>NC_086154.1:12055456-12365851 GCF_035149785.1 Candoia aspera | reverse complement strand
TTTTCCCACAATCCAGACACTCATATGGTTTTTCTCCTGTGTGAGTCCTCTGGTGTTTCACCAGGTCGGAATTCTGACTGAAACGCTTCCCACAATCCGGACACTCATATGGTTTCTCTCCTCTGTGAGTCCTCTGGTGTATCACCAGGTTGGAATTCAGACTGAAACTTTTCCCACAATCCGGACACTCATACGGTTTGTCTCCTGTGTGAGTCCTCTCGTGTTTCACCAGGTCGGAATTCTGACTGAAACGCTTCCCACAATCCGGACACTCATATGGTTTCTCTCCTGTGTGAGTCCTCTGGTGTCTCACCAGGTTGGAATTCAGACTGAAACTTTTCCCACAATCCAGACACTGATGCGGTTTCTCTCCTGTGTGAGTCCTCCTGTGATGCACCAGGCTGGCGTGCCTGCTGAAGCTTTTGCCACATTGAGAGCACTGCTTTAGCTTCTCTCCAGTGTGGGTCCTTCGATGAATCACCAGGGAGCTCTTGCAAGTAAAGCTTTTGCCACATTTGCAGCATTTGTATGGCTTTTCTCTGGTGTGGATTCTCTCCTGAATAATCAGCCGGGATCTACAATCTCTGCTTCTCCCACATCGTTCTCTCTTTCTCTGAATTTGGAAACTGTCCCCCTTGACTTTTCCAGGTAAGGTTTCCTTGAGTTCAACATACTCAATTTTTGCAGCTCAAAACACTCTTCCTCTTTTCCTCTCCCTCATCTGCTGGGGAAGGAGAAGGGTTTTGTGCTTTTCTGCAGGAAGTGGAAAGATTTTGATTCCTGGCTTGATGTGCTTGTCCCCCCGTCCTCCGCTCACCTTCTGGCCGCTGCTGCTCCTACCAACCCGGGGAAGACCACACAGCGATCCTCCGCGCCGCTCTCCCCATAGGAGGGAGCCGGAACAGGAAGTTCCTCTGCCCTCCTCCTCTCCTCCGACATCCCCTCTAGCAATCCAACACTCCATTGTTTCAGCTCCCCCGCTCCCCCTCCCGTTGGATGTCGGACCTCAGCAACCACAGACGCCGCTACTCTACTGACAGCTTTCTAGGCGCGGGGATTGCTTGTTTCCAGAGCGCCCTCTGGAGACACGAGGCTGCAAAACACACTCGTGCGATCTCTAGCCGAAGGCCTTGGCTAAGGAACGAAAAGGTTCTTCGTGCGTGTGGGCTCTGTCTGCACCTCCCAAGGGAGGGACACTTCACCGTTTGGGAAAGGAGGCATAAAATAAGATCCAAGTCACTGGGTGTGACTAGAGGGGAATATCTGTAGCTGAAGGTTGAACAGGGGAGTCCCTGGAGCTCTCTGAGCTTGGTTGTGGTTTTCTCCTTGGTAGTTCCTTGAGAAACAATCAGGCAGAAAACAATACCCAAGTCAAGGAACTAACAAGGAGACAGACTATCAAGCAGTCAATCAATCAATCAATCAATCAATCAAACAATACCCTAATCAAGGAAGTACCAAGGAGAAACCACACCCCAACCCACACTGGCAGGGCAACCTTCTGTATGTCAACAGGGAGCAATCCCCACTCTCACCAGCACTGACAATGTTACCCAGTCGGGTAATGAAACGTCTGCCAGCAAACAATGAAGCTCAGAGAGCACCCAGGACTTCACTGGGTATGATTAGATCTAAACAGAAATTACCAAAGAGCCCAACAAAAATAAAACATAACCCCAAATCACTATCACCTTTTCAAAATAACCAACTAGAAATATTGTATAAACAATTAGAAAGTCTGTCTTCCTATATTCTTCTCTTCCTTCATTACAAAGCTCTTTCTCCACTGATTCTAAACATAATTCTATCTGATTTGAATTACTTTATTTTTACTATTATTGTTGTTACTTCTACATCTGTACATGTAGTCCTCACTTAATGACCACAACTGGGACCAGAAATTAGGTCACTGTGGTTGTGAAGCAAATCTGGACCCAATTTTACAACCATATTTGCGGTGGTCATTACCAAACCATGTGGTCGTTAAGCAAACCACACGGTTCCCTACTCATTTTGTTGATCGGAATGTGGCTGGGAAGGTTGAAAAGGGCGATCACGTGACTGCAGGACACTGCAACTATTGTAAATGCGTGACAGTTGCCAAGAACCTGAATCTCGATCACGTGACCACGGGGACGCTCCAACAGTTGTGAATCCAAATTGTAACCGCCTGAGTCCCTCCTTGTGGGGGGAGATGGGCGGTGATAAAAATTTGATAAATACATAAATAAATAAAATAATTTTTTTCAGCTCTGTCATAACTCCAGACGGTTGCTAAACAAACGGTTGTTAAGTGAGGACTACTTGTACTTTAGTTGCTCATTAGCTTTATAGCTCACCTTTCTCCCAAGAACTCAAGGCAGAGTACAGAGCTTTCCCAGCTCCCTCCCATTTTTCCCAACAGCCATCCGGTTGACTGGCCCTGAGGCGCTGAGCGAGCTTTCGTAGCTGAAGGGGGAGTGGATCCTGGGTCTCCAGAACCTGGTCCAAAAATCACAGATGTTCCAACAATTAGAAACACAGCCTCTGTAATGATTTAAAAGCTCTCAGTGCCCTTAAATAAAAGAATCACAGTAAAAACTGAAAGTAACCCGAACGATCAGTGTGAAGAGACATGCCTTCACTTTTCTGAAAGCCAAGAACACGGGGACCATTCTTAGTTTCGAAGGGCCGCTCTGCAGCAAGCATCTTCCAATTAGTTTGTATATGTAATGGTATGTGGGAAAGACCTTGGGAGACGGGGTGAAGAGACGCTGACTAGGGAAAGGACGGATAAGAGACGGCATAGCCCGCGGCTGGGTAATGGGCGGGGCAAGAGGCTCAGAAGGGACCCTCCCTTGTTTCTGGGGCTGTAAAGAGACGGCGGGAGAGTTGTACTTTCAGACTTGCAGGATTCCGTTAATGTAGCCTTACAATCAAGTAGAATTAGCTCATCTGGTCGTGTTTCCTGCCTGGTGTACCTGGGAAGGCTGACATCAATCTTGCAAGCCTGAAAGTTGGCTGGAGAATTCTGGGAGTTGAAGTCCACGCATCTTAAAGTGGCTGAGGTTGAGAGACACTCGTCTATCGCCTTTGCAACACTCCGGACCTGCGCCTTGGTGCTGCCGAGTGGCCTTGCGAGGTCTGTCCAGTTGAACCCTTGGTTTTTGTTGGTCCTTTCTCAGGTCTACCTCCTGGACGCTTTTGGCCTGAAGACTCTGGACGCTTGTGGTGACCTTGTTTTCTGCACAATGCCCAATGTTTCTCACACGAACTGGCACTCCAACCGCACCGTCTTTGACACCTGCATTGCCAAATGGCTGACGTAGCCAGCCAGGCCTGGGAAAAACCCAGCGGAGGATGACGAGAGAGAGCCCAAAACTGGACAAAGCAGGGCCAAGACCGACTGCCTGATTGATTTGAATGTATTAGTCTCCCAGCTCCAATGGAGTCGATCGTTGCATATATCTGCAAAGGACAATAAGTGGGTCAGACTTGAAAACTGCCAGCTGCTCTTCATCCATCTTCTGTTCCCTGAAACAGGATGGAGTCAGTGTAGTGGGCGAGAAAAAAAATAGGCCCAATCGTGGTTAATTTAACCTCCGTCCCTTGTGCAATTCCTGCTTTATCCTGTGCATGTCCTTCTGTTTCGCATCTGGGACAAACATCGGCCTATGTTCAGAAGACACACCGAATCAAAAATTAGCCAACTCCATTTCAGCTTGGTGAGTTACTTTCTGGGTCAGTGTGGTGTAAATCCCGCAAATTGAGTAAACCATGGTTGAGTGAACTACTGTATGGTTGTCCAGTGTGAACGTGGCTTATGTGTGTATGTGTAACTACACTTTCTAGTGTTCTTTTACACTATGATATTGAGCAGTGTTTCTCGACCTTGGCAACTTTCAGAGGTGTAGACTTCAACTCCTAGAATTCCCCAACCACCCATGCTTGCTGGGGAATTCTGGGAGTTGAAGTCCACACCTCCAAAAGTTGTCAAGGTTGAGAAATACTGATATAGGGTCTTACAATACTGCATGTTGCATAGTTGATCCAGATAAATAATTTAGGGGGAAATTTGTTTTCCCCTTCGACTGTATCTTGAAATCCTACATTAAGGTGTGGTGGGATTTGCACATTACACCTATTGTATCACTGGAGTCATTTTCACTAAGGATGCTACACAAACCCAGCCACTTCTGGTTTATTCAATACATCATAGATCTGCCATTTTCAACTCTCACACCTCTGTTGTTGAAGTTCCCAGTTCTCCCTAAGATCACTCCATTGGAACAATACAGTAAAATAGTGGATTTGGTCAACATTCATTCATTTATCTGTTTTGCTTTTTAAAAAACATCAGCTTCCCTAGAAAATGCAAAAAAAAATTTTTTAACACAGCCCTCTCTGGTTATGCCGTCACGCCTACGTCCCCCGTGGCTGTTGGAGGACTCTGGAAATAAAGTGCGGCCCCAGTAAAAAACATACTGAAGTGCTAAATAGCTTCTGCTCTTTAGGACTGACTATCAACAGCAACTTCAGCAAAGGATCGTTACCTTGTCGTGGTGCTGGAGTTTGAGCACCTCAATGATGCCATGAGCTAAACCGTGAAGGGCCACCCAAGACGGGAAGGTCATGACAGAGAGGTCAGACTAAATGCGATCCCTGGGGAAGGTAATGGCAACCCACCCCAGTATTCTTGCCGTGAAAACTAAATGGATCAGTACAACCAGAGATATGTCGGTATACCATCGGAAGATGAGACCCCCAGGTCGGAAGGTGGTCAAAATGCTACCGGGGAGGAACAGAGGATGAGTTCAACTAGCCCCAGACCTGATGACGCAGCTAGCTCAAAGCCGAAAGGACGGCTAGCGGCCAATGGTGCTGGTGGTGAACGGCGAATCCGATGTTCTAAGGATCAACACACCATTGGAACCTGGAATGTAAGATCTATGAACCAGGGCAAATTGGATGTGGTTATTGGTGAGATGTCAAGATTAAAGATCAACATTTGGGCGTCAGTGAACTGAAATGGACTGGAATGGGCCACTTCACATCAAATGACCACCAGATCTACTACTGTGGACAAGAGGACCACAGAAGAAATGGAGTAGCCTTCATAATTAATAGTAAAGTGGCTAAAGCAGTGCTTGGATACAATCCAAAAAACGATACAATGATCTCAATTCGAATTCAGGGCAAGCCATCTAACATCACAGTGATCCAAATATACGCCCCAGCCACAGATGCTGAAGAAGCTGAAGTAGAGCAGTTCTATGAGGATCTGCAGCACCTACTGGACAACACGCCTAAAAGAGATGTTATTTTCATCACAGGAGACTGGAATGCTAAGGTGGGCAGTCAAATGACACCTGGAATTACAGGTAAGCATGGCCTGGGAGAACAAAACGAAGCAGGACATAGGCTGATAGAATTTTGCCAAGACAATTCACTCTGCATAACAAACACTCTCTTCCAACAACCTAAGAGACGGCTTTATACATGGACTTCACCAGATGGACAACACCGAAATCAGATTGATTACATCCTTTGCTGCCAAAGGTGGCAGACATCTATACAGTCGGTAAAAACAAGACCTGGAGCTGACTGTCGTTCAGATCACGAACGTCTTATTGCACAATTTAGGATCAGACTAAAGAGATTAGGGAAGACCCACAGATCAGCTAGATATGAGCTCACTAATATTCCTAAGGAATATGCAGTGGAGGTGAAGAATAGATTTAAGGGACTGGACTTAGTAGATAGGGTCCCGGAAGAACTATGGACAGAAGTCCGCAACATTGTTCAAGAGGCGGCAACAAAATACATCCCAAAGAAAGAGAACATCAAGAAGGCAAAATGGCTGTCTGCTGAGACACTAGAAGTAGCCCAAGAAAGAAGGAAAGCAAAAGGCAACAGTGATAGGGGGAGATATGCCCAATTAAATGCAAAATTCCAGAGGTTAGCCAGAAGAGATAAGGAATTATTTTTAAACAAGCAATGCGCGGAAGTGGAAGAAGACAATAGAATAGGAAGGACAAGAGACCTCTTCCAGAAAATTAGAAACATCGGAGGTATATTACAGGCAAAAATGGGTATGATCAAAAACAAAGATGGCAAGGACCTAACAGAAGAAGAGGAGATCAAGAAAAAGTGGCAAGAATATACAGAAGACCTGTATAGGAAGGATAACAATATCGGGGATAGCTTTGACGGTGTGGTCAGTGAGCTAGAGCCAGACATCCTGAAGAGTGAGGTTAAATGGGCCTTAAGAAGCATTGCTAATAACAAGGCAGCAGGAGACGACGGCATCCCAGCTGAACTGTTCAAAATCTTGCAAGATGATGCTGTCAAGGTAATGCATGCTATATGCCAGCAAATTTGGAAAACACAAGAATGGCCATCAGACTGGAAAAAATCAACCTATATCCCCATACCAAAAAAGGGAAACACTAAAGAATGTTCAAACTATCGAACACTGGCACTCATTTCACATGCCAGTAAGGTGATGCTCAAGATCCTGCAAGGTAGACTTCAGCAATTCATGGAGTGAGAATTGCCAGATGTACAAGCTGGGTTTAGAAAAGGCAGAGGAACTAGGGACCAAATTGCCGATATCCAATGGATAATGGAAAAAGCCAGGGAGTTTCAGAAAAACATCTATTTCTGTTTTATTGACTATTCTAAAGCCTTTGACTGTGTGCACCATAACAAATTGTGGCAAGTTCTTAGTGGTATGGGGATACCAAGTCATCTTGTCTGCCTCCTGAAGAATCTGTATAACAACCAAGTAGCAACGGTAAGAACAGACTACGGAACAACGAACTGGTTTAAGATTGGGAAAGGAGTACGGCAGGGCTGTATACTCTCACCCTACCTATTCAACTTGTACGCAGAACACATCATGCGACAGGCTGGGCTTGAGGAATCCAAGGCTGGAGTTAAAATCGCTGGAAGAAACATTAATAATCTCAGATATGCAGATGATACAACTTTGATGGCTGAAAGCGAAGAGGAACTGAGGAGCTTATGATGAAGGTGAAAGAAGAAAGTGCAAAAGCTGGCTTGCAGCTAAACCTCAAAAAAACCAAGATTATGGCAACCAGCTTGATTGATCACTGGCAAATAGAGGGAGAAAATGTAGAAGCAGTAAAAGACTTTGTATTTCTAGGTGCAAAGATTACTGCAGATGCTGACTGCAGTCAGGAAATCAGAAGACGCTTAATCCTTGGGAGAAGAGCAATGACAAATCTCGATAAAATAGTTAAGAGCAGAGACATCACACTGACAACAAAGGTCCACATAGTTAAAGCAATGGTGTTCCCCGGAGTAACATATGGTTGCGAGAGCTGGACCATAAGGAAGGCTGAGAGAAGGAAGATCGATGCTTTGGAACTGTGGTGTTGGAGGAAAATTCTGAGAGTGCCTTGGACTGCCAGAAGATCAAACCAGTCCATCTTCCAGGAAATAAAGCCAGACTGCTCAATTGAGGGAATGATATTAAAGGCAAACCTGAAATACTTTGGCCACATAATGAGAAGACAGGACACCCTGGAGAAGGTGCTGATGCTAGGGAGAGTGGAGGGCAAAAGGAAGAGGGGCCGACCAAGGGCAAGATGGATGGATGATATTCTAGAGGTGACAGACTCGTCCCTGGGGGAGCTGGGGGTGTTGACGACCGACAGGAAGCTCTGGCGTGGGCTGGTCCATGAAGTCACGGAGAGTTGGAAGCGACTGAACAAATAAACAACAACAAGTCGCTCTAACTCATGCCCCTTTCTCTCCCAAGGAGCCGGCTATGGATCTCATACTCCATAGCCCGCGCGCACCCACAGCACTACCCCCCCCCCCGGACTCCATAGTGCATACGCCCTCCTGCACCCGGCATCAGCCGCCCCCGGGCCCAGCCACGCTTCCCCCTCAGCAGCCACTTTCCCGCCTACCAGCCTGCTTGCCAGCCACCTGGGACCTGAGACTTCCTGCCGGCGTGCCCGGTGACTTTGCTTGTTGGAAGCCGGCCAGAAGTTGCGAGGAGGTCCTCGCTTAAGGGCAACTGGGACTGCATAGTGAAATCCCTCCTCCAACTCTGAGACACCCCTCCTGAAACCGTCCTGTCTGACTGGATACAAGGAAGCGTGTATTTAATTCGACCGTTGTTTTAAACCCCCTGGTCACTGAATGGTTTTCCCCAAAAGTTTGGAAGGCGCATTATTGTATTTCTTGTAACGCTTTCAAAAGCTTGGTGGGACGGAACCCATGACTGGGATCTACTACCAGAAGGGTAAAACGTGTTCGAAAGACACCGACCCAAGAACAGAGGAGGAGTTGTGTTGTACGTAAAGAACTACTACACCCGCACAGAAGTACATGGCTTCAAGGATGAACGCCTTCTTGGAGGCACTTGGGTGAATATCAGGGGAAAAAGGAACGACACTGCCAGAGGGGTGCAGAAATTCAAGAACGGGACGAGAGCAAGAGACTGGCGGTCCTGAGCAGGGCTTCTCTATCTGTATCTTCTAGGAGAAAAGTCCTGGCTGCATGGTGGATCTTCATATGAAAGCACTGGCACCATCCGTATCCAAGAGGATGGAGCGCTAGAGTGGGCAATGCCCCCAAAATGGCAAACTTACACAATAAATCCTTAAGGGAAGAAGCGTTTGCAGCTCCAGCCCATAATAAAATGGGACATCGTAACAAGTTTGCACAGAAATGCGGCACCAAAAATGAGCGAGAGAGAGGAAGGAGGAGAATGAAATATAATCTGAATATTTTAAAGTTTAACAAATTGCAGCTCTCATCCATCATGTGCAACTGCAAGGCAGAACAGCCTTTCCATCTGAAACTCTACAGGTCTTTTGTCACTGCCACAAGCGTCCCTAATGGATTCTCTCATAAAATCTGAGCACTCCCATTTTTTTTCGTCTATCTTTTAGGACCTGTAGCAGCTTACTGGGAACGTCTGCTGATAGCCAGAAACGTTTAGTTAGCCTTTCTCAAACTAACATTTTCCATTTTTTTTTCTCTCCCCCCTCATCTCTAATACTGAGACATGTTTGACTACAAAGAATCAGGCCAGAATTTAAATAATTTTCAGCTGGACGTCTAATGGGAAATGAGATGTGAAATTCAAGCCTCCTCTACATTCCTCACTTTCTGCCTCATGTGCCTTTTCTTGTGTCTGCTGAGGGAGGAATTGTTTGTGAAGCACCGTCCACAGTCTGGGCATTTGAATGGTTTCTCTCCTATGTGTAAACCTACATGATTTATAAGGCTAGACCTAAGTCTGAACTCTTTCCCACAATCTGGACACTCATATGGTTTCATTCCTGTGTGAGTCCTCTGGTGTCTCACCAGGCTGGAATTCCAACTGAAACTTTTCCCACAATCCAGACACTCATGCGGTTTCTCTTCCGTGTCAGTCCTCTGGTGCATCACCAGCTGGGAATTCCAACTGAAACTTTTCCCACAATCCAGACACTCATGCGGTTTCTCTTCCGTGTGAGTCCTCTGGTGTATCACCAGGTGGGAATTCAGACTGAAACTTTCCCCACAATCTAAAGACTCATACGGTCCTTCTTCTCTGTGAGTCCTCTGGTGCACCACCAGCTGGGAATTCCAAACGAAACCTTTCCTGAATAATCAGCCATGATCTACAGTCTCTGCTTCTCCCACATAGTTCTCTCTTTCTCTGAATTTAGAAATTCTCTCCCTTGACCTTTTCGCGTAAGGATTCCTTGAGTTCAACATACTCAATTTTTTCCAGCTCAAAACACTCTTCCTCTTTTCCTCTCTCTCATCTGCTGGGGAAGGAGAAGGGTTTTGTGCTTTTCTGCTGGAAGTGGAAAGATTTTGATTCCTGGCTTGATGTGCTTTCCTTTTTAATGCTGCTCCTGATTCTCAAATGTCCAGATGGCTCTGACTGGCATCCCTTTTGTCTATAAGATTACATAAAAGCGTTAAGTTTTATTATTGTTTATAAAACGGCTGAACAACGTGTGAAAGCAACTACAACAAAAAGCATACATTACAATGGAAAAGCAAAGTACCAAAAGGCCAGATTAACCTCTACCTTTCATTATGATTCATTTGACACACGGAAGACTAGCGAGATCCACGTTCCAATCCAGACATTCACTTTTTGGCCTGGGTCAGCCAGATTCTGAGCACTGAGCAGGGTTATCATCAAGGATCTCTGCAAGTGCTGGGGACGGATTCCACACACACACACACACACACACACACACACACACACACACACACACACGTGCACACAGAGAGAAAGACAGAAACACACACAGCTGGCACTTTGCAGCGGAGTTGCTCATCCGATTCCCCCCCGCGGAGGAAACGAGGCAGCCCCGCTCGCTCCCGGACTCCCCTCCCGCCCGTCCTCCGCTCACCTTCCGGCCGCGGCTGCTCCGACCAACCCCGGGAAGACCACACAGAGTCCCTCGGCGCCGATCTCCCACCAGGAGGGAGCCGGGACAGGAAGTTCCCCTGCCCTCCGCCTCTCCTCCCGCATCCCCTCTAGCAATCCTATACTCTATTGTTCCAGCTCCCCCGCTCCCCCTCCCGTCGGATGTCGGGCCTCAGCAGCCACAGACGCCGCTACTCTACTGACAGCTTTCCAGGCGCGGGGGTTGCCTGTTTCCAGAGCGCCCTCTGGCGACAAGAGGCTGCAAAACACACTCCTGCGATCTCTAGCTTAAGGTGCTGTCGAGAGTTTTTGATGGATTCTCTGCCATCAAATCCTTTTCGACTCCGACCCATCCGATCAGTAGATTTTCTGCACGACGACCTATCGCTAACCTGTTATTTCGGGTGTCCCCACTCATTGCCACTGCAACTGAGCAAGACGACCTTGCCTCCGCCGAGCATGGTTCACGCCCACGGAGGGGGCACCTCCAATCTACCTGCCCTCTGAACCGAAGATCCTCCTCTACTGCCCCTCCAGGCCTTTGGGACCTCATCACCCTGGCAGGGACAAGGGAAGGTGGGCACGGTAGTCCCCAACCTTCCGGAAAACCCCAGGCAGCCTCGTGCTCGGAGCTGGAGGGGCGAGGGGGGCTCAGAGGGTGGATTTCAGGGAGAGCAGAGGGCCGTCTGCAGAAGCAGCAGCTCCGGAGGACAAGCGGAAAACCTCGTGAATAAGGCGGGGAATCAGAAGGCGAGCAGGGCTGGGGGGCACCGCTGGGGAAAGCCCATCTCCTCCCTCCCCCCCAAGGACTCCCCTATTCTCGTGTTGCACCTGCGGATTCCCCCCTCTTCTTGACTGCACCCTCCACCACCACTTGGGATCCTGTCTTCCTCTTGCATGATGCCCACCTGGCGCCTAAGCCAGGCAGGGATGGGGCGGCGGTCTCCCGGCCAGCCCCACAGGAGGGGAGCACACCCATCAACCCTAGGGAAATGCCAAAGGCTCAGAAGAGACTGAGACTGGGGTTGAAAAAAATGTTGCATGCACTAATCTGCACTTACAGCTGCCAATTAGTAATTGATTGCTATGGAAGATGGGCAAGACAGTCTTGCAGTTTCCCTTGGACTACAACACCCACCATCCTTCGCCCCTGGCATTACTGGCTGGCGATCCTGGCTTGTGCTCAGTCTCTAACCCCAGGCAGTATGTCAGGAGGAGTCTGTAGCACCTTTCCTGTCCCACCAGTTGTACTCAAATGGCTGCCTCAGTCTGAAAAGCTGCTCTTCGATGCCTTCGGCTCTGGGGCTGCCACAGACTACTCGGCTCTCCCTAGAACATGCGGAGAATCCCTTGTTCTGAGTAGGACGGTCCCTCTCCTGGCTTCCTTCTCCCGTTTTCTGGGTTTCCATCTTTAAAAGGAGGCTGCACCCTAAAAACGAGCTAATGGTGGCTGGGGAATGCTGGGAGGTGAAGTCTACACCTCTGAAAGTTGCCAACGTCGAGAAATACTGCTCAATATTGTAATGTAAAAGAACACTAGAGAATGTGTTGGAGATCTCAGCAAATCAACATGCCTCATTAGCATGTAGATGAGTTCACCCCATGATGCAATTCCCTATGTGCTTCTAGAGGAAGCTGTTTGTTGGCTAGGGAAAGATTTTTCCCGTTTTCTCCACACAACCCCTAGCAGCAATGAGGGCTTAGGGTAAATTAAGTTTAGGGAACGGAAGAAAGAAAGAATCATCATTTTTCTACCAAAGATGGATGTAACTGAACCAAACAAATAAGACTCTTCTTACTTACTCTTTGAAGCTACAGTACTTTGTCTAAGCGTGTAATTCTTTGTGCCTGGGTAGGCTAAGTGTGTAAAATCAATAGCCTATATTTCTCTAACGTGCTCAATAAAACTATTTTAGATATCCTTTTTCTGTGTGCGGCTTCTCCACTGCGTTAAACTCTGCTCCATTCAGTGGTCCTAGCTGCCCACTAATGGCTTCAGAATGTATAGTTACACATACTTACATAAGCCACATTCACACTGGACAGGTTTGCTCAATTTGCAGGATTTACACCATGCTGACCCAGAAAGTAACTACACCAAATTAAAATGGAGCTGGCTAATTTTTGGTTCAGTGTGTATTCTGAACATAGGCAGATGAGAGATAAAATACGCAGATTACTCGGGAAAAATATTATACGAGGACATTCAGAGGGCGGGCTTGTTTTCAGCTAGCTCTCCTCCAACATCTCGCTCAGCGTGGTCTTTGAGATTATGGCAGTCGGTAAAACACACCTGGAGAGTGCAGATTTGGGAAGGCCGGATTAATCTAGAGCAGCGTCCCTGACAATTGAAAGCATGGAAGGCTCCAAGCTCAGGTTGCTCCCACAGTGCTTGGGGAAGCCCCCTTCCTTATCTGAGGTATAACCTACCTCTTTATTCAAACACCCACTTAAGGTGGCCACCAGAAAGCACAAGAACACCCAGCAGAGGTTAAAAAGAAAGGTTTGAAGGATTAACAGTTGAAGGCCCAGCCTGTGCATCTGGGGGCGGGGGGGGGGGACACACAGAAGGCTTTGAGATTTTCTTTCCCGCTCAGAACAGACACAAGCACCAGACACACTTTTTGGGGAACAAATTGCTTTTATTTTTATAAATACCAGGAGACTTTAGAGGGCAAGGGACGCAGCCGCCTTTCAAACAATCGACACGCTGCCCCAGCCTTGAGGCGATGTTACCCCTTCCAAAAACTGTCCCTGACTGTGGCAGAGGCAGCATTTTGGGAAAAACAGCCACCCCGTCCTTCTAGGATAAGGCCAGCTGACAAGCCATGCCAGGAGCTGGCAAACTGCAAACAAAGGCTTGAAATCATAAATAGCGCAACAGTGCCAATTTCAGTGTCCTGATGGGATCTTCCAGTCCCATAGATGTATTTTCTAGAATAACTTGCAAACCACGAGGCTTATTCCCAAGCGAAGAGGACGTGACATAAAAACAGACTTACTGTACATTCCCCTATCTCAAGTCACATGAATGAGAAATGTGCCTTTCGCCATTAGTCCCCGGATTTATATGTTTTTCTTCCATTGCTTTCTTTTTAAAAATAAATACAGAACTGCAGAGCTACTACAGAGATCTGGAAGGAAAAGAGAGAAAGAGGTACTTTGGTGACCTCATAGGGACCAGCCAATCAGCACTGCGCACAGCCAGTTGCTCATTCTAACTTGTAGTAAACTGACAGGGCTTATTCTTTATTGCTAAGCTATGATCTGTTTCTGCCATGGTTGGCTGAATGTGAAGCACAGGCAAACGCTAAGCAAAAGGCAAACAAGTGATCTGGCCCTTTTCTTTTTCCAGAATTTCACCACGTATAGCAGTGTTTCCCACCCATGGCAACTTTAAGATGCCTGACTGTGACAAGGCTGACTGCCTCTTTCCTGACTTAGAGAAAGCACATTAGAAAGAAAATGAACAGGCTTCAGTTACGGAGCGTTCTGCACACATACAGAGTGTGAAGATCGGTTGCTGAAGGCGCTAAGAGGGTGGGTAAGAATTTTGCTGGGAAACGGAGCAGCTCCTTGCATGGAATAAGAGAAGGATGTGTGGTGTCTCCCTGGTTGTTTAATGCACTTGGGAGAAATGCATAAGGGACGCTTGTAGTGATGTTGGAAGCGTTTCCAAGGATGCGAAAGTTTGTGCACATTGGTAAGCAGAGGTGTTGTTGGCTGAAGACGCAAACGATTTGCAGAGACTGTTAGATCGTATCACGCACTGAAGAGTGTGAATCTAAAAATAAATGTCCTGAAGACCAAGATAATTGGGCTTAATGGGGAAAATGGACCACATGATTATACATTAGACATCCATGGTTGGAAAAAAGCAGCAAAGACAGCTGATCCTGGGTTAAACAGTACCCGTGTGCACTTTGCTTGATCTCTAGCATCCGTCAAGATGGGTGCAGCAGCCATCTTATTTCACAGCATACACGATCCACTGCTAAGATCTCCACACTGCCCCAGGTCCATAGAAGGGACCTACTTCACGTGCTGTGGTGCACATGAGATGGGCAGCCTATCATCTGACAAAATAAAGACAAAAAGAGGCTTTGGCTGCACCACCTGCGCAAAGAATGCAACTTCATTTTTACACCACCTTTTTACGATATAAGCAGGGGAATGGCTTTGCGGGCAGCTACAGAAACTAAAAGCAGGAGTGGCCCAGAGGAGGCAGGGTGTGTGTTTGCCCCTTCCCACACGCCAGGTGCTGGAAAGCATGTTTTGATTCAGCCCGAGTGGGTGCTGCGGGCTGTCTTTGCGTCCAATCGGTCATCAGGGAAATGAGTCAAGCAACTCAGGTGTCATGAGCACTGATGGTGAGCAGGAGGGGACCAACTCGGCTCTCCCCAAAACATGCGGAGAATCCCTTGTTCTGAGCAGGACAGTCGCTCTCCTGGCTTCCTTCTCCCGTTTTCAGGGTTTCCATCTTTAAAAGGGGGCTGCACCCAAAAAACAAGCTGACGCCCCTTTTCCACCGGTAGAATTGAGTGTCCCCAAGGCTGAAATGACATTTGGCACGGGCACCGTGGGACTCCACCACAATGCTCCAGGTCACATCGCCAAACGAGCGGAGGGAATTTCGTGCAACCCTCTTTCCCAACCAGGATCACCAATAAGGGGGGGAAAACTCACATGGGAACATCTTCTCTATCACTAATGGCACTAATTTGCAGAGATTTCAGAGGGGGAGGGACCACGAAAGTCAAGAGGAGGCTACAAGGCCCAATATTAACGTCCGGTTTGGTTGGCAGCTACGTATTTAGCGCTGAGGGAGGCTTCAAACAGCCATTGGTTATTTTCATCTCTGCCCCCACTGGCACCTCTGTCTGGTCACCAATCCTCTCTGCATTAACGCTCCCTGCTGCTTACAGTGTCACGAATACAAGCTTTGGGAGAGGCCCTCCTCCCTCGAGATTGCTGGGGAATGTGGAAGCTGGCTCACAATGGCTTTAAAGGAAAAAAAACATAAAAAGAGAGGAAAAAGTGCAATGGCTCCTTTACAAAAGAGAAAAGCCAATTAAAGGAGCTTTTTCTCTGTTTAATCACAAGAAGGGAATTCTTCACAGAATGCAGGACATATTTTGAATACAACTGATAAATCTTCGGGCAACACTACAGAACCAACCGCTAAATATGGGGAGAAATTCAAGAACGGGACGAGAGCAAGAGACTGGCGGTCCTGAGCAGGGCTTCTCTATCTGTATCTTCTAGGAGAAAAGTCCTGGCTGCAGGATGGATCTTCATGTAAAAGCACTGGCACCATCCGTATCCAAGAGGATGGAGCCCTAGAGTGGGCAATGCCCCCAAAATGGCAAACTTACACAATAAATCCTTAACGGAAGAAGCATTTGCAGCTCCTGCCAATAATGAAATGGGACGTCGTAACAGGTGTACACAAAAATACAGCACCAAAAAAGGGCAAGAGAGAGGAAGGAAGAGAGAATTAAATATAATTCGAAAATAAAATATTCAACTTGGAATATTTTATATTGAAGTTATAACAACTTTGCAGACCATTAAATGTGAACCCACTCGGAGCTTGTGCCTAAGGCCAAAAGAGCCTCTTCCTTCCTCCCCAACCCTGGCCCGGTCCTGGCTGTTGGGTCTCCTCCTGCAGAGGGATCATATGCAAAGTGATCTACCAGGGGGAAAAAGGGGATTATAACCTGATCTCTGAATTGGGTTCCTGCAATGAACAAGCTTTGAATTCTTTGGTGTCTTCTGAAGTCAGCAAAATCAGGATCATTCCTCTGCATAGCTAGAATCCCACTTAGCAGCTCCAAATCATTTTCCACCCTTTCCTTGTAGGCATTCTTAGGGAAAACCTAAAAAGAAGCCCTGTTCAACTGCAAGGCAGAAGAGCCTCTACATCTGAAACTTTACACTACTGCCACGCTTGTCCCTAACGGATTCTCTCATAAAATCTGAGTGCACCTATCTTTTTTGTATCTTTTAAGACCTGCAGCAGCTTACTGGGAACTTCTGCTGATAGCCAGAAACGTTTAGTTAGCCTTTCTCAAACTAACATTTTCCATTTTTTTTCTCTCCCCCCTCATCTCTAATACTGAGACATATTTGACTACAAAGAATCAGGTCAGAAATTGAATACTTAACTTTTCAGGGGGATGCCCAAAGGTAGATGAGATGTGAAATTCAAGCCTCCTCTACATTCCTCACCTTCTGCCTCATGTGCCTTTTCTTGTGTCTGCTGAGGGAGGAATTGTTTGTGAAGCACCGTCCACAGTCTGGGCATTTGAACGGTTTCTCTCCTATGTGTAAACCTACATGATTTATAAGGCTAGACCTAAGTCTGAAATCTTTCCCACAATCTGGACACTCATATGGTTTCTCTCCTGTGAGAGTCCTCTGGTGTATCACCAGCTGGGAATTCTGATTGAAACTTTTCCCACAATCCAGGCACTCATATGGTTTCTCTCCTGTGTGAGTCTTCTGGTGTATCACCAGGTTGGAATTCCGACTGAAACACTTCCCACAATCCAGACACTCATGCGGTTTCTCTCCTGTGTGAGTCCTCTGGTGTCTCACCAGGTGGGAATTCTGACTGAAACTTTTCCCACAATCCAGACACTCATACGGTTTCTCTCCTGTGTGAGTCCTCCGGGGTTTAACCATGTCGAAGCTCCGACTGAAACTTTTCCCACAATCCAAACACTCATACAGTTTGTCTCCTGTGTGAGTCCTCTGGTGTATTACTGGACTGGAATTCTGACTGAAACGCTTCCCACAATCCGGACACTCATACGGTTTCTCTCCTGTGTGAGTCCTCCTGTGATGCACCAGGCTGGCGTGCCTGCTAAAGCTTTTGCCACATTGAGAGCACTGCTTTAGCTTCTCTCCAGTGTGGGTCCTTCGATGAATCACCAGGGAGCTCTTGCAAGTAAAGCTTTTGCCACAGAGGCCAGATTAACCTCTACCTTTCATTATGATTCATTTGACACGCGGAAGACTAGCGAGATCCACGTTCCAATCCAGACATTCACTTTTTGGCCTGGGTCAGCCACAGATTCTGAGCACTGAGCAGGGTTATCATCAAGGATCTCTGCAAGTGCTGGGGACGGATTCCACACACACACACACACGTGCACACAGAGAGAAAGACAGAAACACACACACTTTGCAGCGGAGTTGCTCATCCGATTCCCCCCCGCGGAGGAAACCAGGCAGCCCCGCTCGCTCCCGGCCTCTCCTCCCGCCCGTCCTCCGCTCACCTTCCGGCCGCGGCTGCTCCGACCAACCCCGGGAACACCACAGAGAGCCCCTCCGCGCCGCTCTCCCGCCAGGAGGGAGCCGGAACAGGAAGTTCCCCTGCCCTCCGCCTCTCCTCCCGCATCCCCTCTAGCAATCCTATACTCTATTGTTCCAGCTCCCCCGCTCCCCCTCCCGTCGGATGTCGGGCCTCAGCAAGCACAGACGCCGCTACTCTACTGACAGCTTTCCAGGCGCGGGGGTTGCGTGTTTCCAGAGCGCCCTCTGGCGACACGGGGCTGCAAAACACACTCCTGCGATCTCTACCTTAAGGCGCTGGCGAGATTTTTTTGATGGATTCTGTGCCATCAAGTCCTTTCCGACTCCGAGCCATCCGATCAGTAGATTTTCTGCACGACGATCTATCGCTAACCTGTTCTGTCAGGTGTCCCGAGGGTGAACTCATTGCCACTGAAACCGAGCAACACGACCTTGCCTCCGCCGAGCACGGTTCACGCCCACGGAGGGGACACCTCCAATCTACCTGCCCTCTGAACCGAAGATCCTCCTGTACTGCCCCTCCAGGCCTTTGGGACCTCATCACCCAGGCAGGGACAAGGGAAGGTGGGCACGGTAGTCCCCAACCTTCCGGAAAACCCCAGGCAGCCTCGTGCTGGGAGCTGGAGGGGGGCTCAGAGGGTGGGTTTCAAGGAGAGCAGAGGGCCGTCTGCAGAAGCAGCAGCTCCGGAGGACAAGCGGAAAACCTCGTGAATATGGCGGGGAATCAGAAGGCGAGCAGGGGTGGAGGGCACCGCTGGTAAAAGCCCATCTCCTCCCCCACCCCCAAGGACTCCCCCCTTCCCTTCTTGCACCTGGGGACTCCCCCCTCCTCCTCCTGATTGCACCCCCCTCCGTTCAGGATCCAATCGCCCTCTTGGAAGATAGATGCCCACCTGGCACCCCTTCCGTGCCCCTTCCCACTGGAGGTGGGATCGTGCAGCCCAGGTATGCAAGAGCGGCTGGACACTGGGAAGGGCAGCGGGTGGGGCAGGAAGGAGCTTCGACCACGTTTCCCTTTTCCTCCCTCAATCAGCTTGTCTGCTCTCTCTTCTCTAGGTCGAAAGGGGGCAGGAAGCGGCTTCGACCACGTTTCCCTTTTCCTCCCTTCCTCAGCTTGTCTGCTCTCTCTTCTCTAGGTCGAAAGGAGAAGCTCTCTGCGTTTAATCTCTTCACTTAAGCCGGGTGGGGAGCGGGCGGCAGTGGGGCTGAGCAATGCCAAAGTGTCCTGGTAGGGCCCAGTAAGAGGGCATCACCCCATCACGCCCTCCCACCAGGAAAGCCAAAGGATCAAGAGACTGAGATTGAGATTGAAAACGAAAGTTGCATGCCCTAATCTGCACTTACACTGCCAATTAGTAATTCATCACTATGGAGGGCGAGACAGTCCTGCAGGTGCCCTTGGACTACAACACCCACCATCCTCTGCCCCTGGGATTACTGGCTGGCGATCCTGGCTTGTGCTCAATCTCTAACCCCAGACATTATGTCAGGAGGAGACTGCAGCACCTTCTCTGTCCCACCAGTTGCACTCAAACACCTGGCTCAGTCTGAAAAGCTGCTCTTCGATGCCTTCAGCTTTGGGGCTGCCACAGACCGACTCGGCTCTCCCCAAAACATGCGGAGAATCCCTTGTTCTGAGCAGGACAGTCTGTCATGTTCCTCGTTTCAATGGTTTGAATCCATTGTAACGTTTCCCATGTCACTTTCCTGTTCCGTGTCTGCCATTGGCGGGGAGGGGAATTTCAGCCGTGCCGGGCTGTAATCTCCATGCTGCTATGCAGGAATGTGTGTTTGGGTTATGACATGTATTCAAGGTTACTTTCCCAGGCCGATGTGGGACGGTTGTTAACACCTGGGAGGGGGTGGTTGCTATGGTGGGGCGAGGGGCGGGATTGGGTTTGAAGCGAGAGTATTTGGTTTGTATTTCACCCGCTTTTGCTCATTCTCAGCTTTCTCTGTATTTGCATACTATTCCTTTAATAAATCAGTTATCTTTAAGCTCGGGCTTGTGAGACTGAGTATTTTGGAGTAGGCAACCGTTACATAAAGCTGAGAATCCATAAGTAAATTTTGCGCTAGCCCCATCCAAGTGTTTGGTGAAGGGGAATGCTAGCGATGTCCGAACCCAGGCTGCAAGAGAGCGGAGGGGGTGAGGAAGAGCCAGACAGCACAAAGGCGCTTGTGGCCCCGAGCTCCTGAGTTCAGAGGGCAGCCCGCCAGGATAAGCGGGGCACTCAGAGGGAAGACCAGGGTTTACCGTCTGAAGTGAGCGGCGCTACAGGGGATGACTATCGAACTGGGGAGGAAGGAGACTCCGAGGTCGAATCGCCCCAAGCATCCTGGGAACCGGAGATCCCGTTGTCACCTACGGTTGTGGTGACCAAGGGGCCATTGGAAGAACCGGTTACCCCCGCACGCATAAAAACACTAGAGGAAAAAATCGAATCCATACTTGCCATACTAAAGGAAACCCCCCGAGGGTCGGGATCCCCGCGAGAGGGTCCGGAGGAAATGTCAACCCGACAGCCCAATCCGGGGGCGAGGTCCCCATCACCCAGGGGCAGAAGTAGGACTCGGGCTTTCTGGCAAGCGAGGGGAAAAGAGTCGGGAGTGACCAGGGAAGGGTCACAGGCGGTGGGCAGGCGTTTGTTGGCTTTCGCGGAACCAGTTGAGCCGAAAGAGTCGACAAGAACCCCTCCGCCTTTCATGGTAAAGTTTGATGGCGATCCCACCAAGTTGTTATATGGAGGACTGGGGCAAAGCTTTCGCTCAGAACATGGCAAAATTAATGCCATCACCAACAAACTAAAGGGGAGGGCAGCGGATTGGTATGTACAGCTATGCCAAGCCGAAGCCACGGAATTGGAAGAATTTGAGGAGTTTTTGTGGGCATTAAAACAGCACTTCGAAGACCCCTTGGCCCAGGAACGGGCGAAATGGGCGCTGAGGAAACTTGCCCAGGGATCTCTCTCCGTGGCGGACTACGCCTTGGAGTTTAAAGCCATGGCTGGGAAGGTGGAGGATTGGTCTCAGTCAACCCTAGTGGAAATGTTCAAACAGGGACTGGAGACGGAGGTCCTCCGCTGGGCTTTGGGACGCGATGATCCGAAAACGTTGTATGGGTGGATTCAGCTGGTAGGCAATGCTGAAAATGCCCTAGAGACTTTCGCACATAACAAGCAACTGAAGCAAGGGAAGTCAAGTAAAAGTGCCCGTGCCCCGGGATTCCCAAGCCGGCCCAAACCGAAAAGTTGGGAGGAAGAAAGAGAACGGCGTTTTGCAAAAGGGCAGTGCCTAAGATGCGGGAAAGAGGGACATCGCGCAACTGCGTGCCCAAGAAAGAGATCCGAGGAGCGGCCAGGGAAGTCGTCCGGCAAGTCTCCTTCGGGACCGAGGAAGGTGAGGGCTGCCCGCGCGGAGGTCGATCCTAACGACAACCCATTCAGGGAAGAGGAGGAAGAGTTGGATTTGGAACAGCCGGTGGGAAAAGGCAACCACCTGCTCTGAAGGGCGCCGTAGGGCAGGTGGAAGGAGATGGGCGCGACCACGATTCGGTGAGTGGGAATTTTCCTACCCTGACGGTCAAGGTGAAATTGGGATCCAGTACTCGAACTGTGGAGGTGTGGGCTATGCTTGACTCAGGCTGCTCGCACTCGTTGATGCACCCCGATCTCGTAGCCGCCTTAGACCTCCCCAGGTTCCCGTTGAAGCAGCCAATGATTTTTACACAATTGGACGGGACTATGGCTGGGGGGAAACTGGTCACCCACTCCATGGGACTAGTGGCACTGCAAATGGGTAGTCATTGGGAGAAATTACCCTTCATCATAGCACCAGTGGGGGGCCCGTTAGTCATTTTGGGGATGCCCTGGTTTGTCAAGCAAAATCCTGCTATCAACTGGCTGCATGGGACTGTGACATTTGCTGATGGATTTTATAAGGTGCCAGAGAAGGATTTATTGGGAGACAATGAGGGTGGACAGGCAGCCACAACCACAGTACAAACGCTTGAGCCGCTAGGAGGGCTGCCTGCGCAATATCAAGACTTCGCAGATGGTGTTTGGAGAAAAGGAGGCGGATCGTTTGCCGCCTCACCGAAAGACGGACTGTGCTATTGAATTTCTGCCCAATGTCAAATTGCCTAACCCGAAAATCTATGCTATGTCCCCAAAAGAGTTGGCCACATTAAGGGAGTTCATTGACAAGAACCTGGCCAGGGGTTTTATTGAGCCAGCTAACTCTCCAGTGGGGGCACCTGTTCTTTTTAGACTGAAAAAAGATGGTTCTTTGAGGCTATGTACAGATTTCCGTGGGCTCAATGCAGTTTCAATATTAAACAAATATCCTTTGCCCCTCATCAAAGATATGTTATCACATCTGGCCGGAGGTAAAATTTTCTCAAAACTGGATTTAAGGGAAGCCTATTTTCATATTCGTATAAGGGAAGGGGATGAGTGGAAAACAGCGTTTAACTGTCCTCTGGGGGCTTTTCAATATAAAGTGTTACCTTTTGGTTTGTCGGGGGCACCTGGGGTTTTTATGCAGCTCATCAATGAGGTCTTGCATGACCACCTGTTCAAAGGGGTGTTAGTATATTTGGATGATGTATTGATTTATACTGAAACAATGGCAGAACATATTCACTTGGTGCGTCAAGTGCTTGCTAAACTGCGAAAGGCTGAGTTGTATGCTAAACTGTCAAAATGTGCTTTTCATCAGTCGCAAATTGATTATCTGGGCTACAGGATTTCAGAAGAGGGCATTGAAATGGACCCTGCTAAAATTGAAGCCATTGTTGCCTGGGAACCCCCACGCACGCGACGCCAATTACAAAGTTTCCTTGGCTTCGCCAATTTCTATCGGGCATTTGCCCAAAATTTCACGGAAATTGCCCTCCCCCTCACTGACTTACTAAAAACTAAAGCTCAGGGGGATACGCGGCGTTCAAAAAATCCAGGCGCGCTACTTAAGTGGACTCCAGCCTGCCAACAGGTGTTTGACGCGCTCAAACAGCTCTTTACAACTGAACCCATCCTAAGGCACCCCGACCCGACTAAACCGTTTGTGGTGCAGGTCGATGCCTCCGATTTCTCTATCGGAGCCCTTTTGCTCCAAGCCGACCAGTCGGGCAGTTTGAAACCCTGTGCATATTTGTCTCGCAAGTTTACGGAGACAGAGAGGAGATGGCATGTTTGGGAAAAAGAGGCGTTTGCGGTAAAAGCAGCCTTGGAAACTTGGCGCCACTTACTAGAGGGGGCTTCTCACCCTTTTGAAGTTTGGACTGACCACAAAAACCTAGAAGCCTTAAGCACTAGTCGGAAACTCAGCCCCAAGCAACTCAGATGGGCTGAATTTTTCAGCGGTTTTGATTTCTCTCTTAAGTTCATTCCGGGGAAGAGAAACTTTTTGGCAGACGCCTTATCCCGCAGACCCCAAGATTCTGGCCCTGAGGCACTAGTTCAGGGTACAGTGTGGACTGAAAAACAATTGGGCTTGGCTGCGGTGACGCGCAGTCAGACGCGCACCCACCCAGCTCACCGGCCAGCCACTACTCCTCCTTCCAGTCCAGGACGTTTGCCAATTCCCTCCGATTTGCAACAACAGTTTCTTCTCCACCTGAAATCTGATACTTGGTTGCAAGCAAACTTACACTGTTACTTTTGATGGGGACTTTGACTGGAAAAATGATTGTCTTTACGTACCGGAGGCTTTACGAAAGACGATCTTGGTGCGCTGTCATGATGATAAACTGGCTGGACATTTTGGGTACCTTAAGACCCTCCATCTCACCCTACGGCAGTTTTGGTGGCCAGCTCTCATCAGGGATGTTAAAGGTTATGTAGCCGCCTGTCCTGTTTGTGCGGCGACTAAGCGCAAGGTTGGAAAACCCCAAGGCTTGCTGCAACCTGTGGCTAACCCTGCCTATCCTTGGCAGGAAATCTCCATGGACTTTATAGTTGACCTACCCCCCAGTCAACGTAAAACAGTGATTTGGGTGGTTAAAGACTTCTTCTCCAAACAAGCTCATTTCATCCCCTGCGCGTCCATTCCCACTGCGCAACAGCTGGCCCGCCTATTTCTCGTACACGTGTACCGCCTTCACGGGAGCCCCTCCCGTTTGGTGAGTGACAGAGGCTCACAATTTACATCACGATTTTGGCGGGCATTTATGAAACTGGTAGGAACCACCCAAGCCCTCTCTACGGCGTGGCATCCGGAGACTGATGGATCTACTGAGGCTGTTAATTCCACACTGGAACAATATCTACGTGCATTTGTTAATTATCAACAACACAACTGGGTGGACCTGCTTCCCTTTGCTGAAGTTGCTTATAACAACGCCGTTCATCAAAGCACTGGCCAGGTTCCCTTTAAAGCTGTGTTCGGCCGTGATTTAGTCCCCATACCGGAACTCCCGCACCCACAATCTCTGCCTTCATCGCTAACTGATTGGGCACAGAATCTGACAGACTCTTGGCAAAAAATTCAACAAGCACTGCACCATGCCCAATCCTCTTATAAAAAACATGCGGATGCAAAGCGCTCCCCCAACCTCCATTTAAAGTAGGAGATAAAGTCTATCTCTCCACAAAGTTTATCAAATCACCACAGCCCTCCAAGAAACTGGGTCCTAAATTTGTTGGTCCTTTTCCTATTGTTGCACAAATAAACCCTGTGACCTATAAATTGGATTTGCCACATAATCTTAAACGTTTGCATCCTGTTTTTCATTGCAGCTTACTCAAGCCGTTTCTCCCGTCCGACCTCTGGCATCCCCAACAATCACCTCCCCCACCGATTATGATTGATAACCAGCAACACTTTGAAGTCAACGAAATTCTCGATTCTCGACGCCAGAGGTCTACCTTACAATATCTCATTCGTTGGAAGCATTTTCCACATCCTGAGTGGGTCGCCGCTCATGATGTCCGCTCTACGGACCTGGTTGCTAAATTTCATGCTGCTTATCCGGCCAAGCCGGCTGCTTAGCATTTTCTTTTACGGGGGCGATATGTCATGTTCCTCGTTTCAATGGTTTGAATTCATCGTAACGTTTCAAATGTCACTTTCCTGTTCCATGTCTGCCATTGGCGGGGAGGGGAATTTCAGCCGTGCCGGGCTGTAATCTCCATGCTGCTATGCAGGAATGTGTGTTTGGGTTATGACATGTATTCAAGGTTACTTTCCCAGGCCGATGTGGGACGGTTGTTAACACCTGGGAGGGGGTGGTTGCTATGCTGGGGTGAGGGGCGGGATTGGGTTTGAAGCGAGAGTATTTGGTTTGTATTTCGCCCGCTTTTGCTCATTCTCAGCTTTCTCTGTATTTGCATACTATTCCTTTAATAAATCAGTTATCTTTAAGCTCGGGCTTTTGAGACTGAGTATTTTGGAGTAGGCAACCGTTACACAGTCGTTCTCCTGGCTTCCTTCTCCCGTTTTCAGGGTTTCCATCTTTAAAAGGGGGCTGCACCCTAAAAACAAGCTGACGCCCCTTTTCCACCAGTAGAATTGAGTGTCCCCAAGGCTGAAAGGACATTCGGCACAGGCACCGTGGGACTCCACCACAATGCTCCAGGTCACATCACCAATCGAGCGGAGGGAATTCCGTGCAACCCTCTTTCCCAACCAGGATCACCAATAAGGGGGGGAAAACTCACATGGGAACATATTCTCTATGACTAATGGCACTAATTTGCAGAGATTTCAGAGGGGGAGGGACCACGAAAGTCAAGAGGAGGCTACAAGGCCCAATATTAATGTCCGGTTTGGTTGGCAGCTACGTATTTAGCGCGGAGGGAGGCTTCAAACAGCCATTGGTTATTTTCATCTCTGCCCCCATTGGCACCTCTGTCTGGTCACCAATCCTCTCTGCATTAACGCTCCCTGCTGCTTACAGTGTCACGAATACAAGCTTTGGGAGAGGCCCTCCTCCCTCGAGATTGCTGGGGAATGTGGAAGCTGGCTCACAATGGCTTTAAAGGAAAAAAAAACATAAAAAGAGAGGAAAAAGTGCAATGGCTCCTTTACAAAAGAGAAAAGCCAATTAAAGAAGCTTTTTCTCTGTTTAATCACAAGAAGGGAATTCTTCACAGAATGCAGGACATATTTTGAATACAACTGATAAATCTTCGGGCAACACTACAGAACCAACCGCTAAATATGGGGAGAAATTCAAGAACGGGACGAGAGCAAGAGACTGGCGGTCCTGAGCAGGGCTTCTCCATCTGTATCTTCTAGGAGAAAAGTCCTGGCTGCAGGATGGATCTTCATATGAAAGCACTGGCACCATCCGTATCCAAGAGGATGGAGCGCTAGAGTGGGCAATGCCCCCAAAATGGCAAACTTACACAATAAATCCTTAGGGAAAGAAGCGTTTGCAGCTCCTGCCAATAATGAAATGGGACGTCGTAACAGGTGTGCACAATACAGCACCAAAAAAGAGCAAGAGAGAGGAAGGAAGAGAGAATTAAATATAATTCGAATATAAAATATTCAACTTGGAATATTTTATATTGAAGTTATAACAACTTTGCAGACCATTAAGTGTGAACCCACTCGGAGCTTGTGCCTAAGGCCAAAAGAGCCTCTTGCTTCCTCCCCACCCCTGGCCTGGTCCTGGCTGCTGAGTCTCCTCCTGCAAAGGGATCATATGCAAAGTGATCTACTAGGGGGGAAAAGGGGATTATAATCTGATCTCTGAATTGGGTTCCTGCAATGAACAAGCCTTGAATTCTTTGGTGTCTTCTGAACTCAGCAAAATAATGATGATTCATCTGTGTAGCTAAAATCCCACTTAGCAGCTCCAAATCATTTTCCACCCTTTACTTGTAGGCATTCTTAGGGAAAACTTAAAAAGAAGCCCTGTTCAACTGCAAGGCAGAAGAGCCTCTACATCTGAAACTTTACACTACTGCCACACTTGTCCCTAACGGATTCTCTCATAAAATCTGAGTGCAGCTATCTTTTTTGTATCTTTTAAGACCTGCATCAGCTGACTGGGAACTTCTGCTGATAGCCAGAAACATTTAGTTAGCCTTTCTCAAACTAACATTTTCCATTTTTTTTCTCTCCCCCCTCATCTCTAATACTGAGACATATTTGACTACAAAGAATCAGGCCAGAAATTAAATACTTAACTTTTCAGGGGAATGCCCAAAGGTAGATGAGACGTAAAATTCAAGCCTTCTCTACATTCCTCACCTTCTGCCTCATGTGCCTTTTCTTGTGTCTGCTGAGGGAAGAATTGTTTGTGAAGCACCGTCCACAGTCTGGGCATTTGAACGGTTTCTCTCCTATGTGTAAACCTACATGATTTATCAGGCTAGAGCTAAGTCTGAACTCTTTCCCACAATCTGGACACTCATATGGTTTCTCTCCTGTGTGAGTCCTCTGGTGTATCACCAGGTCGGAATTCCGAATGAAACATTTCCCACAATCCGGGCACTCATATGGTTTCTCTCCTGTGTGAGTCCTCTGGTGTATCACCAGGTTGGAATTCCGACTGAAACTTTTCCCACAATCCATACACTCATATGGTTTCTCTCCTGTGTGAGTCCTCTGGTGTATCACCAGGTTGGAATTCCGAATGAAACTTTTCCCACAATCCGGACACTCATATGGTTTCTCTCCTGTGTGAGTCCTCCGGTGTATCACCAGGTGGGAATTCCGAATGAAACTTTTCCCACAATCCGGACACTCATATGGTTTCTCTCCTGTGTGAGTCCTCTGGTGTATCACCAGGTGGGAATTCCGAATGAAACTTTTCCCACAATCTGGACACTCATACGGTTTATCTCCTGTGTGAGTCCTCTGGTGTCTCACCATGTCGAAACTCTGACTGAAACTTTTCCCACAATCTGGACACTCATATGGTTTCTCTCCTGTGTGGGTCCTCTGGTGAATCAACAGGGTGGAGTTAACACTGAAACTTTTCCCACAATCCAGACACTCATATGGTTTCTCTCCTGTGTGAGTCCTCTTGTGCATCACCAGATGTGAATTCTGACTGAAACACTTCCCACAATCCGGACACTCATACGGTTTCTCTCCTGTGTGAGTCCTCTCGTGTTTCACCAGGACGGAATTCTGACTGAAATGCTTCCCACAATCAGGACACTCATATGGTTTCTCTCCTGTGTGAGTCCTCTCGTGTATCACCAGGTTGGAATTCTGACTGAAACTTTTCCCACAATCCAGACACTCATACGGTTTATCTCCTGTGTGAGTCCTCTGGTGTCTCACCATATCGAAACTCTGACTGAAACTTTTCCCACAATCCGGACACTCATATGGTTTCTCTCCTGTGTGGGTCCTCTGGTGAATCAACAGGGTGGAGTTAACACTGAAACTTTTCCCACAATCCGGACACTCATACGGTTTCTCTCCTGTGTGAGTCCTCTGGTGTCTCACCATGTCGAAACTCTGACTGAAACTTTTCCCACAATCCGGACACTTATACGGTTTCTCTCCTGTGTGAGTCCTCTCGTGTTTCACCAGCTGTGAATTCTGACTGAAACGCTTCCCACAATCCGGACACTCATATGGTTTCTCTCCTGTGTGAGTCCTCTCGTGTTTCATCAGGTTGGAATTCTGACTGAAACTTTTCCCACAATCCGGACACTCATACGGTTTCTCTCCTGTGTGAGTCCTCCTGTGATACACCAGGCTGGCGTGCCTGCTAAAGCTTTTGCCACATTGAGAGCACTGCTTTAGCTTCTCTCCAGTGTGGGTCCTTCGATGAATCACCAGGGAGCTCTTGCAAGTAAAGCTTTTGCCACATTTGGAGCATTTGTATGGCTTTTCTCTGGTGTGGATCCTCTCCTGAATAATCAGCCGGGATCTACAATCTCTACTTCTCCCACATCGTTCTCTCTTTCTCTGAATTTGGAAACTGTCCCCCTTGACTTTTCCAGGTAAGGTTTCCTTGAGTTCAACATACTCAATTTTTGCAGCTCAAAACACTCTTCCTCTTTTCCTCTCTCTCATCTGCTGGGGAAGGAGAAGGGTTTTGTGCTTTTTTGCAGGAAGTGGAAAGATTTTGATTCCTGGCTTGGTTTGCTTTCCTTTTTAATGCTGCTCCTGATTCTCAAATGTCCAGAAGGCTCTTACTGGCATCCTTTTTGTCTATAAGATTACATAAAAGCGTTAAGTTTTATTATTGTTTATAAAACGGCTGAACAACGTGTGAAAGCAACTACAACAAAAAGCATACATTACAATGGAAAAGCAAAGTACCAAAAGGCCAGATTAACCTCTACCTTTCATTATGATTCATTTGACACACGGAAGACTAGCGAGATCCACGTTCCAATCCAGACATTCACTTTTTGGCCTGGGTCAGCCACAGATTCTGAGCACTGAGCAGGGTTATCATCAAGGATCTCTGCAAGTGCTGGGGACGGATTCCACACACACACACACACACACACACACATACGTGCACACAGAGAGAAAGACAGAAACACACACAGCTGGCACTTTGCAGCGGAGTTGCTCATCCGATTCCCCCCCGTGGAGGAAAGGAGGCAGCCCCGCTCGCTCCCGGCCTCTCCTCCCGCCCGTCCTCCGCTCACCTTCCGGCCGCGGCTGCTCCGACCAACCCCGGGAACACCACAGAGAGCCCCTCCGCGCCGCTCTCCCGCCAGGAGGGAGCCGGAACAGGAAGTTCCCCTGCCCTCCGCCTCTCCTCCCGCATCCCCTCTAGCAATCCTATACTCTATTGTTCCAGCTCCCCCGCTCCCCCTCCCGTCGGGCCTCAGCAAGCACAGACGCTGCTACTCTACTGACAGCTTTCCAGGCGCGGGGGTTGCGTGTTTCTAGAGCGCCCTCTGGCGGCACGGGGCTGCAAAACACACTCCTGCAATCTCTACCTTAAGGTGCTGGCGAGATTTTTTGATGGATTCTCTGCCACCAATTCCTTTCTGACTCCGAGCCATCCGATCAGTAGATTTTCTGCACGACGATCTATCGCTAACCTGTTCTGTCGGGTATCCCGAGGGTGTATTCATTGCCACTGCAACCGAGCAACACGACCTTGCCTCCGCCGAGCACGGTTCATGCCCACGGAGGGGGCACCTCCAACCTACCTGCCCTCTGAACCGAAGATCCTACGGTACTGCTCTTCCAGGCCTCTGGGACCTCATCACCCGGGCAGGGACAAGGGAAGGTGGGCACGGTAGTCCCCAACCTTCCGGAAAACCCCAGGCAGCCTCGTGCTGGGAGCTGGAGGGGCGAGGAGGGCTCAGAGGGTGGATTTCAAGGAGAGCAGAGGGCCGTCTGCAGAAGCAGCAGCTCCGGAGGACAAGCGGAAAACCTCATGGATAAGGCGGGGAATCAGAAGGCGAGCAGGGGTGGGGGGCACCGCTGGTAAAAGCCCATCTACTCCGCCACCCCCAAGGACTCCCCCCTTCCCTTCTTGCACCTGGGGATTCCCCCCTCCTCCTCCTGATTGCACCCCCCTCCGTTCAGGATCCAATCGCCCTCTTGGAAGATAGATGCCCACCTGACACCCCTTCCGTGCCCCTTCCCACTGGGGGTGGGATTGTGCAGCCCAGGTACGCAAGAGCGGCTGGACACTGGGAAGGGCAGCGGGTGGGGCAGGAAGCGGCTTCGACCACGTTTCCCTTTTCCTCCCTCAGCTTGTCTGCTCTCTCTTCTCTAGGTCGAAAGGGGGCAGGAAGCGGCTTCGACCACGTTTCCCTTTTCCTCCCTCCCTCAGCTTGTCTGCTCTCTCTTCTCTAGGTCGGAAGGAGAAGCTCTCTGCGTTTAATCTGTTCACTTAAGCCGGGTGGGGAGCGGGCGGCGGTGGGGCTGAGCAATGCCAAAGTGTCCTGGTCGGGCCCGGTAAGAGCGCATCACCCCATCACGCCCTCCCACCAGGAAAGCCAAACGATCAAGAGAGACTGAGATTGAGATTGAAAACGAAAGTTGCATGCCCTAATCTGCATGTACAGCTGCCAATTACTAATTCATTGGTATGGAAGATGGGTGAGACAGTCCTGCAGGTGCCCTTGGACTACAACACCCACCATCCTCTGCCCCTGGCATTACTGGCTGGCGATCCTGGCTTGGGCTCAATCTCTAACCCCAGACATTATGTCAGGAGGAGTCTGCAGCACCTTCTCTGTCCCACCAGTTGCACTCAAACGCCTGGCTCAGTCTGAAAAGCTGCTCTTCAATGCCTTCAGCTTTGGGGCTGCCACAGACCAACTCGGCTCTCCCCAAAACATGCGGAGAATCCCTTGTTCTGAGCAGGACAGTCGCTCTCCTGGCTTCCTTCTCCCGTTTTCAGGGTTTCCATCTTTAAAAGGGGGCTGCACCCTAAAAACAAGCTGATGACCCTTTTCCACCGGTAGAATTGAGTGTCCCCAAGGCTGAAATGACATTCGGCGCGGGCACCGTGGGACTCCACCACAATGCTCCAGGTCACATCGCCAATCGAGCGGAGGGAATTTCGTGCAACCCTCTTTCCCAACCAGGATCACCAGTAAGGGGGGAAAAACTCACATGGGAACATTTTGTCTAGCACTAATGGCACTAATGTGCAGAGATTTCAGCGCGGGAGGGACCACGAAAGTCAAGAGGAGGCTACAAGGCCCAATATTAACGTCCGGTTTGGTTGGCAGCTACGTATTGAGCGCTGAGGGAGGCTTCAAACAGCCATTGGTTATTTTCATCTCTGCCCCCATTGGCACCTCTGTCTGGTCAGCAATCCTCTCTGCATTAACGCTCCCTGCTGCTTACAGTGTCACGAATACAAGCTTTGGGAGAGGCCCTCCTCCCTCGAGATTGCTGGGGAATGTGGAAGCTGGCTCACAATGGATTTAAAGGGGAAAAAAAACATAAAAAGAGAGGAAAAAGTGCAATGGCTCCTTTACAAAAGAGAAAAGCCAATTAAAGGAGCTTTTGCTCTGTTTAATCACAAGAAGGGAATTCTTCACAGAATGCAGGACATATTTTGAATAGAACTGATCAATCTTCGGGCAACACTACAGAACCAACCGCTAAATATGGGGAGAAATTCAAGAACGGGACGAGAGCAAGAGACTGGCGGTCCTGAGCAGGGCTTCTCCATCTGTATCTTCTAGGAGAAAAGTCCTGGCTGCAGGATGGATCTTCATATGAAAGCACTGGCACCATCCATATCCAAGACGATGGAGCGCTAGAGTGGGCAATGCCGCAGAAATGGAAAACCTACAAAATAAATCCTTAACGGAAGAAGTGTTTGCAGCTCCTGCCAATAATGAAATGGGACGTCGTAACAGGTGTACACAAAAATACAGCACCAAAAAAGGGCAAGAGAGAGGAAGGAAGAGAGAATTAAATATAATTCGAAGATAAAATATTCAACTTGGAATATTTTATATTGAAGTTATAACAACTTTGCAGACCATTAAATGTGAACCCACTCGGAGCTTGTGCCTAAGGCCAAAAGAGCCTCTTGCTTCCTCCCCACCCCTGGCCTGGTCCTGGCTGTTGGGTCTCCTCCTGCAGAGGGATCATATGCAAAGTGATCTACTAGGGGGGAAAAGGGGATTATAACCTGATCTCTGAATTGGCTCCTGCAATGAACAAGCCTTGAATTCTTTGGTGTCTTCTGAACTCAGCAAAATCAGGATCATTGATCTGCAGAGCTAAAATGCCACTTAGCGGCTCCAAATAATTTTCCACCCTTTACTTGTAGGCATTCTTAGGGAAAACTTAAAAAGAAACCCTGTTCAACTGCAAGGCAGAAGAGCCTCTTCATCTTTACACTTTACACTACTGCCACACTTGTCCCTAATGGATTCTCTCATAAAATCTGAGTCCACCTATCTTTTTTGTATCTTTTAAGACCTGCAGCAGCTTACTGGGAACTTCTGCTGATAGCCAGAAACGTTTAGTTAGCCTTTCTCAAACTAACATTTTCCATTTTTTTTCTCTCCCCCCTCATCTCTAATACTGAGACGTATTTGACTACAAAGAATCAGGCCAGAAATTAAATACTTAACTTTTCAGGGGGATGCCCAAAGGTAGATGAGATGTGAAATTCAAGCCTTCTCTACATTCCTCACCTTCTGCCTCATGTGCCTTTTCTTGTGTCTGCTGAGGGAGGAATTGTTTGTGAAGCACCGTCCACAGTCTGGGCATTTGAACGGTTTCTCTCCTATGTGTAAACCTACATGATTTATCAGGCTAGAGCTAAGTCTGAACTCTTTCCCACAATCTGGACACTCATATGGTTTCTCTCCTGTGTGAGTCCTCTGGTGTATCACCAGGTTGGAATTCCGACTGAAACTTTTCCCGCAATCCGGACACTCATATGGTTTCTCTCCTGTGTGAGTCCTCTGGTGTATCACCAGCTGGGAATTCCGACTGAAACTTTTCCCACAATCCAGACACTCATATGGTTTCTCTCCTGTGTGAGTCCTCTGGTGTATCACCAGCTGGGAATTCCGACTGAAACTTTTCCCACAATCCAGACACTCATATGGTTTCTCTCCTGTGTGAGTCCTCTGGTGTATCACCAGCTGGGAATTCTGACTGAAACATTTCCCACAATCCGGACACTCATATGGTTTCTCTCCTGTGTGAGTCCTCTGGTGTATCACCAGGTGGGAATTCCGAATGAAACTTTTCCCACAATCCGGACACTCATACGGTTTCTCTCCTGTGTGAGTCCTCTGGTGTCTCACCATGTCGAAACTCTGACTGAAACTTTTCCCACAATCCGGACACTTATACGGTTTCTCTCCTGTGTGAGTCCTCTCGTGTTTCACCAGCTGTGAATTCTGACTGAAACGCTTCCCACAATCCGGACACTCATATGGTTTCTCTCCTGTGTGAGTCCTCTCGTGTTTCATCAGGTTGGAATTCTGACTGAAACTTTTCCCACAATCCGGACACTCATACGGTTTCTCTCCTGTGTGAGTCCTCCTGTGATACACCAGGCTGGCGTGCCTGCTAAAACTTTTGCCACATTGAGAGCACTGCTTTAGCTTCTCTCCAGTGTGGGTCCTTCGATGAACCACCAGGGAGCTCTTGCAAGTAAAGCTTTTGCCGCATTTGGAGCATTTGTATGGCTTTTCTCTGGTGTGGATCCTCTCCTGAATAATCAGCCGTGATCTACAATCTCTACTTGTCCCCCTTGACTTTTCCAGGTAAGGTTTCCTTGAGTTCAACATACTCAATTTTTGCAGCTCAAAACACTCTTCCTCTTTTCCTCTCTCTCATCTGCTGGGGAAGGAGAAGGGTTTTGTGCTTTTTTGCAGGAAGTGGAAAGATTTTGATTCCTGGCTTGGTTTGCTTTCCTTTTTAATGCTGCTCCTGATTCTCAAATGTCCAGAAGGCTCTGACTGGCATCCCTTTTGTCTATATGATTACATAAAAGCGTTAAGTTTTATTATTGTTTATAAAACGGCTGAACAACGTGTGAAAGCAACTACAACAAAAAGCATACATTACAATGGAAAAGCAAAGTACCAAAAGGCCAGATTAACCTCTACCTTTCATTATGATTCATTGGACACGCGGAAGACTAGCGAGATCCACGTTCCAATCCAGTCATTCAGTTTTTGGCCTGGGTCCGCCACAGATTCTGAGCACTGAGCAGGGTTATCATCAAGGATCTCTGCAAGTGCTGGGGACGGATTCTACACACACACACACACACACCCACACCCACACCCACACGCACACAGAGAGAAAGACAGAAACACACACAGCTGGCACTTTGCAGCGGAGTTGCTCATCCGATTCCCCCCCGCGGAGGAAACCAGGCAGCCCCGCTCGCTCCCGGACTCTCCTCCCGCCCGTCCTCCGCTCACCTTCCGGCCGCGGCTGCTCCGACCAACCCCGGGAACACCACAGAGAGCCCCTCCGCGCCGCTCTCCCGCCAGGAGGGAGCCGGAACAGGAAGTTCCCCTGCCCTCCGCCTCTCCTCCCGCATCCCCTCTAGCAATCCTATACTCTATTGTTCCAGCTCCCCCGCTCCCCCTCCCGTCGGGCCTCAGCAAGCACAGACGCTGCTACTCTACTGACAGCTTTCCAGGCGCGGGGGTTGCCTGTTTCCAGAGCGCCCTCTGGCGACACGGGGCTGCAAAACACACTCCTGCGATCTCTACCTTAAGGTGCTGGCGAGATTTTTTGATGGATTCTCTGCCACCAATTCCTTTCTGACTCCGAGCCATCCGATCAGTAGATTTTCTGCACGACGATCTATCGCTAACCTGTTATTTCGGGTGTCCCGTGGGTGCACTCATTGCCACTGCAACCGAGCAAGACGACCTTGCCTCCGCCGAGCACGGTTCACGCCCACGGAGGGGGCACCTCCAACCTCCCTGCCCTCTGAACCGAAGATCCTCCTCTACTGCCCCTCCAGGCCTTTGGGACCTCATCACCCAGGCAGGGACATGGGAAGGTGGGCACGGTAGTCCCCAACCTTCCGGAAAACCCCAGGCAGCCTCGTGCTGGGAGCTGGAGGGGCGAGGGGGGCTCAGAGGGTGGATTTCAAGGAGAGCAGAGGGCCGTCTGCAGAAGCAGCAGCTCCGGAGGACAAGCGGAAAATCTCGTGAATAAGGCGGGGAATCAGAAGCCGAGCAGGGGTGGGGGGCAGCGCTGGTAACAGCCCATCTACTCCCCCACCCCCAAGGACTCCCCCCTTCCCTTCTTGCACCTGGGGATTCCCCCCTCCTCCTCCTGATTGCACCCCCCTCCGTTCAGGATCCAATCGCCCTCTTGGAAGATAGATGCCCACCTGGCACCCCTTCCGTGCCCCTTCCCACTGGGGGTGGGATTGTGCAGCCCAGGTACGCAAGAGCGGCTGGACACTGGGAAGGGCAGCGGGTGGGGCAGGAAGCGGCTTCGACCACGTTTCCCTTTTCCTCCCTTCCTCAGCTTGTCTGCTCTCTCTTCTCTAGGTCGAAAGGAGAAGCTCTCTGCGTTTAATCTGTTCACTTAAGCCGGGTGGGGAGCGGGCGGCGGTGGGGCTGAGCAATGCCAAAGTGTCCTGGTCGGGCCCGGTAAGAGGGCATCACCCCATCACGCCCTCCCACCAGGAAAGCCAAAGGATCAAAAGAGACTGAGATTGAGATTGAAAACGAAAGTTGCATGCCCTAATCTGCACTTACACTGCCAATTAGTAATTCATCACTATGGAGGGCGAGACAGTCCTGCAGGTGCCCTTGGACTACAACACCCACCATCCTCTGCCCCTGGCATTCCTGGCTGGCGATCCTGGCTTGTGCTCAATCTCTAACCCCAGACATCATGTCAGGAGGAGTCTGCAGCACCTTCTCTGTCCCACCCGTTGCACTCAAACGCCTGGCTCAGTCTGAAAAGCTGCTCTTCGATGCCTTCAGCTTTGGGGCTGCCACAGACCAACTCGGCTCTCCCCAAAACATGCGGAGAATCCCTTGTTCTGAGCAGGACAGTCGCTCTCCTGGCTTCCTTCTCCCGTTTTCAGGGTTTCCATCTTTAAAAGGGGGCTGCACCCTAAAAACAAGCTGACGCCCCTTTTCCACCAGTAGAATTGAGTGTCCCCAAGGCTGAAATGACATTCGGCACGGGCACCGTGGGACTCCACCACAATGCTCCAGGTCACATCGCCAATCGAGCGGAGGGAATTTCGTGCAACCCTCTTTCCCAACCAGGATCACCAGTAAGGGGGGAAAAACTCACATGGGAACATTTTGTCTAGCACTAATGGCACTAATGTGCAGAGATTTCAGCGCGGGAGGGACCACGAAAGTCAAGAGGAGGCTACAAGGCCCAATATTAACGTCCGGTTTGGTTGGCAGCTACGTATTTAGTGCTGAGGGAGGCTTCAAACAGCCATTGGTTATTTTCATCTCTGCCCCCACTGGCACCTCTGTCTGGTCACCAATCCTCTCTGCATTAACGCTCCCTGCTGCTTACAGCGCCACAAATACAAGCTTTGGGAGAGGCCCTCCTCCCTCGAGATGGCTGGGGAATGTGGAAGCTGGCTCACAATGGCTTTAAAGGAAAAAAAAACATAAAAAGAGAGGAAAAAGTGCAATGGCTCCTTTACAAAAGAGAAAAGCCAATTAAAGAAGTTTTTTCTCTGTTTAATCACAAGAAGGGAATTCTTCACAGAATGCAGGACATATTTTGAATAGAACTGATAAATCTTCGGGCAACACTACAGAACCAACCGCTAAATATGGGGAGAAATTCAAGAACGGGACGAGAGCAAGAGACTGGTGGTCCTGAGCAGGGCTTCTCTATCTGTATCTTCTAGGAGAAAAGTCCTGGCTGCAGGATGGATCTTCATATGAAAGCACTGGCACCATCCGTATCCAAGAGGATGGAGCCCTAGAGTGGGCAATGCTCCCAAAATGGCAAAGTAAAGGTAAAGGTTTCCCTTGACGTAAAGTCCAGTCGTGTCCGACTCTAGGGGGCGGTGCTCATCTCCGTTTCAAAGCCTTGGAGCCGGCGTTGTCCATAGGACACTTCCGGGTCATGTGGCCAGCATGACTCACGGAACGCCGTTACCTTCCCGCCGAAGCGGTACCAATTAATCTACTCACATTTGCATGTTTTCGAACTGCTTGGTGTGCAGAAGCTGGGACGAGCAACGGGAGCTCACCCCGCCGCGCAGTTTCGAACCGCCGACCTTCCGATCGACAGCTCAGCGGTTTAACCCGCAGCGCCACCGCGTCCCTGTCAAAATGGCAAACTTACACAATAAATCCTTTGGGAAAGAAGCGTTTGCAGGTCCAGTCCATGATAAAATGGGACATCATAACAGATGTGCACAACAATACAGCACCAAAAAAGAGCAAGAGAGAGGAAGAAAGAGAGAATTAAATATAATTCGAATATAAAATATTCAACTTGGAATATTTTATATTGAAGTTATAACAACTTTGCAGACCATTAAATGTGAACCCACTCGGAGCTTGTGCCTAAGGCCAAAAGAGCCTCTTGCTTCCTCCCCACCCCTGGCCTGGTCCTGGCTGTTGGGTCTCCTCCTGCAGAGGGATCATATGCAAAGTGATCTACTAGGGGGGAAAAGGGGATTATAACCTGATCTCTGAATTGGCTCCTGCAATGAACAAGCCTTGAATTCTTTGGTGTCTTCTGAACTCAGCAAAATCAGGATCATTGATCTGCATAGCTAAAATCCCACTTAGCAGCTCCAAATCATTTTCCACCCTTTACTTGTAGGCATTCTTAGGGAAAACTTAAAAAGAAGCCCTGTTCAACTGCAAGGCAGAAGAGCCTCTACATCTGAAACTTTACACTACTGCCACGCTTGTCCCTAACGGATTCTCTCATAAAATCTGAGTGCACCTATCTTTTTTGTATCTTTTAAGACCTGCAGCAGCTTACTGGGAACTTCTGCTGATAGCCAGAAATGTTTAGTTAGCCTTTCTCAAACTAACATTTTCCATTTCTTTTCTCCCCCCCCCCCTCATCTCTAATACTGAGACATATTTGACTACAAAGAATCAGGCCAGAAATTAAATACTTAACTTTTCAGGGGGATGCCCAAAGGTAGATGAGATGTGAAATTCAAGCCTCCTCTACATTCCTCACCTTCTGCCTCATGTGCCTTTTCTTGTGTCTGCTGAGGGAGGAATTGTTTGTGAAGCACCGTCCACAGTCTGGGCATTTGAACGGTTTCTCTCCTACGTGTAAACCTACATGATTTATAAGGCTAGACCTAAGTCTGAACTCTTTCCCACAATCTGGACACTCATATGGTTTCTCTCCTGTGAGAGTCCTCTTGTGCATCACCAGCTGTGAATTCTGACTGAAACTTTTCCCACAATCCAAACACATACACGGTTTCTCTCCTGTGTGAGTCCTCTGGTGTATTACTAGACTGGAATTCTTACTGAAACTTTTCCCACAATCCAGACACTCATACGGTTTCTCTCCTGTGTGAGTCCTCTTGTGCATCACCAGCTGTGAATTCTGACTGAAACGCTTCCCACAATCCGGACACTCATATGGTTTCTCTCCTGTGTGAGTCCTATGGTGTATCACCAGGTTGGAATTCTGATTGAAAGGCTTCCCACAATCCAGACACTCATATGGTTTCTCTCCTGTGTGAGTCCTCTGGTGTCTCACCAGGTTGGAATTCCGACTGAAACTTTTCCCACAATCCAGACACTCATGCGGTTTCTCTCCTGTGTGAGTCCTCTGGTGTCTCACCAGGTTGTAATTCTGACTGAAACTTTTCCCACAATCTGGACACTCATACGGTTTCTCTCCAGTATGAGTCCTCTGGTGAATTACCAGGTTGGAATTCCAATTGAAACTTTTCCCACAATCCAGACACTCATACGGTTTCTCTCCTGTGTGAGTCCTCCTGTGATGCACCAGGCTGGCGTGCCTGCTAAAGCTTTTGCCACATTGAGAGCACTGCTTTAGCTTCTCTCCAGTGTGGGTCCTTCGATGAATCACCAGGGAGCTATTGCAACCAAAGCTTTTGCCACATTTGGAGCATTTGTATGGCTTTTCTCTGGTGTGCATCCTCTCCTGAATAATCAGCTGTGATCTACAATCTATACTTCTCCCACATAGTTCTGTCTTTTTCTGAATTTGGAAACTGTCCCCCTTGACTTCTCCAAGTAAGGTTTCCTTGAGTTCAACATACTCAATTTTTGCAGCTCAAAACACTCTTCCTCTTTTCCTCTCCCTCATCTCCTGGGGAAGGAGAAGGGTTTTGTGCTTTTCTGCAGGAAGTGGAAAGATTTTGATTCCTGGCTTGATGTGCTTTCCTGTTTAATGCTCCTCCTGATTCTCAAATGTCCAGAAGGCTCTTACTGGCATCCCTTTTGTCTATAAGATTACATAAAAGCATTAAGTTTTATTATTGTTTATAAAACGGCTGAACAACGTGTGAAAGCAACTACAACAAAAAGCATACATTACAATGGAAAAGCAAAGTACCAAAAGGCCAGATTAACCTCTACCTTTCATTATGATTCATTTGACACGCGGAAGACTAGCGAGATCCACGTTCCAATCCAGACATTCACTTTTTGGCCTGGGTCAGCCACAGATTCTGAGCACTGAGCAGGGTTATCATCAAGGATCTCTGCAAGTGCTGGGGACGGATTCCACACACACACACACACACGCACACACACAGACACACACACAGACACACACACACAGAGAGAAAGACAGAAACACACACAGCTGGCACTTTGCAGCGGAGTTGCTCATCCGATTCCCCCCCGCGGAGGAAACCAGGCAGCCCCGCTCGCTCCCGGACTCTCCTCCCGCCCGTCCTCCGCTCACCTTCCGGCCGCGGCTGCTCCGACCAACCCCGGGAACACCACACAGCGCTCCTCCGCGCCGATCTCCCACCAGGAGGGAGCCGGAACAGGAAGTTCCCCTGCCCTCCGCCTCTCTTCCCGCATCCCCTCTAGCAATCCTATACTCTATTCTTCCAGCTCCCCCGCTCCCCCTCCCGTCGGATGTCGGTCCTCAGCAGCCACAGACGCCGCTACTCTACTGACAGCTTTCCAGGCGCGGGGGTTGCGTGTTTCCAGAGCGCCCTCTGGCGACACGGGGCTGCAAAACACACTCCTGCGATCTCTACCTTAAGGTGCTGGCGAGATTTTTTGATGGATTCTGTGCCATCAAGTCCTTTCCGACTCCGAGCCATCCGATCAGTAGATTTTCTGCACGATGATCTATCGCTAACCTGTTCTGTCGGGTATCCCGAGGGTGTAGTCATTGCCACTGCAACTGAGCAAGATGACCTTGCCTCCGCCGAGCACGGTTCACGCCCACGGAGGGGGCACCTCCAACCTCCCTGCCCTCTGAACCGAAGATCCTCCTCTACTGCCCCTCCAGGCCTTTGGGACCTCATCACCCAGGCAGGGACAAGGGAAGGTGGGCACGGTAGTCCCCAACCTTCCGGAAAACCCCAGGCAGCCTCGTGCTGGGAGCTGGAGGGGCGAGGGGGGCTCAGAGGGTGGATTTCAAGGAGAGCAGAGGGCCGTCTGCAGAAGCAGCAGCTCCGGAGGACAAGCGGAAAACCTCGTGAATAAGGCGGGGAATCAGAAGCCGAGCAGGGGTGGGGGGCAGCGCTGGTAACAGCCCATCTACTCCCCCACCCCCAAGGACTCCTCCCTTCCCTTCTTGCACCTGGGGATTCCCCCCTCCTCCTCCTGATTGCACCCCCCTCCGTTCAGGATCCAATCGCCCTCTTGGAAGATAGATGCCCACCTGGCACCCCTTCCGTGCCCCTTCCCACTGGGGGTGGGATTGTGCAGCCCAGGTACGCAAGAGCGGCTGGACACTGGGAAGGGCAGTGGGTGGGGCAGGAAGCGGCTTCGACCACGTTTCCCTTTTCCTCCCTCCCTCAGCTTGTCTGCTCTCTCTTCTCTAGGTCGAAAGGAGAAGCTCTCTGCGTTTAATCTCTTCACTTAAGCCGGGTGGGGAGGGGGCGGCGGTGGGGCTGAGCAATGCCAAAGTGTCCTGATCGGGCCCGGTAAGAGGGCATCACCCCATCACGCCCTCCCACCAGGAAAGCCAAAGGATCAAAAGAGACTGAGATTGAGATTGAAAACGAAAGTTGCATGCCCTAATCTGCACTTACACTGCCAATTAGTAATTCATCACTATGGAGGGCGAGACAGTCCTGCAGGTGCCCTTGGACTACAACACCCACCATCCTCTGCCCCTGGCATTACTGGCTGGCGATCCTGGCTTGTGCTCAATCTCTAACCCCAGACATTATGTCAGGAGGAGTCTGCAGCACCTTCTCTGTCCCACCAGTTGCACTCAAACGCCTGGCTCAGTCTGAAAAGCTGCTCTTCGATGCCTTCAGCTTTGGGGCTGCCACAGACCAACTCGGCTCTCCCCAAAACATGCGGAGAATCCCTTGTTCTGAGCAGGACAGTCGCTCTCCTGGCTTCCTTCTCCCGTTTTCAGGGTTTCCATCTTTAAAAGGGGGCTGCACCCTAAAAACAAGCTGACGCCCCTTTTCCACCAGTAGAATTGAGTGTCCCCAAGGCTGAAATGACATTCGGCACGGGCACCGTGGGACTCCACCACAATGCTCCAGGTCACATCGCCAATCGAGCAGAGGGAATTTCGTGCAACCCTCTTTCCCAACCACGATCACCAATAAGGGGGGGGAAAACTGACATGGGAACATCTTCTCTATCACTAATGGCACTAATTTGCAGAGATTTCAGCGGAGGAGGGACCACGAAAGTCAAGAGGAGGCTACATGGCCCAATATCAACGTCCGGTTTGGTTGGCAGCTACGTATTTAGTGCTGAGGGAGGCTTCAAACAGCCATCGATTATTTTCATCTCTGCCCCCATTGGCACCTCTGTCTGGTCACCAATCCTCTCTGCATTAACGCTCCCTGCTGCTTACAGCGTCACGAATACAAGCTTTGGGAGAGGCCCTCCTCCCTCGAGATTGCTGGGGAATGTGGAAGCTGGCTCACAATGGCTTTAAAGGAAAAAAAAACATAAAAAGAGAGGAAAAAGTGCAATGGCTCCTTTACAAAAGAGAAAAGCCAATTAAAGAAGTTTTTTCTCTGTTTAATCACAAGAAGGGAATTCTTCACAGAATGCAGGACATATTTTGAATAGAACTGATCAATCTTCGGGCAACACTACAGAACCAACCGCTAAATATGGGGAGAAATTCAAGAACGGGACGAGAGCAAGAGACTGGCGGTCCTGAGCAGGGCTTCTCCATCTGTATCTTCTAGGAGAAAAGTCCTGGCTGCAGGATGGATCTTCATATAAAAGCACTGACACCATCCGTATCCAAGAGGATGGAGCCCTAGAGTGGGCAATGCTCCCAAAATGGCAAACTTACACAATAAATCCTTTGGGAAAGAAGCGTTTGCAGGTCCAGTCCATGATAAAATGGGACATCATAACAGATGTGCACAACAATAGAGCACCAAAAAAGAGCAAGAGAGAGGAAGAAAGAGAGAATTAAATATAATTCGAATATAAAATATTCAGCTTGGAATATTTTATATTGAAGTTATAACAACTTTGCAGACCATTAAATGTGAACCCACTCGGAGCTTGTGCCTAAGGCCAAAAGAGCCTCTTGCTTCCTCCCCACCCCTGGCCTGGTCCTGGCTGTTGGGTCTCCTCCTGCAGAGGGATCATATGCAAAGTGATCTACTAGGGGGGAAAAGGGGATTATAACCTGATCTCTGAATTGGCTCCTGCAATGAACAAGCCTTGAATTCTTTGGTGTCTTCTGAACTCAGCAAAATCAGGATCATTGATCTGCATAGCTAAAATCCCACTTAGCAGCTCCAAATCATTTTCCACCCTTTACTTGTAGGCATTCTTAGGGAAAACTTAAAAAGAAGCCCTGTTCAACTGCAAGGCAGAAGAGCCTCTACATCTGAAACTTTACACTACTGCCACGCTTGTCCCTAACGGATTCTCTCATAAAATCTGAGTGCACCTATCTTTTTTGTATCTTTTAAGACCTGCAGCAGCTTACTGGGAACTTCTGCTGATAGCCAGAAATGTTTAGTTAGCCTTTCTCAAACTAACATTTTCCATTTCTTTTCTCCCCCCACTCATCTCTAATACTGAGACATATTTGACTACAAAGAATCAGGCCAGAAATTAAATACTTAACTTTTCAGGGGGATGCCCAAAGGTACGTGAGATGTGAAATTCAAGCCTCCTCTACACTCATCACTTTCTGCCTCATGTGCCTTTTCTTGTGTCTGCTGAGGGAGGAATTGTTTGTGAAGCACCGTCCACAGTCTGGGCATTTGAACGGTTTCTCTCCTATGTGTAAACCTACATGATTTATAAGGCTAGACCTAAGTCTGAAATCTTTCCCACAATCTGGACACTCATATGGTTTCTCTCCTGTGAGAGTGTCATGTTCACCGTTTCAATGTTCTGTTAACATCGTAACGTTTCACATGTCAAACCTTTAATCCGTGTATTACATGCTTGAACGCTTCCTGGTATTTTCCGTTATTGCTGTGCTCTTTATTTTGCTACTTTGGAATGTATGTTTGGGTTTGCAACTCTGTTCAAGGTTACTTTCCCAGGCACATGTAACGGATCCTAGCACCTGGGAGGGGGTGGTTGCTAACGAGCGCTCGGGGCGGGACTGGGTTGGAAGCAAGGCTTTTAAGTTTGTATTTGGCGCGCTTTTGCTCATTCTCAGCTTTCTCGGTATTTGCATACTATTCCTTTAATAAATCAGTTATCTTTAAGCCCTGGCTTGTGAGACTGAGTATTTGGGATTAGGCAACCATTACATAAAGCTGAGAATCATTTATATCATCTTCCGCTAGCCCCATCCAAGTTTGGGTAAAGGGGAGCGCTAGCGATGACAGAACCTCAACTACGCGAGAGTGATGGGAGCAAAGAGGAGCCGGACTCGACAAAGACCCTGGTGGCTCTGAGTTCGCGAGCCCAAAGGGCAGCGCGTCGAGAGAGGCGGGATGCCCAATTGGATGATCTATTGTTGGTGGTGCAGGGTGCTACAAGGGGTGAACTCCAGCCCGACGTGGAAGCAAGAACGGGGAGGGAATCACCACAGCCATCCTGGGAACCTGAAATCCCCTTATCACCGAGGGTGGTAGTGACCACTAGACCCTTAGAAGAGCCTGTCACTCCTGCCCGCATGAAAGCAATAGAGGATAAAATGGACATGATAGTGGCCCTCCTGAAGGATATCCCCAGAGGGTCGGTGTCCCTGCAGGAAGATTGGGAGGAAGACCCCACCCAACTGGCTTACCCGAGAGAGAGGTCCCCGTCACTCAGGGGAAGAAGCAGGACTCGGGCTTCCCGACAATCGAGGGGAAGGTAGTCGAGAGCAACCAGGGATCGGCCACCACTGGGGGCTCGACGTGTGTTGACGTTTGCGGAGCCATCACAGCCGGCGGAGCTGATAAGAACCCTTCCACCGTTTGGGGTAAAGCTTGATGGCGACCCTACCAAGCTACCTTTTTTCATTACTAATGCTAGACATTATATGGAGGATTGGGGGCGAAGTTTTCGTTCGAAACAGGGTAAAATTAATATTATTGCTAACAAGCTAAAGGGGCGGGCAGCGGATTGGTATGTGCAGTTATGCCAAACAGAAGCTACAGAGTTAGAGGACTTTGATGAGTTTCTGTGGGCACTAAAACGGCATTTTGAAGACCCCTTGGCCCAAGAGAGATCGAAAAGGGCACTGAAAAAACTTTATCAGGGAACCCTCTCCGTCGCAAACTATGCTTTGGAATTTAAAGCCCTGGCGGGGAAGGTGGAAGATTGGTCCCAGTCAACTTTAGTGGAAATGTTTAAACAAGGACTGGAGACGGAAGTCCTCCGGTGGGCTTTGTGTCGGGACGATCCCAAAATGTTGTATGGGTGGATACAGTTGGCGGGCAGCGCGGAAAACGCTCTAGAAACGTTCGCCCATAGCAAGGAACTGAAGCAGGGCAGAGCAACTAGAGGGGCTCGTACCATGGGATTTTCAACCCGCCCTAAAACGAAAAGTTGGGAGGAAGAAAGAGAACAACGATTTGCGAAAGGTCAATGCCTGAGATGCGGGAAGGAAGGGCATCGTACCACTTCGTGCCCGAAACGCAGACCGGAGGAACGGCCAGGGAAATCGTCGGGAAAATCGCCATCATTACCGCGTAAGATGAGGGCTGCCTGCGCAGAAGTCGACCCTTCAGACCTCCCATTTGGGGAAGAGGAGGAGGAATTACAGTTCGACCAGCCAGCAGGAAAAGGCTACCACCTGCTCTGAAGGGCACCGTTGGGCAGGTGGAAGAAACCGGGCGCGACCACGATTCGGTGAGTGGGAATTTTCCTACACTGACTGTCAAATTGAAATTGGGATCTAGAACCAAAACTGTGGAAGTCTGGGCTATGCTAGATTCGGGTTGTTCACGTTCGCTAATGCATCCCGATGTTGTAGCTGCCTTAGAACTGCCCATGTTCCCTTTGCAACGGCCAATGATCTTCACGCAATTGGACGGAACTATGGCTGGGGGAAAAGCAGTCACCCACTCCACAGGACTGGTGGCTTTGCAAATGGGTACCCATTGGGAGAAATTACCTTTTGTCATAGCTCCAGTGGGGGGTCCTTTAGTCATTTGGGAATGCCTTGGTTCATACAACAAAACCCTTTTATCAACTGGCTGCATAGAACTGTAACGTTTGCTGATGGATTTTATAAAGCACCAGAAAAAGACTTATTGGAGGACATTGAGGGTGGACGGGTGGCTACCACCACTGTACAAACACTTGAACCCCTAGAAGGATTGCCCAAGCAATACCAAGATTTTGCAGATGTGTTTGGAGAGAAGGAAGCAGATCGCTTACCGCCTCACCGAAAGACAGACTGTGCCATTGAATTTCTGCCCAATGCGAAATTACCTCACCCAAAAATCTATGCCATGTCTCCTAAAGAGCTGGCTACACTGAGGGAATTCATTGACAAAAACCTAGCTAGGGGTTTCATTGAGCCAGCAAACTCCCCGGTGGGGGCACCTGTTCTCTTTAGACCAAAAAAGGATGGTTCTTTGAGACTATGTACCAATTTCCGCGGGCTCAATGCAGTATCAATATTAAATAAATATCCTTTGCCCCTTATCAAAGATATGTTATCACATCTGGCCAGAGGCAAAATCTTCTCAAAATTGGATTTAAGGAAAGCCTATTTTCGTATTCGCATAAGGGAAGGGGATGAGTGGAAAACAGCATTTAACTGTCCTCTCGGGGCTTTCCAATACAACGTGTTGCCTTTTGGTTTGTCTGGGGCACCTGGGGTTTTTATGCAACTCATTAATGAGGTCTTGCATGACCACCTATTTAAAGGGGCATTAGTGTATTTGGATGATGTATTGATTTATACTGAAACCATGGCAGAACATATTCACTTGGTGCGTCAAGTGCTTGCCAAACTGAGAAAAGCAGAGTTGTATGCGAAACTGCCCAAGTGTGCCTTCCATCAATCACAAATTGATTACCTGGGATATAGAATCTCAGCAAAGGGCATTGAGATGGACCCTGCCAAGGTTAAAGCCATTTTCGCATGGGAACCTCCCCGTACCAGGCGGCAATTACAAAGTTTCCTTGGATTCGCCAATTTCTATAGGGCATTTGCCCAAAATTTTGCTGAAACTGCCCTTCCCCTTACTGAACTATTAAAAACTAAAGCTCAGGGGGATACGCGACGTTCAAAGAACCCAGGAGCGCTCCTTAAATGGACCCCAGCTTGCCAACAAGCATTCGAGGTGCTCAAACAGATTTTCACCACTGAACCTATTTTGCAGCATCCTGACCCAACTAAACCTTTCGTAGTGCAGGTTGATGCCTCTGATTTCTCCATCGGAGCACTTCTGCTTCAAGCAGACGAATCTGCCACTTTAAAACCTTGTGCCTACCTCTCTCGCAAGTTCACAGAAACAGAGAGAAGGTGGCATGTTTGGGAAAAAGAGGCGTTTGCTGTCAAAACAGCCTTGGAAACCTGGCGTCACTTATTAGAAGGGGCTTCCCACCCTTTCGAAGTGTGATCATAAGAACCTAGAAGCATTAAGCACCAGTCGAAAACTCAGCCCCAAACAACTTCGATGGGCTGAATTTTTCAGTCGCTTTGATTTCACACTCAAGTTTATACCAGGCAGGAAAAACTTTTTAGCAGATGCTTTATCACGCAGACCTCAAGATGCTGGCCCTGGGCCAACGGTACAGGGTACTGTATGGACTGAAAAGCAATTGAGTTTGGCAGCTGTGACACGCAGTCAGACGCGAGCGCAACAGGCTCAACGCCAGACCACTCCGCCTCCCTCCCGTCCGGCGCGTCTGCCAATTCCATCAGACTTGAAACAACAGTTGCTTTTCCACCTGAAATCTGACACTTGGTTACAGGCGAACTTAAACACTGTAACTTTTACTGAGGACTTTGCCTGGCGAAACGATCGTCTGTATGTCCCTGAGGCTTTACGAAAGACGATCCTCCAGCGCTGCCATGACGATAAGTTGGCTGGACATTTTGGGTACCTTAAAACCCTTCACCTCATCAGACGTCAATTCTGGTGGCCAACTCTTCTGAAGGACCTTAAAGCTTATGTGACCGCTTGCCCTGTGTGCGCAACAACCAAGCACAAAACTGGCAAGCCTCAAGGCTTTCTGCAACCTGTGGCAACCCCTTCCTACCCATGGCAGGACATATCCATGGATTTTATTGTCGACCTCCCACCCAGTCAACGAAAAACTGTCATTTGGGTGGTAAAGGACTTTTTCTCAAAACAAGCGCATTTTATCCCATGCGCTTCCATCCCCACCGCGCAACAGCTGGCACGCCTATTCCTCGTACACGTGTACCGTCTTCACAGAATCCCCGCCCGTTTGATGAGTGACAGGGGCTCACAATTTACGTCACAGTTTTGGCGGGCATTTTTAAAACTGATTGGCACCGAACAAGCCCTCTCCACTGCGTGGCATCCAGAGACGGATGGATCTACTGAAGCTGTTAATTCAACACTAGAACAATATTTGCGGGCATTCGTCAATTATCAACAAGACAACTGGGTGGACCTGCTTCCGTTTGCTGAAGTTGCCTATAACAACGCCGTACATCAAAGCACTGGACAAGTTCCTTTTAAAACTGTATTTGGCCGGGAGTTCGTCCCAATACCCGAACTCCCGCACCCACAATCACTGCCAGCCTCTCTCACTGACTGGGCTGACACCCTACAAGACTCATGGCAAAACATTCAACGAGCCCTGTGCCATGCCCAAACCACCTATAAAAGGCATGCAGATGCTAAACGCTCCCCCCAACCTACATTTGCTGTGGGGCATAAAGTCTACCTATCCACAAAATTCATCAAATCACCACAACCCTTGAAAAAACTTGGTCCTAAATTTGTCGGTCCTTTCCCTATTATTGCACAAATTAACCCTGTAACTTTCAAACTTGATCTGCCCCATAATCTTAAACGTTTGCATCCTGTTTTCCATTGCAGCTTACTCAAGCCGTACCTGCAGTCGGACCGCTGGCATCCTCAGCCAGCCCCACCACCTCCAATCATGATCGATAACCAACAACACTTCGAAGTCAAGGAAATCCTTGACTCACACCGCCAGCGCTCCACTTTGCAGTATCTCATCCGTTGGAAACATTTTCCTCATCCTGAATGGGTTTCTAGTCATGATGTTCGCTCTCCCGACCTTGTTGCTCGTTTTCACTCTGCCTATCCGGACAAGCCGGCTCCTTAGCATTGTTTTTAGGGGGGCGATATGTCATGTTCACCGTTTCAATGTTCTGTTAACATCGTAACGTTTCACATGTCAAACCTTTAATCCATGTATTACATGCTTGAACGCTTCCTGGTATTTTCTGTTATTGCTGTGCTCTTTATTTTGCTACTTTGGAATGTATGTTTGTGTTTGCAATCCTGTTCAAGGTTACTTTCCCAGGCGCGTGTAACGGTTCCTAGCACCTCGGAGGGGGTGCTTGCTGACGGGTGCTTGGGGTGGGACTGGATTGAAGGCAAGGCTTTTAAGTTTGTATTTGGCGCGCTTTTGCTCATTCTCAGCTTTCTCTGTATTTGCATACTATTCCTTTAATAAATCAGTTATCTTTAAGCCCGGGCTTGTGAGACTGAGTATTTGGGATTAGGCAACCATTACAGAGAGTCCTCTTGTGCATCACCAGCTGTGAATTCTGACTGAAACTTTTCCCACAATCCAAACACATACATGGTTTCTCTCCTGTGTGAGTCCTCTGGTGTATTACTAGACTGGAATTCTTACTGAAACTTTTCCCACAATCCAGACACTCATACGGTTTCTCTCCTGTGTGAGTCCTTTTGTGCATCACCAGGTTGGAATTCTGATTGAAAGGCTTCCCACAATCCGGACACTCATATGGTTTCTCTCCTGTGTGAGTCCTCTGGTGTCTCACCAGCTGTGAATTCTGACTGAAACTTTTCCCACAATCCAGACACTCATGCAGTTTCTCTCCCAGAGGATGGAGAGAATCCCAGAGGATGGAGCCCTAGAGTGGGCAATGCCCCCAAAATGGCAAACTTACACAATAAATCCTTAGGGAAAGAAGCGTTTGCAGCTCCAGCCCATGATAAAATGGGACATCGTAACAGATGTGCACAACAATAGAGCATCAGAAAAGAGCAAGAGAGAGGAAGGAAGAGAGAATTAAATATAATTCGAATATAAAATATTCAGCTTGGAATATTTTATATTGAAGTTATAACAACTTTGCAGACCATTAAGTGTGAACCCACTCGGAGCTTGTGCCTAAGGCCAAAAGAGCCTCTTGCTTCCTCCCCACCCCTGGCCCGGTCCTGGCTGTTGGGTCTCCTCCTGCAGAGGGATCATATGCAAAGTGATCTACTGGGGGGGGGGAAAGGGGATTATAACCTGATCTCTGAATTGGGTTTCTGCAATGAACAAGCCTTGAATTCTTTGGTGTCTTCTGAACTCAGCAAAATCAGGACCATTCCTCTGCATAGCTAAGTGTCCCACTTAGCAGCTCCAAATCATTTTCCACCCTTTACTTGTAGGCATTCTTAGGGAAAACTTAAAAAGAAGCCCTGTTCAACTGCAAGGCAGAAGAGCCTCTACATCTGAAACTTTACACTACTGCCACACTTGTCCCTAACGGATTCTCTCATAAAATCTGAGTGCACCTATCTTTTTTGTATCTTTTAAGACCTGCAGCAGCTTACTGGGAACTTCTGCTGATAGCCAGAAACGTTTAGTTAGTCTTTCTCAAACTAATATTTTCCATTTCTTTTCTCCCCCCCATCTCTAATACTGAGACATATTTGACTACAAAGAATCAGGCCAGAAATTAAATACTTAACTTTTCAGGGGGATGCCCAAAGGTAGGTGAGATGTGAAATTCAAGCCTTCTCTACATTCCTCACCTTCTGCCTCATGTGCCTTTTCTTGTGTCTGCTGAGGGAGGAATTGTTTGTGAACCACCATCCACAGTCTGGGCATTTGAACGGTTTCTCTCCTATATGTAAACCTACATGATTTATAAGGCTAGACCTAAGTCTGAAATCTTTCCCACAATCTGGACACTCATATGGTTTCTCTCCTGTGTGAGTCCTCTGGTGTATCACCAGGTGGGAATTCCGAATGAAACTTTTCCCACAATCCAGACACTCATATGGTTTCTCTCCTGTGTGAGTCCTCTGGTGTATCACCAGCTGGGAATTCCAACTGAAACGCTTCCCACAATCCGGACACTCATATGGTTTCTCTCCTGTGTGAGTCCTCTGGTGTCTCACCAGCTGGGAATTCCGACTGAAACTTTTCCCACAATCCAGACACTCAAATGGTTTCTCTCCTGTGTGAGTCCTCTGGTGTATCACCAGGTGGGAATTCTGACTGAAACGTTTCCCACAATCCAGGCACTCATATGGTTTCTCTCCTGTGTGAGTCCTCTGGTGCATCACCAGCTGTGAATTCTGACTGAAACGCTTCCCACAATCCGGACACTCAGATGGTTTCTCTCTTGTGTGAGTCCTATGGTGTATCACTAGGTTGGAATTCTGATTGAAACGCTTCCCACAATCCGGACACTCATATGGTTTCTCTCCTGTGTGAGTCCTCTGGTGTCTCACCAGCTGGGAATTCCGACTGAAACTTTTCCCACAATCCAGACACTCATGCGGTTTCTCTCCTGTGTGAGTCCTCTGGTGTCTCACCAGGTGGGAATTCCGACTGAAACTTTTCCCACAATCCGGACACTCATACGGTTTCTCTCCAGTATGAGTCGTCTGGTGTACCAGCAGGCTGGATTTGACACTGAAACTTTTCCCACAATCCGGGCACTCATATGGTTTCTCTCCTGTGTGAGTCCTCTGGTGCATCACCAGCTGTGAATTCTGACTGAAACGCTTCCCACAATCCGGACACTCAGATGGTTTCTCTCTTGTGTGATTCCTATGGTGTATCACTAGGTTGGAATTCTGATTGAAACGCTTCCCACAATCCGGACACTCATATGGTTTCTCTCCTGTGTGAGTCCTCTGGTGTCTCACCAGCTGGGAATTCCGACTGAAACTTTTCCCACAATCCAGACACTCATGCGGTTTCTCTCCTGTGTGAGTCCTCTGGTGTCTCACCAGGTGGGAATTCCGACTGAAACTTTTCCCACAATCCGGACACTCATACGGTTTCTCTCCAGTATGAGTCGTCTGGTGTACCAGCAGGCTGGATTTGACACTGAAACTTTTCCCACAATCCGGGCACTCATATGGTTTCTCTCCTGTGTGAGTCCTCTGGTGAATCACCAGGTTGGAATTCCAACTGAAACTTTTCCCACAATCCAGACATTCATACGGTTTATCTCCTGTGTGAGTCCTCCTGTGATGCACCAGGCTGGCGTGCCTGCTAAAGCTTTTGCCACATTTGGAGCACTGCTTTAGCTTCTCTCCAGTGTGGGTCCTTCGATGAATCACCAGGGAGGTCTTGCAAGTAAAGCTTTTGCCACATTTGGAGCATTTGTATGGCTTTTCTCTGGTGTGGATTCTCTCCTGAATAATCAGCCGTGATCTACAATCTCTGCTTCTCCCACATAGTTCTCTCTTTTTCTGAAATTGGAAATTCTCCCCCTTGACCTTTTCAGGTAAGGTTCTCTTGAGTTCAACATACTCCATGTTTTACAGTTGAAAACTCTCTTCCTGTTTTTCTCTCCCTTGTCTGTCACCTGCTGGGGAAAGAGAAGGGTTTTGTGCTTTTCTGCAGGAAGTGGAAAAATTTTGATTCCTGGCTTGATGTGCTTTCCTTTTTAATGCTCCTCCTGATTCTCAGTTGTCCAGAAGGCTCTGACTGGCATCCTTTTTGTCTATAAGATTACATAAAAGCGTTAAGTTTAATTATTGTTTATAAAACAGCTTAACAACGTGTGAAAGCAACTACAACAAAAAGCATACATTACAATGGAAAAGCAAAGTACCAAAAGGCCAGATTAACCTCTACCTTTCATTATGATTCATTTGACACACGGAAGACTAGCGAGATCCACGTTCCAATCCAGACATTCACTTTTTGGCCTGGGTCAGCCAGATTCTGAGCACTGCGGAGGGTTATCATCAAGGATCTCTGCAAGTGCTGGGGACGGATTCTACACACACGCACACACGTGCACACAGAGAGAAAGACAGAAACACACACAGCTGGCACTTTGCAGCGGAGTTGCTCATCCGATTCCCCCCCGCGGAGGAAACGAGGCAGCCCCGCTCGCTCCCGGCCTCTCCTCCCGCCCGTCCTCCGCTCACCTTCCGGCCGCGGCTGCTCCGACCGACCCCGGGAACACCACACAGCGCCCCTCCGCGCCGCTCTCCCCCCAGGAGGGAGCCGGAACAGGAAGTTCCCCTGCCCTCCGCCTCTCCTCCGGCATCCCCTCTAGCAATCCTATACTCTATTCTTCCAGCTCCCCCGCTCCCCCTCCCGTCGGATGTCGGCCCTCAGCAACCACAGACGCCGCCACTCTACTGACAGCTTTCCAGGCGCGGGGGTTGCGTGTTTCCAGAGCGCCCTCTGGCGACAAGAGGCTGCAAAACACACTCCTGCGATCTCTAGCTTAAGGCGCTGGCGAGATTTTTTTGATGGATTTTGTGCCATCAAGTCCTTTCCGACTCCGACCCATCCGATCAGTAGATTTTCTGCACGACGACCTATCGCTAACCTGTTCTGTCGGGTCTCCCAAGGGTGCAGGCATCGCCACTGCAACTGAGCAAGACGGAAGGAGTGGGAGTTTTTCACTTTTCTACAGTCAGAATTGAACCCCTGTAAGTCACTCCAACTCCTTTCTCTCCCAAGGAGCCGGCTATGGATCTCATACTCCATAGCCCGCGCGCACCCACAGCACTACCCCCCCCCCGGACTCCATAGTGCATACGCCCTCCTGCACCCGGCATCAGCCACCCCCGGGCCCAGCCACGCTTCCCCCTCAGCAGCCACTTTCCCGCCTACCAGCCTGCTTGCCAGCCACCTGGGACCTGCGACTTCCTGCCGGCGTGCCCGGTGACTTTGCTTGTTGGAAGCCGGCCAGAAGTTGCGAGGAGGTCCTCGCTTAAGGGCAACTGGGACTGCATACTGAAATCCCTCCTCCAACTCTGAGACACCCCTCCTGAAACTGTCCTGTCTGACTGGATACAAGGAACCGTGCATTTAATTCGACTGTTGTTTTAAACCCCCTGGTCACTGAATGGTTTTCCCCAAAAGTTTGGAAGGCGCATTATTGTATTTCTTGTAACGCTTTCAAAAGCTTGGTGGGACGGAACCCATGACTGGGATCTACTACCAGAAGGGTAAAACGTGTTCGAAAGACACCGACCCAAGAACAGAGGAGGAGTTGTGTTGTACGTAAAGAACTACTACACCCGCACAGAAGTACATGGCTTCAAGGATGAACGCCTTCTTGGAGGCACTTGGGTGAATATCAGGGGAAAAAGGAACGACGCTGCCAGAGGGGTGCACTAAAGGCCACCCAGCCAAGCAGAGGAGATAGCTAAAGGCTCTGCAAATCGGTCGGCGGAGGTGTCCAGGAAACACACCACTGTAGTAATGGGGGACCTTAACCACCCCGACATCGACTGGGAAACAAACTCTGCAGGAAGTGGGAGATCGAAGAAGCTTCCTGACGTGCCCAGCTGACACCTTTATCGTCCAAAGGGTGGAAGAGGGGACTAGAGCGTCAGCGATGCTGGACTTCATACTTACTAATGGGGATGAAATGGCTGAGGGAGGGGAAGTTGTAGGGACTTCGGGGGAGACTGACCGTGTCATGCTAGGATTCGCCATAATGCAGGCAAGGGGAACGGAACCAGGTCAGGCTGGTCTTCTGGATTTTACGAGAGCTGACTTCAGCAAACTGAGAGCAAAAATAGGAAGGATTCCACGGGTGGAAATCCTAGGGGGAAAGCAGTTCAGGATGCTTGGGAAATTCTAAACAACAAGATAATAGAGGCCCAAACGAAAACAATACCACAGAGGAAGAGAAACAAGGGACGAGGGGCCTGGAGACGCAGCCCTGCGAAGAACGGCCGAAGCAACTGGGTGTCTTCAGCTCAACGAAGAGAAGAGTGGGGGGAGACAGGATAGCCGTCTTCCAGTACGTGAAGGGCTGCCCCAGGGAGGAGGGCGTCCATGTATTCCTCACGGCACCTGGGGGTAGGACACGAGCAATGGGGGGAAGCCGGTCAGAGGCGGATCCAACCGGGAAAGGAGGGGGAATTTCCTGACCGTGAGAACTCCTAAGCGTGGAACAGCTTCCCTCCCGGAGTTGTGGGTGCTCCATCGCTGGAGGGTTTCAGGAAAAGGTTGGACAACCATTTGTCCGACATGGTATGAGGACTCCTGCCTTGGGCAGGAGCTGGGCCTGAAGACCTCCAAGGTCCCTCCCGTCCCTATGATTCTGTGATTCCAAGCCACAGCCTCCTAGATGCATTATGACTTTTTAAAAAAGCATGTTCACCTGCCCCATAAAAAAACTGCTCAGCACTTAGCTGGCCTTGGGAAATTAGGCAGAGCTGCACAAGTTAATATTGATATGGAACATCGCTAGGGAATCTCCAAGCTGTACACTAAATTAAGGAAGGAGTGAAAACAACCTCAGAAGAGGACACTGGCAAGAAAGCCACCCAGATGCCATTCGGAGTGAAACCTGACTCAAGAATCCTTGGTTTCTAGAGCTGTCTGAAAGCTCTTGTTATATTAGCGAGTGTAAAAAGGGCAGAAGTTTCTTCTCCAGGGTAAATTCTTGGAGGAGTGATTTCAAGGAGAGCAGAGCGCCCTCTGCAGAAGCAGCAACTCGGGAGGACAAGCAGAAAACCTCACGAATAAGGCGGGGAACCAGAAGGGGAGCAGGGGGGGACCCCTGCCCATCTCCTCCCTGCCCCCCCTTCTTGCACCTGGGAATTCCCCCCCTCCTCCTGATTGCTTCCCCATACTGGGGAACCAGTTGCCCTCTTGCAAGATAGTTGCCCACCTGGCACCGCTTCGGCGCCCCTTCCTGTCCGGGGGTGGGGGGTGGGGGGGTGGATTTTGCAGCCCTGGCGTCGGCAGGCGGCTGGAGACCAGGAAGGGCAGCAGGTGGGGCAGGAAGTGGGCTGGACCCTCCTTTTCACTTAAGCTGGGCGGGGAGAGGGCGGTGGTGGGGCTGAGCAATAACAAAGTCTCCTGGCAGGCTCCACAGGAGGGCTTCACCCCATCACGCCCTGCCCCCGGAGAGCCAAAGGATCAAGAGAAATTGAGATTGAGATTGAAAAAGAAAGTTGCGTGCCCTAATCTACATTTACAGCTGCCAAGTAGTAATTCATCGGTATGGAAGATGGGTGAGACAGTCCTGCAGGTGCCCTTGGACTGCAACACCCACCATCTTCTGCCTCTTGCATTACTGGCTGGAGATCCTGGCTTGTGCTCAATCTCTAACCCCAGACAGTATGTCAGGAGGAGTCTGCAGCACCTTCCCTGTCCCACCAGTTGCACTCAAATGCCTGCCTCAGTCTGAAAAGCTGCTCTTTGATGCTTCGGCTCTGGGGCTGCCACATGCGGAGAGTCCCTTGTTCTGAGTAGGACGGTCGCTCTCCTGGCTTCATTCTCCCGTTTCCAGGGTTTCCATCTTTAAAATGGGGCTGCACCCAAAAAACAAGCTGATGCCCCTTTTCCACCGGTAGAATTGAGTGTCCCCAAGGCTGAAAAGACATTCGGCATGGGCACCGTGGGACTCCACCACAATGCTCCAGGTCACATCGCCAATCGAGCGGAGGGATTTTCTTGCAACCCTCTTTCCCAACCAGGATCACCAATAAGGGGGGAAAAACTCACATGGGAACATATTCTCTATCACTAATGGCACTAATTTGCAGAGATTTCAGCAGGGGAGGGACCACGAAAGTCAAGAGGAGGCTACAAGGCCCAATATTAACGTCCGGTTTGGTTGGCAGCTACGTATTTAGTGCTGAAGGAGGCTTCAAACAGAGATTGGTTATTTTAATCTCTGCCCCCATTGGCACCTCTGTCTGGTCAGCAATCCTCTCTGCATTAACGCTCCCTGCTGCTTACAGCGTCACAAATAAAAGCTTTGGGAGAGGCCCTCCTCCCTCGAGATGGCTGGGGAATGTGGAAGCTGGCTCACAATGGCTTTAAAGGGAAAAAAAAATAAGAGAAGAAAAAGTGCAATGGCTCCTTTACAAAAGAGAAAAGCCAATTAAAGAAGCTTTTTCTCTGTTTAATCACAAGAAGGGAATTCTTCACAGAATGCAGGACATATTTTGAATACAACTGATAAATCTTCGGGCAACACTACAGAACCAACCGCTAAATATGGGGAGAAATTCAAGAACGGGACGAGAGCAAGAGACTGGCGGTCCTGAGCAGGGCTTCTCTATCTGTATCTTCTAGGAGAAAAGTCCTGGCTGCAGGATGGATCTTCATATAAAAGCACTGACACCATCCGTATCCAAGAGGATGGAGCGCTAGAGTGGGCAATGCCCTCAAAATGGCAAACTTACACAATAAATCCTTAACAGAAAAAGTGTTTGGAGCTCCTGCCAATAATGAAATGGGACGTCGTAACAGGTGTGCACAGAAATGCTGCACCAAAAAAGAGCAAGAGAGAGGAAGGAAGAGAGAATTAAATATAATTCGAATATAAAATATTCAACTTGGAATATTTTATACCTAAGTTATAACAACTTTGCAGACCATTAAGTGTGAACCCACTCGGAGCTTGTGCCTAAGGCCAAAAGAGCCTCTTCCTTCCTCCCCACCCCTGGCCCGGTCCTGGCTGTTGGGTCTCCTCCTCCAGAGGGATCATATGCAAAGTGATCTACTAGGGGGGAAAAGGGGATTATAACCTGATCTCTGAATTGGGTTCCTGCAATGAACAAGCCTTGAATTCTTTGGTGTCTTCTGAACTCAGCAAAATCAGGATCATTCCTCTGCATAGCTAAAATCCCACTTAGCAGCTCCAAATCATTTCCACCCTTTACTTGTAGGCATTCTTAGGGAAAACTTAAAAAGAAGCTCTGTTCAACTGCAAGGCAGAAGAGCCTCTACATCTGAAACTTTACACTACTGCCACACTTGTCCCTAACGGATTCTCTCATAAAATCTGAGTCCACCTATCTTTTTTGTATCTTTTAAGACCTGCAGCAGCTTACTGGGAACTTCTGCTGATAGCCAGAAACGTTTAGTTAGTCTTTCTCAAACTAATATTTTCCATTTCTTTTCTCCCCCCCATCTCTAATACTGAGACATATTTGACTACAAAGAATCAGGCCAGAAATTAAATACTTACCTTTTCAGGGGGATGCCCAAAGGTAGGTGAGATGTGAAATTCAAGCCTTCTCTACATTCCTCACCTTCTGCCTCATGTGCCTTTTCTTGTGTCTGCTGAGGGAGGAATTGTTTGTGAACCACCATCCACAGTCTGGGCATTTGAACGGTTTCTCTCCTATATGTAAACCTACATGATTTATAAGGCTAGACCTAAGTCTGAAATCTTTCCCACAATCTGGACACTCATATGGTTTCTCTCCTGTGTGAGTCCTCTGGTGTATCACCAGGTTGGAATTCTGAATGAAACTTTTCCCACAATCCGCACACTCATATGGTTTCTCTCCTGTGTGAGTCCTCTGGTGTATCACCAGGTGGGAATTCCGAATGAAACTTTTCCCACAATCCAGACACTCATATGGTTTCTCTCCTGTGTGAGTCCTCTGGTGTATCACCAGGTGGGAATTCCAACTGAAACACTTCCCACAATCCAGACATTCATGCGGTTTCTCTCCTGTGTGAGTCCTCTGGTGTATCACCAGGTGGGAATTCTGACTGAAACGTTTCCCACAATCCAGACACTCAAATGGTTTCTCTCCTGTGTGAGTCCTCTGGTGTATCACCAGGTGGGAATTCTGACTGAAACGTTTCCCACAATCCAGGCACTCATATGGTTTCTCTCCTGTGTGAGTCCTCTGGTGCATCACCAGCTGTGAATTCTGACTGAAACGCTTCCCACAATCCGGACACTCAGATGGTTTCTCTCTTGTGTGAGTCCTATGGTGTATCACTAGGTTGGAATTCTGATTGAAACGCTTCCCACAATCCGGACACTCATATGGTTTCTCTCCTGTGTGAGTCCTCTGGTGTCTCACCAGCTGGGAATTCCGACTGAAACTTTTCCCACAATCCAGACACTCATGCGGTTTCTCTCCTGTGTGAGTCCTCTGGTGTCTCACCAGCTGGGAATTCCGACTGAAACTTTTCCCACAATCCAGACACTCATGCGGTTTCTCTCCTGTGTGAGTCCTCTGGTGTCTCACCAGGTGGGAATTCCGACTGAAACTTTTCCCACAATCCGGACACTCATACGGTTTCTCTCCAGTATGAGTCGTCTGGTGTACCAGCAGGCTGGATTTGACACTGAAACTTTTCCCACAATCCGGGCACTCATATGGTTTCTCTCCTGTGTGAGTCCTCTGGTGAATCACCAGGTTGGAATTCCAACTGAAACTTTTCCCACAATCCAGACATTCATACGGTTTATCTCCTGTGTGAGTCCTCCTGTGATGCACCAGGCTGGCGTGCCTGCTAAAGCTTTTGCCACATTTGGAGCACTGCTTTAGCTTCTCTCCAGTGTGGGTCCTTCGATGAATCACCAGGGAGGTCTTGCAAGTAAAGCTTTTGCCACATTTGGAGCATTTGTATGGCTTTTCTCTGGTGTGGATTCTCTCCTGAATAATCAGCCGTGATCTACAATCTCTGCTTCTCCCACATAGTTCTCTCTTTTTCTGAAATTGGAAATTCTCCCCCTTGACCTTTTCAGGTAAGGTTCTCTTGAGTTCAACATACTCCATGTTTTACAGTTGAAAACTCTCTTCCTGTTTTTCTCTCCCTTGTCTGTCACCTGCTGGGGAAAGAGAAGGGTTTTGTGCTTTTCTGCAGGAAGTGGAAAAATTTTGATTCCTGGCTTGATGTGCTTTCCTTTTTAATGCTCCTCCTGATTCTCAGTTGTCCAGAAGGCTCTGACTGGCATCCTTTTTGTCTATAAGATTACATAAAAGCGTTAAGTTTAATTATTGTTTATAAAACAGCTTAACAACGTGTGAAAGCAACTACAACAAAAAGCATACATTACAATGGAAAAGCAAAGTACCAAAAGGCCAGATTAACCTCTACCTTTCATTATGATTCATTTGACACACGGAAGACTAGCGAGATCCACGTTCCAATCCAGACATTCACTTTTTGGCCTGGGTCAGCCAGATTCTGAGCACTGCGGAGGGTTATCATCAAGGATCTCTGCAAGTGCTGGGGACGGATTCTACACACACGCACACACGTGCACACAGAGAGAAAGACAGAAACACACACAGCTGGCACTTTGCAGCGGAGTTGCTCATCCGATTCCCCCCCGCGGAGGAAACGAGGCAGCCCCGCTCGCTCCCGGCCTCTCCTCCCGCCCGTCCTCCGCTCACCTTCCGGCCGCGGCTGCTCCGACCGACCCCGGGAACACCACACAGCGCCCCTCCGCGCCGCTCTCCCCCCAGGAGGGAGCCGGAACAGGAAGTTCCCCTGCCCTCCGCCTCTCCTCCGGCATCCCCTCTAGCAATCCTATACTCTATTCCTCCAGCTCCCCCGCTCCCCCTCCCGTCGGATGTCGGGCCTCAGCAACCACAGACGCCGCTACTCTACTGACAGCTTTCCAGGCGCGGGGGTTGCGTGTTTCCAGAGCGCCGTCTGGCCACAAGAGGCTGCAAAACACACTCCTGCGATCTCTAGCTTAAGGCGCTGGCGAGATTTTTTTGATGGATTTTGTGCCATCAAGTCCTTTCCGACTCCGACCCATCCGATCAGTAGATTTTCTGCACGACGACCTATCGCTAACCTGTTCTGTCGGGTCTCCCAAGGGTGCAGGCATCGCCACTGCAACTGAGCAAGACGGAAGGAGTGGGAGTTTTTCACTTTTCTACAGTCAGAATTGAACCCCTGTAAGTCACTCCAACTCCTTTCTCTCCCAAGGAGCCGGCTATGGATCTCATACTCCATAGCCCGCGCGCACCCACAGCACTACCCCCCCCCCGGACTCCATAGTGCATACGCCCTCCTGCACCCGGCATCAGCCACCCCCGGGCCCAGCCACGCTTCCCCCTCAGCAGCCACTTTCCCGCCTACCAGCCTGCTTGCCAGCCACCTGGGACCTGCGACTTCCTGCCGGCGTGCCCGGTGACTTTGCTTGTTGGAAGCCGGCCAGAAGTTGCGAGGAGGTCCTCGCTTAAGGGCAACTGGGACTGCATACTGAAATCCCTCCTCCAACTCTGAGACACCCCTCCTGAAACTGTCCTGTCTGACTGGATACAAGGAACCGTGCATTTAATTCGACTGTTGTTTTAAACCCCCTGGTCACTGAATGGTTTTCCCCAAAAGTTTGGAAGGCGCATTATTGTATTTCTTGTAACGCTTTCAAAAGCTTGGTGGGACGGAACCCATGACTGGGATCTACTACCAGAAGGGTAAAACGTGTTCGAAAGACACCGACCCAAGAACAGAGGAGGAGTTGTGTTGTACGTAAAGAACTACTACACCCGCACAGAAGTACATGGCTTCAAGGATGAACGCCTTCTTGGAGGCACTTGGGTGAATATCAGGGGAAAAAGGAACGACGCTGCCAGAGGGGTGCACTAAAGGCCACCCAGCCAAGCAGAGGAGATAGCTAAAGGCTCTGCAAATCGGTCGGCGGAGGTGTCCAGGAAACACACCACTGTAGTAATGGGGGACCTTAACCACCCCGACATCGACTGGGAAACAAACTCTGCAGGAAGTGGGAGATCGAAGAAGCTTCCTGACGTGCCCAGCTGACACCTTTATCGTCCAAAGGGTGGAAGAGGGGACTAGAGCGTCAGCGATGCTGGACTTCATACTTACTAATGGGGATGAAATGGCTGAGGGAGGGGAAGTTGTAGGGACTTCGGGGGAGACTGACCGTGTCATGCTAGGATTCGCCATAATGCAGGCAAGGGGAACGGAACCAGGTCAGGCTGGTCTTCTGGATTTTACGAGAGCTGACTTCAGCAAACTGAGAGCAAAAATAGGAAGGATTCCACGGGTGGAAATCCTAGGGGGAAAGCAGTTCAGGATGCTTGGGAAATTCTAAACAACAAGATAATAGAGGCCCAAACGAAAACAATACCACAGAGGAAGAGAAACAAGGGACGAGGGGCCTGGAGACGCAGCCCTGCGAAGAACGGCCGAAGCAACTGGGTGTCTTCAGCTCAACGAAGAGAAGAGTGGGGGGAGACAGGATAGCCGTCTTCCAGTACGTGAAGGGCTGCCCCAGGGAGGAGGGCGTCCATGTATTCCTCACGGCACCTGGGGGTAGGACACGAGCAATGGGGGGAAGCCGGTCAGAGGCGGATCCAACCGGGAAAGGAGGGGGAATTTCCTGACCGTGAGAACTCCTAAGCGTGGAACAGCTTCCCTCCCGGAGTTGTGGGTGCTCCATCGCTGGAGGGTTTCAGGAAAAGGTTGGACAACCATTTGTCCGACATGGTATGAGGACTCCTGCCTTGGGCAGGAGCTGGGCCTGAAGACCTCCAAGGTCCCTCCCGTCCCTATGATTCTGTGATTCCAAGCCACAGCCTCCTAGATGCATTATGACTTTTTAAAAAAGCATGTTCACCTGCCCCATAAAAAAACTGCTCAGCACTTAGCTGGCCTTGGGAAATTAGGCAGAGCTGCACAAGTTAATATTGATATGGAACATCGCTAGGGAATCTCCAAGCTGTACACTAAATTAAGGAAGGAGTGAAAACAACCTCAGAAGAGGACACTGGCAAGAAAGCCACCCAGATGCCATTCGGAGTGAAACCTGACTCAAGAATCCTTGGTTTCTAGAGCTGTCTGAAAGCTCTTGTTATATTAGCGAGTGTAAAAAGGGCAGAAGTTTCTTCTCCAGGGTAAATTCTTGGAGGAGTGATTTCAAGGAGAGCAGAGCGCCCTCTGCAGAAGCAGCAACTCGGGAGGACAAGCAGAAAACCTCACAAATAAGGCGGGGAACCAGAAGGGGAGCAGGGGGGGACCCCTGCCCATCTCCTCCCTGCCCCCCCTTCTTGCACCTGGGAATCCCCCCCCTCCTCCTGATTGCTTCCCCATACTGGGGAACCAGTTGCCCTCTTGCAAGATAGTTGCCCACCTGGCGCCGCTTCGGCGCCCCTTCCTGTCCGGGGGTGGGGGGTGGGGGGGTGGATTTTGCAGCCCTGGCGTCGGCAGGCGGCTGGAGACCAGGAAGGGCAGCAGGTGGGGCAGGAAGTGGGCTGGACCCTCCTTTTCACTTAAGCTGGGCGGGGAGAGGGCGGTGGTGGGGCTGAGCAATAACAAAGTCTCCTGGCAGGCTCCACAGGAGGGCTTCACCCCATCACGCCCTGCCCCCGGAGAGCCAAAGGATCAAGAGAAATTGAGATTGAGATTGAAAAAGAAAGTTGCGTGCCCTAATCTACATTTACAGCTGCCAAGTAGTAATTCATCGGTATGGAAGATGGGTGAGACAGTCCTGCAGGTGCCCTTGGACTGCAACACCCACCATCTTCTGCCTCTTGCATTACTGGCTGGAGATCCTGGCTTGTGCTCAATCTCTAACCCCAGACAGTATGTCAGGAGGAGTCTGCAGCACCTTCCCTGTCCCACCAGTTGCACTCAAATGCCTGCCTCAGTCTGAAAAGCTGCTCTTTGATGCTTCGGCTCTGGGGCTGCCACATGCGGAGAGTCCCTTGTTCTGAGTAGGACGGTCGCTCTCCTGGCTTCATTCTCCCGTTTCCAGGGTTTCCATCTTTAAAATGGGGCTGCACCCAAAAAACAAGCTGATGCCCCTTTTCCACCGGTAGAATTGAGTGTCCCCAAGGCTGAAAAGACATTCGGCATGGGCACCGTGGGACTCCACCACAATGCTCCAGGTCACATCGCCAATCGAGCGGAGGGATTTTCTTGCAACCCTCTTTCCCAACCAGGATCACCAATAAGGGGGGAAAAACTCACATGGGAACATATTCTCTATCACTAATGGCACTAATTTGCAGAGATTTCAGTGGGGGAGGGACCACGAAAGTCAAGAGGAGGCTACAAGGCCCAATATTAACGTCCGGTATGGTTGGCAGCTACGTATTCAGCACTGAGGGAGGCTTCAAACAGCCATTGGTTATTTTAATCTCTGCCCCCATTGGCACCTCTGTCTGGTCAGCAATCCTCTCTGCATTAACGCTCCCTGCTGCTTACAGCGTCACAAATAAAAGCTTTGGGAGAGGCCCTCCTCCCTCGAGATGGCTGGGGAATGTGGAAGCTGGCTCACAATGGCTTTAAAGGGAAAAAAAAATAAGAGAAGAAAAAGTGCAATGGCTCCTTTACAAAAGAGAAAAGCCAATTAAAGAAGCTTTTTCTCTGTTTAATCACAAGAAGGGAATTCTTCACAGAATGCAGGACATATTTTGAATACAACTGATAAATCTTCGGGCAACACTACAGAACCAACCGCTAAATATGGGGAGAAATTCAAGAACGGGACGAGAGCAAGAGACTGGCGGTCCTGAGCAGGGCTTCTCTATCTGTATCTTCTAGGAGAAAAGTCCTGGCTGCAGGATGGATCTTCATATAAAAGCACTGACACCATCCGTATCCAAGAGGATGGAGCGCTAGAGTGGGCAATGCCCTCAAAATGGCAAACTTACACAATAAATCCTTAACAGAAAAAGTGTTTGGAGCTCCTGCCAATAATGAAATGGGACGTCGTAACAGGTGTGCACAGAAATGCTGCACCAAAAAAGAGCAAGAGAGAGGAAGGAAGAGAGAATTAAATATAATTCGAATATAAAATATTCAACTTGGAATATTTTATACCTAAGTTATAACAACTTTGCAGACCATTAAGTGTGAACCCACTCGGAGCTTGTGCCTAAGGCCAAAAGAGCCTCTTCCTTCCTCCCCACCCCTGGCCCGGTCCTGGCTGTTGGGTCTCCTCCTCCAGAGGGATCATATGCAAAGTGATCTACTAGGGGGGAAAAGGGGATTATAACCTGATCTCTGAATTGGGTTCCTGCAATGAACAAGCCTTGAATTCTTTGGTGTCTTCTGAACTCAGCAAAATCAGGATCATTCCTCTGCATAGCTAAAATCCCACTTAGCAGCTCCAAATCATTTCCACCCTTTACTTGTAGGCATTCTTAGGGAAAACTTAAAAAGAAGCTCTGTTCAACTGCAAGGCAGAAGAGCCTCTACATCTGAAACTTTACACTACTGCCACACTTGTCCCTAACGGATTCTCTCATAAAATCTGAGTCCACCTATCTTTTTTGTATCTTTTAAGACCTGCAGCAGCTTACTGGGAACTTCTGCTGATAGCCAGAAACGTTTAGTTAGTCTTTCTCAAACTAATATTTTCCATTTCTTTTCTCCCCCCCATCTCTAATACTGAGACATATTTGACTACAAAGAATCAGGCCAGAAATTAAATACTTACCTTTTCAGGGGGATGCCCAAAGGTAGGTGAGATGTGAAATTCAAGCCTTCTCTACATTCCTCACCTTCTGCCTCATGTGCCTTTTCTTGTGTCTGCTGAGGGAGGAATTGTTTGTGAACCACCATCCACAGTCTGGGCATTTGAACGGTTTCTCTCCTATATGTAAACCTACATGATTTATAAGGCTAGACCTAAGTCTGAAATCTTTCCCACAATCTGGACACTCATATGGTTTCTCTCCTGTGTGAGTCCTCTGGTGTATCACCAGGTTGGAATTCTGAATGAAACTTTTCCCACAATCCGCACACTCATATGGTTTCTCTCCTGTGTGAGTCCTCTGGTGTATCACCAGGTGGGAATTCCGAATGAAACTTTTCCCACAATCCAGACACTCATATGGTTTCTCTCCTGTGTGAGTCCTCTGGTGTATCACCAGGTGGGAATTCCAACTGAAACACTTCCCACAATCCAGACATTCATGCGGTTTCTCTCCTGTGTGAGTCCTCTGGTGTATCACCAGGTGGGAATTCTGACTGAAACGTTTCCCACAATCCAGACACTCAAATGGTTTCTCTCCTGTGTGAGTCCTCTGGTGTATCACCAGGTGGGAATTCTGACTGAAACGTTTCCCACAATCCAGGCACTCATATGGTTTCTCTCCTGTGTGAGTCCTCTGGTGCATCACCAGCTGTGAATTCTGACTGAAACGCTTCCCACAATCCGGACACTCAGATGGTTTCTCTCTTGTGTGAGTCCTATGGTGTATCACTAGGTTGGAATTCTGATTGAAACGCTTCCCACAATCCGGACACTCATATGGTTTCTCTCCTGTGTGAGTCCTCTGGTGTCTCACCAGCTGGGAATTCCGACTGAAACTTTTCCCACAATCCAGACACTCATGCGGTTTCTCTCCTGTGTGAGTCCTCTGGTGTCTCACCAGGTGGGAATTCCGACTGAAACTTTTCCCACAATCCGGACACTCATACGGTTTCTCTCCAGTATGAGTCGTCTGGTGTACCAGCAGGCTGGATTTGACACTGAAACTTTTCCCACAATCCGGGCACTCATATGGTTTTTCTCCTGTGTGAGTCCTCTGGTGCATCACCAGCTGTGAATTCTGACTGAAACGCTTCCCACAATCCGGACACTCAGATGGTTTCTCTCTTGTGTGAGTCCTATGGTGTATCACTAGGTTGGAATTCTGATTGAAACGCTTCCCACAATCCGGACACTCATATGGTTTCTCTCCTGTGTGAGTCCTCTGGTGTCTCACCAGCTGGGAATTCCGACTGAAACTTTTCCCACAATCCAGACACTCATGCGGTTTCTCTCCTGTGTGAGTCCTCTGGTGTCTCACCAGGTGGGAATTCCGACTGAAACTTTTCCCACAATCCGGACACTCATACGGTTTCTCTCCAGTATGAGTCGTCTGGTGTACCAGCAGGCTGGATTTGACACTGAAACTTTTCCCACAATCCGGGCACTCATATGGTTTCTCTCCTGTGTGAGTCCTCTGGTGAATCACCAGGTTGGAATTCCAACTGAAACTTTTCCCACAATCCAGACATTCATACGGTTTATCTCCTGTGTGAGTCCTCCTGTGATGCACCAGGCTGGCGTGCCTGCTAAAGCTTTTGCCACATTTGGAGCACTGCTTTAGCTTCTCTCCAGTGTGGGTCCTTCGATGAATCACCAGGGAGGTCTTGCAAGTAAAGCTTTTGCCACATTTGGAGCATTTGTATGGCTTTTCTCTGGTGTGGATTCTCTCCTGAATAATCAGCCGTGATCTACAATCTCTGCTTCTCCCACATAGTTCTCTCTTTTTCTGAAATTGGAAATTCTCCCCCTTGACCTTTTCAGGTAAGGTTCTCTTGAGTTCAACATACTCCATGTTTTACAGTTGAAAACTCTCTTCCTGTTTTTCTCTCCCTTGTCTGTCACCTGCTGGGGAAAGAGAAGGGTTTTGTGCTTTTCTGCAGGAAGTGGAAAAATTTTGATTCCTGGCTTGATGTGCTTTCCTTTTTAATGCTCCTCCTGATTCTCAGTTGTCCAGAAGGCTCTGACTGGCATCCTTTTTGTCTATAAGATTACATAAAAGCGTTAAGTTTAATTATTGTTTATAAAACAGCTTAACAACGTGTGAAAGCAACTACAACAAAAAGCATACATTACAATGGAAAAGCAAAGTACCAAAAGGCCAGATTAACCTCTACCTTTCATTATGATTCATTTGACACACGGAAGACTAGCGAGATCCACGTTCCAATCCAGACATTCACTTTTTGGCCTGGGTCAGCCAGATTCTGAGCACTGCGGAGGGTTATCATCAAGGATCTCTGCAAGTGCTGGGGACGGATTCTACACACACGCACACACGTGCACACAGAGAGAAAGACAGAAACACACACAGCTGGCACTTTGCAGCGGAGTTGCTCATCCGATTCCCCCCCGCGGAGGAAACGAGGCAGCCCCGCTCGCTCCCGGCCTCTCCTCCCGCCCGTCCTCCGCTCACCTTCCGGCCGCGGCTGCTCCGACCGACCCCGGGAACACCACACAGCGCCCCTCCGCGCCGCTCTCCCCCCAGGAGGGAGCCGGAACAGGAAGTTCCCCTGCCCTCCGCCTCTCCTCCGGCATCCCCTCTAGCAATCCTATACTCTATTCCTCCAGCTCCCCCGCTCCCCCTCCCGTCGGATGTCGGGCCTCAGCAACCACAGACGCCGCTACTCTACTGACAGCTTTCCAGGCGCGGGGGTTGCGTGTTTCCAGAGCGCCGTCTGGCCACAAGAGGCTGCAAAACACACTCCTGCGATCTCTAGCTTAAGGCGCTGGCGAGATTTTTTTGATGGATTTTGTGCCATCAAGTCCTTTCCGACTCCGACCCATCCGATCAGTAGATTTTCTGCACGACGACCTATCGCTAACCTGTTCTGTCGGGTCTCCCAAGGGTGCAGGCATCGCCACTGCAACTGAGCAAGACGGAAGGAGTGGGAGTTTTTCACTTTTCTACAGTCAGAATTGAACCCCTGTAAGTCACTCCAACTCCTTTCTCTCCCAAGGAGCCGGCTATGGATCTCATACTCCATAGCCCGCGCGCACCCACAGCACTACCCCCCCCCCGGACTCCATAGTGCATACGCCCTCCTGCACCCGGCATCAGCCACCCCCGGGCCCAGCCACGCTTCCCCCTCAGCAGCCACTTTCCCGCCTACCAGCCTGCTTGCCAGCCACTTGGGACCTGCGACTTCCTGCCGGCGTGCCCGGTGACTTTGCTTGTTGGAAGCCGGCCAGAAGTTGCGAGGAGGTCCTCGCTTAAGGGCAACTGGGACTGCATACTGAAATCCCTCCTCCAACTCTGAGACACCCCTCCTGAAACTGTCCTGTCTGACTGGATACAAGGAACCGTGCATTTAATTCGACTGTTGTTTTAAACCCCCTGGTCACTGAATGGTTTTCCCCAAAAGTTTGGAAGGCGCATTATTGTATTTCTTGTAACGCTTTCAAAAGCTTGGTGGGACGGAACCCATGACTGGGATCTACTACCAGAAGGGTAAAACGTGTTCGAAAGACACCGACCCAAGAACAGAGGAGGAGTTGTGTTGTACGTAAAGAACTACTACACCCGCACAGAAGTACATGGCTTCAAGGATGAACGCCTTCTTGGAGGCACTTGGGTGAATATCAGGGGAAAAAGGAACGACGCTGCCAGAGGGGTGCACTAAAGGCCACCCAGCCAAGCAGAGGAGATAGCTAAAGGCTCTGCAAATCGGTCGGCGGAGGTGTCCAGGAAACACACCACTGTAGTAATGGGGGACCTTAACCACCCCGACATCGACTGGGAAACAAACTCTGCAGGAAGTGGGAGATCGAAGAAGCTTCCTGACGTGCCCAGCTGACACCTTTATCGTCCAAAGGGTGGAAGAGGGGACTAGAGCGTCAGCGATGCTGGACTTCATACTTACTAATGGGGATGAAATGGCTGAGGGAGGGGAAGTTGTAGGGACTTCGGGGGAGACTGACCGTGTCATGCTAGGATTCGCCATAATGCAGGCAAGGGGAACGGAACCAGGTCAGGCTGGTCTTCTGGATTTTACGAGAGCTGACTTCAGCAAACTGAGAGCAAAAATAGGAAGGATTCCACGGGTGGAAATCCTAGGGGGAAAGCAGTTCAGGATGCTTGGGAAATTCTAAACAACAAGATAATAGAGGCCCAAACGAAAACAATACCACAGAGGAAGAGAAACAAGGGACGAGGGGCCTGGAGACGCAGCCCTGCGAAGAACGGCCGAAGCAACTGGGTGTCTTCAGCTCAACGAAGAGAAGAGTGGGGGGAGACAGGATAGCCGTCTTCCAGTACGTGAAGGGCTGCCCCAGGGAGGAGGGCGTCCATGTATTCCTCACGGCACCTGGGGGTAGGACACGAGCAATGGGGGGAAGCCGGTCAGAGGCGGATCCAACCGGGAAAGGAGGGGGAATTTCCTGACCGTGAGAACTCCTAAGCGTGGAACAGCTTCCCTCCCGGAGTTGTGGGTGCTCCATCGCTGGAGGGTTTCAGGAAAAGGTTGGACAACCATTTGTCCGACATGGTATGAGGACTCCTGCCTTGGGCAGGAGCTGGGCCTGAAGACCTCCAAGGTCCCTCCCGTCCCTATGATTCTGTGATTCCAAGCCACAGCCTCCTAGATGCATTATGACTTTTTAAAAAAGCATGTTCACCTGCCCCATAAAAAAACTGCTCAGCACTTAGCTGGCCTTGGGAAATTAGGCAGAGCTGCACAAGTTAATATTGATATGGAACATCGCTAGGGAATCTCCAAGCTGTACACTAAATTAAGGAAGGAGTGAAAACAACCTCAGAAGAGGACACTGGCAAGAAAGCCACCCAGATGCCATTCGGAGTGAAACCTGACTCAAGAATCCTTGGTTTCTAGAGCTGTCTGAAAGCTCTTGTTATATTAGCGAGTGTAAAAAGGGCAGAAGTTTCTTCTCCAGGGTAAATTCTTGGAGGAGTGATTTCAAGGAGAGCAGAGCGCCCTCTGCAGAAGCAGCAACTCGGGAGGACAAGCAGAAAACCTCACGAATAAGGCGGGGAACCAGAAGGGGAGCAGGGGGGGACCCCTGCCCATCTCCTCCCTGCCCCCCCTTCTTGCACCTGGGAATCCCCCCCCTCCTCCTGATTGCTTCCCCATACTGGGGAACCAGTTGCCCTCTTGCAAGATAGTTGCCCACCTGGCGCCGCTTCGGCGCCCCTTCCTGTCCGGGGGTGGGGGGTGGGGGGGTGGATTTTGCAGCCCTGGCGTCGGCAGGCGGCTGGAGACCAGGAAGGGCAGCAGGTGGGGCAGGAAGTGGGCTGGACCCTCCTTTTCACTTAAGCTGGGCGGGGAGAGGGCGGTGGTGGGGCTGAGCAATAACAAAGTCTCCTGGCAGGCTCCACAGGAGGGCTTCACCCCATCACGCCCTGCCCCCGGAGAGCCAAAGGATCAAGAGAAATTGAGATTGAGATTGAAAAAGAAAGTTGCGTGCCCTAATCTACATTTACAGCTGCCAAGTAGTAATTCATCGGTATGGAAGATGGGTGAGACAGTCCTGCAGGTGCCCTTGGACTGCAACACCCACCATCTTCTGCCTCTTGCATTACTGGCTGGAGATCCTGGCTTGTGCTCAATCTCTAACCCCAGACAGTATGTCAGGAGGAGTCTGCAGCACCTTCCCTGTCCCACCAGTTGCACTCAAATGCCTGCCTCAGTCTGAAAAGCTGCTCTTTGATGCTTCGGCTCTGGGGCTGCCACATGCGGAGAGTCCCTTGTTCTGAGTAGGACGGTCGCTCTCCTGGCTTCATTCTCCCGTTTCCAGGGTTTCCATCTTTAAAATGGGGCTGCACCCAAAAAACAAGCTGATGCCCCTTTTCCACCGGTAGAATTGAGTGTCCCCAAGGCTGAAAAGACATTCGGCATGGGCACCGTGGGACTCCACCACAATGCTCCAGGTCACATCGCCAATCGAGCGGAGGGATTTTCTTGCAACCCTCTTTCCCAACCAGGATCACCAATAAGGGGGGAAAAACTCACATGGGAACATATTCTCTATCACTAATGGCACTAATTTGCAGAGATTTCAGTGGGGGAGGGACCACGAAAGTCAAGAGGAGGCTACAAGGCCCAATATTAACGTCCGGTATGGTTGGCAGCTACGTATTCAGCACTGAGGGAGGCTTCAAACAGCCATTGGTTATTTTAATCTCTGCCCCCATTGGCACCTCTGTCTGGTCAGCAATCCTCTCTGCATTAACGCTCCCTGCTGCTTACAGCGTCACAAATAAAAGCTTTGGGAGAGGCCCTCCTCCCTCGAGATGGCTGGGGAATGTGGAAGCTGGCTCACAATGGCTTTAAAGGGAAAAAAAAATAAGAGAAGAAAAAGTGCAATGGCTCCTTTACAAAAGAGAAAAGCCAATTAAAGAAGCTTTTTCTCTGTTTAATCACAAGAAGGGAATTCTTCACAGAATGCAGGACATATTTTGAATACAACTGATAAATCTTCGGGCAACACTACAGAACCAACCGCTAAATATGGGGAGAAATTCAAGAACGGGACGAGAGCAAGAGACTGGCGGTCCTGAGCAGGGCTTCTCTATCTGTATCTTCTAGGAGAAAAGTCCTGGCTGCAGGATGGATCTTCATATAAAAGCACTGACACCATCCGTATCCAAGAGGATGGAGCGCTAGAGTGGGCAATGCCCTCAAAATGGCAAACTTACACAATAAATCCTTAACAGAAAAAGTGTTTGGAGCTCCTGCCAATAATGAAATGGGACGTCGTAACAGGTGTGCACAGAAATGCTGCACCAAAAAAGAGCAAGAGAGAGGAAGGAAGAGAGAATTAAATATAATTCGAATATAAAATATTCAACTTGGAATATTTTATACCTAAGTTATAACAACTTTGCAGACCATTAAGTGTGAACCCACTCGGAGCTTGTGCCTAAGGCCAAAAGAGCCTCTTCCTTCCTCCCCACCCCTGGCCCGGTCCTGGCTGTTGGGTCTCCTCCTCCAGAGGGATCATATGCAAAGTGATCTACTAGGGGGGAAAAGGGGATTATAACCTGATCTCTGAATTGGGTTCCTGCAATGAACAAGCCTTGAATTCTTTGGTGTCTTCTGAACTCAGCAAAATCAGGATCATTCCTCTGCATAGCTAAAATCCCACTTAGCAGCTCCAAATCATTTCCACCCTTTACTTGTAGGCATTCTTAGGGAAAACTTAAAAAGAAGCTCTGTTCAACTGCAAGGCAGAAGAGCCTCTACATCTGAAACTTTACACTACTGCCACACTTGTCCCTAACGGATTCTCTCATAAAATCTGAGTCCACCTATCTTTTTTGTATCTTTTAAGACCTGCAGCAGCTTACTGGGAACTTCTGCTGATAGCCAGAAACGTTTAGTTAGTCTTTCTCAAACTAATATTTTCCATTTCTTTTCTCCCCCCCATCTCTAATACTGAGACATATTTGACTACAAAGAATCAGGCCAGAAATTAAATACTTACCTTTTCAGGGGGATGCCCAAAGGTAGGTGAGATGTGAAATTCAAGCCTTCTCTACATTCCTCACCTTCTGCCTCATGTGCCTTTTCTTGTGTCTGCTGAGGGAGGAATTGTTTGTGAACCACCATCCACAGTCTGGGCATTTGAACGGTTTCTCTCCTATATGTAAACCTACATGATTTATAAGGCTAGACCTAAGTCTGAAATCTTTCCCACAATCTGGACACTCATATGGTTTCTCTCCTGTGTGAGTCCTCTGGTGTATCACCAGGTTGGAATTCTGAATGAAACTTTTCCCACAATCCGCACACTCATATGGTTTCTCTCCTGTGTGAGTCCTCTGGTGTATCACCAGGTGGGAATTCCGAATGAAACTTTTCCCACAATCCAGACACTCATATGGTTTCTCTCCTGTGTGAGTCCTCTGGTGTATCACCAGGTGGGAATTCCAACTGAAACACTTCCCACAATCCAGACATTCATGCGGTTTCTCTCCTGTGTGAGTCCTCTGGTGTATCACCAGGTGGGAATTCTGACTGAAACGTTTCCCACAATCCAGACACTCAAATGGTTTCTCTCCTGTGTGAGTCCTCTGGTGTATCACCAGGTGGGAATTCTGACTGAAACGTTTCCCACAATCCAGGCACTCATATGGTTTCTCTCCTGTGTGAGTCCTCTGGTGCATCACCAGCTGTGAATTCTGACTGAAACGCTTCCCACAATCCGGACACTCAGATGGTTTCTCTCTTGTGTGAGTCCTATGGTGTATCACTAGGTTGGAATTCTGATTGAAACGCTTCCCACAATCCGGACACTCATATGGTTTCTCTCCTGTGTGAGTCCTCTGGTGTCTCACCAGCTGGGAATTCCGACTGAAACTTTTCCCACAATCCAGACACTCATGCGGTTTCTCTCCTGTGTGAGTCCTCTGGTGTCTCACCAGGTGGGAATTCCGACTGAAACTTTTCCCACAATCCGGACACTCATACGGTTTCTCTCCAGTATGAGTCGTCTGGTGTACCAGCAGGCTGGATTTGACACTGAAACTTTTCCCACAATCCGGGCACTCATATGGTTTTTCTCCTGTGTGAGTCCTCTGGTGCATCACCAGCTGTGAATTCTGACTGAAACGCTTCCCACAATCCGGACACTCAGATGGTTTCTCTCTTGTGTGAGTCCTATGGTGTATCACTAGGTTGGAATTCTGATTGAAACGCTTCCCACAATCCGGACACTCATATGGTTTCTCTCCTGTGTGAGTCCTCTGGTGTCTCACCAGCTGGGAATTCCGACTGAAACTTTTCCCACAATCCAGACACTCATGCGGTTTCTCTCCTGTGTGAGTCCTCTGGTGTCTCACCAGGTGGGAATTCCGACTGAAACTTTTCCCACAATCCGGACACTCATACGGTTTCTCTCCAGTATGAGTCGTCTGGTGTACCAGCAGGCTGGATTTGACACTGAAACTTTTCCCACAATCCGGGCACTCATATGGTTTCTCTCCTGTGTGAGTCCTCTGGTGAATCACCAGGTTGGAATTCCAACTGAAACTTTTCCCACAATCCAGACATTCATACGGTTTATCTCCTGTGTGAGTCCTCCTGTGATGCACCAGGCTGGCGTGCCTGCTAAAGCTTTTGCCACATTTGGAGCACTGCTTTAGCTTCTCTCCAGTGTGGGTCCTTCGATGAATCACCAGGGAGGTCTTGCAAGTAAAGCTTTTGCCACATTTGGAGCATTTGTATGGCTTTTCTCTGGTGTGGATTCTCTCCTGAATAATCAGCCGTGATCTACAATCTCTGCTTCTCCCACATAGTTCTCTCTTTTTCTGAAATTGGAAATTCTCCCCCTTGACCTTTTCAGGTAAGGTTCTCTTGAGTTCAACATACTCCATGTTTTACAGTTGAAAACTCTCTTCCTGTTTTTCTCTCCCTTGTCTGTCACCTGCTGGGGAAAGAGAAGGGTTTTGTGCTTTTCTGCAGGAAGTGGAAAAATTTTGATTCCTGGCTTGATGTGCTTTCCTTTTTAATGCTCCTCCTGATTCTCAGTTGTCCAGAAGGCTCTGACTGGCATCCTTTTTGTCTATAAGATTACATAAAAGCGTTAAGTTTAATTATTGTTTATAAAACAGCTTAACAACGTGTGAAAGCAACTACAACAAAAAGCATACATTACAATGGAAAAGCAAAGTACCAAAAGGCCAGATTAACCTCTACCTTTCATTATGATTCATTTGACACACGGAAGACTAGCGAGATCCACGTTCCAATCCAGACATTCACTTTTTGGCCTGGGTCAGCCAGATTCTGAGCACTGCGGAGGGTTATCATCAAGGATCTCTGCAAGTGCTGGGGACGGATTCTACACACACGCACACACGTGCACACAGAGAGAAAGACAGAAACACACACAGCTGGCACTTTGCAGCGGAGTTGCTCATCCGATTCCCCCCCGCGGAGGAAACGAGGCAGCCCCGCTCGCTCCCGGCCTCTCCTCCCGCCCGTCCTCCGCTCACCTTCCGGCCGCGGCTGCTCCGACCGACCCCGGGAACACCACACAGCGCCCCTCCGCGCCGCTCTCCCCCCAGGAGGGAGCCGGAACAGGAAGTTCCCCTGCCCTCCGCCTCTCCTCCGGCATCCCCTCTAGCAATCCTATACTCTATTCCTCCAGCTCCCCCGCTCCCCCTCCCGTCGGATGTCGGCCCTCAGCAACCACAGACGCCGCTACTCTACTGACAGCTTTCCAGGCGCGGGGGTTGCGTGTTTCCAGAGCGCCGTCTGGCCACAAGAGGCTGCAAAACACACTCCTGCGATCTCTAGCTTAAGGCGCTGGCGAGATTTTTTTGATGGATTTTGTGCCATCAAGTCCTTTCCGACTCCGACCCATCCGATCAGTAGATTTTCTGCACGACGACCTATCGCTAACCTGTTCTGTCGGGTCTCCCAAGGGTGCAGGCATCGCCACTGCAACTGAGCAAGACGGAAGGAGTGGGAGTTTTTCACTTTTCTACAGTCAGAATTGAACCCCTCTAAGTCACTCCAACTCCTTTCTCTCCCAAGGAGCCGGCTATGGATCTCATACTCCATAGCCCGCGCGCACCCACAGCACTACCCCCCCCCCCGGACTCCATAGTGCATACGCCCTCCTGCACCCGGCATCAGCCACCCCCGGGCCCAGCCACGCTTCCCCCTCAGCAGCCACTTTCCCGCCTACCAGCCTGCTTGCCAGCCACTTGGGACCTGCGACTTCCTGCCGGCGTGCCCGGTGACTTTGCTTGTTGGAAGCCGGCCAGAAGTTGCGAGGAGGTCCTCGCTTAAGGGCAACTGGGACTGCATACTGAAATCCCTCCTCCAACTCTGAGACACCCCTCCTGAAACTGTCCTGTCTGACTGGATACAAGGAACCGTGCATTTAATTCGACTGTTGTTTTAAACCCCCTGGTCACTGAATGGTTTTCCCCAAAAGTTTGGAAGGCGCATTATTGTATTTCTTGTAACGCTTTCAAAAGCTTGGTGGGACGGAACCCATGACTGGGATCTACTACCAGAAGGGTAAAACGTGTTCGAAAGACACCGACCCAAGAACAGAGGAGGAGTTGTGTTGTACGTAAAGAACTACTACACCCGCACAGAAGTACATGGCTTCAAGGATGAACGCCTTCTTGGAGGCACTTGGGTGAATATCAGGGGAAAAAGGAACGACGCTGCCAGAGGGGTGCACTAAAGGCCACCCAGCCAAGCAGAGGAGATAGCTAAAGGCTCTGCAAATCGGTCGGCGGAGGTGTCCAGGAAACACACCACTGTAGTAATGGGGGACCTTAACCACCCCGACATCGACTGGGAAACAAACTCTGCAGGAAGTGGGAGATCGAAGAAGCTTCCTGACGTGCCCAGCTGACACCTTTATCGTCCAAAGGGTGGAAGAGGGGACTAGAGGGTCAGCGATGCTGGACTTCATACTTACTAATGGGGATGAAATGGCTGAGGGAGGGGAAGTTGTAGGGACTTCGGGGGAGACTGACCGTGTCATGCTAGGATTCGCCATAATGCAGGCAAGGGGAACGGAACCAGGTCAGGCTGGTCTTCTGGATTTTACGAGAGCTGACTTCAGCAAACTGAGAGCAAAAATAGGAAGGATTCCACGGGTGGAAATCCTAGGGGGAAAGCAGTTCAGGATGCTTGGGAAATTCTAAACAACAAGATAATAGAGGCCCAAACGAAAACAATACCACAGAGGAAGAGAAACAAGGGACGAGGGGCCTGGAGACGCAGCCCTGCGAAGAACGGCCGAAGCAACTGGGTGTCTTCAGCTCAACGAAGAGAAGAGTGGGGGGAGACAGGATAGCCGTCTTCCAGTACGTGAAGGGCTGCCCCAGGGAGGAGGGCGTCCATGTATTCCTCACGGCACCTGGGGGTCGGACACGAGCAATGGGGGGAAGCCGGTCAGAGGCGGATCCAACCGGGAAAGGAGGGGGAATTTCCTGACCGTGAGAACTCCTAAGCGTGGAACAGCTTCCCTCCCGGAGTTGTGGGTGCTCCATCGCTGGAGGGTTTCAGGAAAAGGTTGGACAACCATTTGTCCGACATGGTATGAGGACTCCTGCCTTGGGCAGGAGCTGGGCCTGAAGACCTCCAAGGTCCCTCCCGTCCCTATGATTCTGTGATTCCAAGCCACAGCCTCCTAGATGCATTATGACTTTTTAAAAAAGCATGTTCACCTGCCCCATAAAAAAACTGCTCAGCACTTAGCTGGCCTTGGGAAATTAGGCAGAGCTGCACAAGTTAATATTGATATGGAACATCGCTAGGGAATCTCCAAGCTGTACACTAAATTAAGGAAGGAGTGAAAACAACCTCAGAAGAGGACACTGGCAAGAAAGCCACCCAGATGCCATTCGGAGTGAAACCTGACTCAAGAATCCTTGGTTTCTAGAGCTGTCTGAAAGCTCTTGTTATATTAGCGAGTGTAAAAAGGGCAGAAGCTTCTTCTCCAGGGTAAATTCTTGGAGGAGGGATTTCAAGGAGAGCAGAGCGCCCTCTGCAGAAGCAGCAACTCAGGAGGACAAGCAGAAAACCTCACGAATAAGGCGGGGAACCAGAAGGGGAGCAGGGGGGGACCCCTGCCCATCTCCTCCCTGCCCCCCCTTCTTGCACCTGGGAATTCCCCCCCTCCTCCTGATTGCTTCCCCCATACTGGGGAACCAGTTGCCCTCTTGCAAGATAGTTGCCCACCTGGCGCCGCTTCGGCGCCCCTTCCTGTCCAGGGGGTGGGGGGGTGGGGGGGTGGATTTTGCAGCCCTGGTGTCGGCAGGCGGCTGGAGACCAGGAAGGGCAGCAGGTGGGGCAGGAAGCGGGCTGGACCCTCCCTTTCACTTAAGCTGGGCGGGGAGAGGGCGGTGGTGGGGCTGAGCAATAACAAAGTCTCCTGGCAGGCTCCACAGGAGGGCTTCACCCCATCACGCCCTGCCCCCGGAGAGCCAAAGGATCAAGAGAAATTGAGATTGAGATTGAAAAAGAAAGTTGCATGCCCTAATCTACATTTACAGCTGCCAGGTAGTAATTCATCGGTATGGAAGATGGGTGAGACAGTCCTGCAGGTGCCCTTGGACTGCAACACCCACCATCTTCTGCCTCTTGCATTACTGGCTGGAGATCCTGGCTTGTGCTCAATCTCTAACCCCAGACAGTATGTCAGGAGGAGTCTGCAGCACCTTCCCTGTCCCACCAGTTGCACTCAAATGCCTGCCTCAGTCTGAAAAGCTGCTCTTTGATGCTTCGGCTCTGGGGCTGCCACATGCGGAGAGTCCCTTGTTCTGAGCAGGACGGTCGCTCTCCTGGCTTCATTCTCCCGTTTCCAGGGTTTCCATCTTTAAAATGGGGCTGCACCCAAAAAACAAGCCGATGCCCCTTTTCCACCGGTAGAATTGAGTGTCCCCAAGGCTGAAAAGACATTCGGCATGGGCACCGTGGGACTCCACCACAATGCTCCAGGTCACATCACCAATCGAGCGGAGGGATTTTCTTGCAACCCTCTTTCCCAACCAGGATCACCAATAAGGGGGGGAAAACTCACATGGGAACATATTCTCTATGACTAATGGCACTAATTTGCAGAGATTTCAGTGGGGGAGGGACCACGAAAGTCAAGAGGAGGCTACAAGGCCCAATATTAACGTCCGGTATGGTTGGCAGCTACGTATTCAGCACTGAGGGAGGCTTCAAACAGCCATTGGTTATTTTAATCTCTGCCCCCATTGGCACCTCTGTCTGGTCACCAATCCTCTCTGCATTAACGCTCCCTGCTGCTTACAGTGTCACAAATAAAAGCTTTGGGAGAGGCCCTCCTCCCTCAAGATGGCTGGGGAATGTGGAAGCTGGCTCACAATGGCTTTAAAGGGAAAAAAAAATAAGAAGAGAAGAAAAAGTGCAATGGCTCCTTTACAAAAGAGAAAAGCCAATTAAAGAAGCTTTTTCTCTGTTTAATCACAAGAAGGGAATTCTTCACAGAATGCAGGACATATTTTGAATAGAACTGATAAATCTTCGGGCAACACTACAGAACCAACCGCTAAATATGGGGAGAAATTCAAGAACGGGACGAGAGCAAGAGACTGGTGGTCCTGAGCAGGGCTTCTCTATCTGTATCTTCTAGGAGAAAAGTCCTGGCTGCAGGATGGATCTTCATATGAAAGCACTGACACCATCCGTATCCAAGAGGATGGAGCCCTAGAGTGGGCAATGCCCGCAAAATGGCAAACTTACACAATAAATCCTTAAGGGAAGAAGTGTTTGCAGCTCCTGCCAATAATGAAATGGGACGTCGTAACAGGTGTACACAACAATACAGCACCAAAAAAGAGCAAGGGAGAGGAAGGAAGGGAGAATTAAATATAATTCGAATATAAAATAGCTTGGAATATTTTATATTGAAGTTATAACAACTTTGCAGACCATTAAATGTGAACCCACTCGGAGCTTGTGCCTAAGGCCAAAAGAGCCTCTTGCTTCCTCCCCACCCCTGGCCTGGTCCTGGCTGTTGGGTCTCCTCCTGCAGAGGGATCATATGCAAAGTGATCTACTAGGGGGGGAAAGGGGATTATAACCTGATCTCTGAATTGGGTTCCTGCAATGAACAAGCCTTGAATTCTTTGGTGTCTTCTGAACTCAGCAAAATCAGGATCATTCCTCTGCATAGCTAAAATGCCACTAGGGGCTCCAAATTAGTTTACTCTTTTTACTTGTAGGGATTTTGGGGGGGGAAATTAAAATTAGCCCTGAGAGAGGAGTGAAAGAAATGGAAATGCCTCCCATGTCTTGGGAAGGGAGCTTTGCCTTACCTCGGCCCCACAGCAATGCTGACACTACCCAGTCTTTTTTCCCTCCCAAAATCCAGGAATGGTTCTTACACAATCTATTACTAGACATGAAACATCTTCCACCGAGCAATTTTTTCCTCCCATCACCACCACCAAGTGGGATGCAACAAAAGGGTCATCCTCTTGGCGCTGCTGTCACCAACAGCCATCGAGGGCTACCAAGCAGGCACCTCCAAGCCAACAAGATCACAGCAGGGACTGTTCCTAAACCTGGCGATCCTACGCTCAGACCCACAATGCCTTTTCTCCTAAACTCAATATTCCTGCATCATGCGCAACTGCAAGGCAGAACAGCCTTTCCATCTGAAACCTTACAGGGCTTTTGTCACTGCCACAAACGTCCCTAATGGATTCTCTCATAAAATCTGAGTACTCCCATCTTTTTTTCCTGTATCGTTTAGGACCTGCAGTAGCTTACTGGGAACTTCTGCTGATAGCCAGATACGTGTAGTTAGCCTTTCTCATACTAATATTCTCCATTTCTTTCCCCTCTCGCTCATCTCTAATACCAAGAAATGTTTGACTACAAAGAATCAGGCCACATATTCAATACGTAACTTTTCAGCTGGATGCCCAAAGGTAGATGAGATGTGAAATTCAAATCATCTCTACACTCTTCAACTTCTCCCTCACGTGCTTTTTCTTGTGTCTGCTGAGGGAGGAATTGTTTGTGAAGCACCGTCCACAGTCTGGGCATTTGAATGGTTTCTCTCCTATGTGTAATCCTACATGATTTATAAGGCTGGACCTAACACTGAAACCTTTCCCACAATCCGGACACTCATATGGTTTCATTCCTGTGTGAGTCCTCTGGTGCACCACCAGCTGGGAATTCCGACTGAAACTTTTCCCACAATCTGGACACTCATATGGTTTGTCTCCTGTGTGAGTCCTCTGGTGGCTTACCATGTTGGAATTCCGAATGAAACCTTTCCCACAATCTGGACACTCATAAGGTTTCTCTCCTGTGTGAGTCCTCTGGTGCATCACCAGCTGGGAATTCTGGCTGAAGCTTTTCCCACAATCCAGACACTTATACGGTTTCTCTCCTGTGTGAGTCCTCTGGTGCATCACCAGCTGGGAATTCTTGCTGCAGCTTTTCCCACAATCCAGACACTTATACGGTTTCTCTCCTGTGTGAGTCCTCTGGTGCATCACTAGCTGCGAATTCTGACTGAAACTTTTCCCACAATCCGGACACTCATACGGTTTCATTCCTGTGTGAGTCCTCTGGTGAATCACCAGCTGGGAATTTTGACTGAAACTTTTCCCACAATACAGACACTCATATGGTTTCTCTCCTGTGTGAGTCCTCTGGTGTATCACCAGGTGGGAATTCTGACTGAAACGTTTCCCACAATCCAGGCACTCATATGGTTTCTCTCCTGTGTGAGTCCTCTGGTGCATAACCAGCTGTGAATTCTGACTGAAACGCTTCCCACAATCCGGACACTCAGATGGTTTCTCTCTTGTGTGAGTCCTATGGTGTATCACTAGGTTGGAATTCTGATTGAAGCGCTTCCCACAATCCGGACACTCATATGGTTTCTCTCCTGTGTGAGTCCTCTGGTGTCTCACCAGCTGGGAATTCCGACTGAAACTTTTCCCACAATCCAGACACTCATGCGGTTTCTCTCCTGTGTGAGTCCTCTGGTGTCGCACCAGGTGGGAATTCCGACTGAAACTTTTCCCACAATCCGGACACTCATACGGTTTCTCTCCAGTATGAGTCGTCTGGTGTACCAGCAGGCTGGATTTGACACTGAAACTTTTCCCACAATCCGGGCACTCATATGGTTTTTCTCCTGTGTGAGTCCTCTGGTGCATCACCAGCTGTGAATTCTGACTGAAACGCTTCCCACAATCCGGACACTCAGATGGTTTCTCTCTTGTGTGAGTCCTATGGTGTATCACTAGGTTGGAATTCTGATTGAAACGCTTCCCACAATCCGGACACTCATATGGTTTCTCTCCTGTGTGAGTCCTCTGGTGTCTCACCAGCTGGGAATTCCGACTGAAACTTTTCCCACAATCCAGACACTCATGCGGTTTCTCTCCTGTGTGAGTCCTCTGGTGTCTCACCAGGTGGGAATTCCGACTGAAACTTTTCCCACAATCCAGACACTCATGCGGTTTCTCTCCTGTGTGAGTCCTCTGGTGTCTCACCAGGTGGGAATTCCGACTGAAACTTTTCCCACAATCCGGACACTCATACGGTTTCTCTCCAGTATGAGTCGTCTGGTGTACCAGCAGGCTGGATTTGACACTGAAACTTTTCCCACAATCCGGGCACTCATATGGTTTCTCTCCTGTGTGAGTCCTCTGGTGAATCACCAGGTTGGAATTCCAACTGAAACTTTTCCCACAATCCAGACACTCATACGGTTTATCTCCTGTGTGAGTCCTCCTGTGATGCACCAGGCTGGCGTGCCTGCTAAAGCTTTTGCCACATTTGGAGCACTGCTTTAGCTTCTCTCCAGTGTGGGTCCTTCGATGAATCACCAGGGAGGTCTTGCAAGTAAAGCTTTTGCCACATTTGGAGCATTTGTATGGCTTTTCTCTGGTGTGGATTCTCTCCTGAATAATCAGCCGTGATCTACAATCTCTGCTTCTCCCACATAGTTCTCTCTTTTTCTGAAATTGGAAATTCTCCCCCTTGACCTTTTCAGGTAAGGTTCCCTTGAGTTCAACATACTCCATCTTTTACAGTTGAAAACTCTCTTCCTGTTTTTCTCTCCCTTGTCTGTCACCTGCTGGGGAAAGAGAAGGGTTTTGTGCTTTTCTGCAGGAAGTGGAAAAATTTTGATTCCTGGCTTGATGTGCTTTCCTTTTTAATGCTCCTCCTGATTCTCAGTTGTCCAGAAGGCTCTGACTGGCATCCTTTTTGTCTATAAGATTACATAAAAGCGTTAAGTTTTATTATTGTTTATAAAACAGCTTAACAACGTGTGAAAGCAACTACAACAAAAAGCATACATTACAATGGAAAAGCAAAGTACCAAAAGGCCAGATTAACCTCTACCTTTCATTATGATTCATTTGACACACGGAAGACTAGCGAGATCCACGTTCCAATCCAGACATTCACTTTTTGGCCTGGGTCAGCCACAGATTCTGAGCACTGCGGAGGGTTATCATCAAGGATCTCTGCGAGTGCTGGGGACGGATTCTACACACACGCACACAAACACACACACACACGTGCACACAGAAAGACAGAAACACACACAGCCGGCACTTTGCAGCGGAGTTGCTCATCCGATTCCCCCCCGCGGAGGAAACCAGGCAGCCCCGCTCGCTCCCGGCCTCTCCTCCCGCCCGTCCTCCGCTCACCTTCCGGCCGCGGCTGCTCCGACCAACCCCGGGAACACCACACAGAGCCCCTCCGCGCCGCTCTCCCACCAGGAGGGAGCCGGAACAGGAAGTTCCCCTGCCCTCCGCCTCTCCTCCGGCATCCCCTCTAGCAATCCTATACTCTATTGTTCCAGCTCCCCCGCTCCCCCTCCCGTCGGATGTCGGCCCTCAGCAACCACAGACGCCGCTACTCTACTGACAGCTTTCCAGGCGCGGGGGTTGCCTGTTTCCAGAGCGCCCTCTAGCGACAAGAGGCTGCAAAACACACTCCTGCGATCTCTAGCTTAAGGCGCTGGCGAGATTTTTTTGATGGATTTTGTGCCATCAAGTCCTTTCCGACTCCGAGCCATCCGATCAGTAGATTTTCTGCACGACGACCTATCGCTAACCTGTTCTGTCGCGTCTCCCAAGGGTGCAGGCATCGCCACTGCAACTGAGCAAGACGGAAGGAGTGGGAGTTTTTCACTTTTCTACAGTCAGAATTGAACCCCTGTAAGTCACTCCAACTCCTTTCTCTCCCAAGGAGCCGGCTATGGATCTCATACTCCATAGCCCGCGCGCACCCACAGCACTACCCCCCCCCCGGACTCCATAGTGCATACGCCCTCCTGCACCCGGCATCAGCCACCCCCGGGCCCAGCCACGCTTCCCCCTCAGCAGCCACTTTCCCGCCTACCAGCCTGCTTGCCAGCCACCTGGGACCTGCGACTTCCTGCCGGCGTGCCCGGTGACTTTGCTTGTTGGAAGCCGGCCAGAAGTTGCGAGGAGGTCCTCGCTTAAGGGCAACTGGGACTGCATACTGAAATCCCTCCTCCAACTCTGAGACACCCCTCCTGAAACTGTCCTGTCTGACTGGATACAAGGAACCGTGCATTTAATTCGACTGTTGTTTTAAACCCCCTGGTCACTGAATGGTTTTCCCCAAAAGTTTGGAAGGCGCATTATTGTATTTCTTGTAACGCTTTCAAAAGCTTGGTGGGACGGAACCCATGACTGGGATCTACTACCAGAAGGGTAAAACGTGTTCGAAAGACACCGACCCAAGAACAGAGGAGGAGTTGTGTTGTACGTAAAGAACTACTACACCCGCACAGAAGTACATGGCTTCAAGGATGAACGCCTTCTTGGAGGCACTTGGGTGAATATCAGGGGAAAAAGGAACGACGCTGCCAGAGGGGTGCACTAAAGGCCACCCAGCCAAGCAGAGGAGATAGCTAAAGGCTCTGCAAATCGGTCGGCGGAGGTGTCCAGGAAACACACCACTGTAGTAATGGGGGACCTTAACCACCCCGACATCGACTGGGAAACAAACTCTGCAGGAAGTGGGAGATCGAAGAAGCTTCCTGACGTGCCCAGCTGACACCTTTATCGTCCAAAGGGTGGAAGAGGGGACTAGAGGGTCAGCGATGCTGGACTTCATACTTACTAATGGGGATGAAATGGCTGAGGGAGGGGAAGTTGTAGGGACTTCGGGGGAGACTGACCGTGTCATGCTAGGATTCGCCATAATGCAGGCAAGGGGAACGGAACCAGGTCAGGCTGGTCTTCTGGATTTTACGAGAGCTGACTTCAGCAAACTGAGAGCAAAAATAGGAAGGATTCCACGGGTGGAAATCCTAGGGGGAAAGCAGTTCAGGATGCTTGGGAAATTCTAAACAACAAGATAATAGAGGCCCAAACGAAAACAATACCACAGAGGAAGAGAAACAAGGGACGAGGGGCCTGGAGACGCAGCCCTGCGAAGAACGGCCGAAGCAACTGGGTGTCTTCAGCTCAACGAAGAGAAGAGTGGGGGGAGACAGGATAGCCGTCTTCCAGTACGTGAAGGGCTGCCCCAGGGAGGAGGGCGTCCATGTATTCCTCACGGCACCTGGGGGTAGGACACGAGCAATGGGGGGAAGCCGGTCAGAGGCGGATCCAACCGGGAAAGGAGGGGGAATTTCCTGACCGTGAGAACTCCTAAGCGTGGAACAGCTTCCCTCCCGGAGTTGTGGGTGCTCCATCGCTGGAGGGTTTCAGGAAAAGGTTGGACAACCATTTGTCCGACATGGTATGAGGACTCCTGCCTTGGGCAGGAGCTGGGCCTGAAGACCTCCAAGGTCCCTCCCGTCCCTATGATTCTGTGATTCCAAGCCACAGCCTCCTAGATGCATTATGACTTTTTAAAAAAGCATGTTCACCTGCCCCATAAAAAAACTGCTCAGCACTTAGCTGGCCTTGGGAAATTAGGCAGAGCTGCACAAGTTAATATTGATATGGAACATCGCTAGGGAATCTCCAAGCTGTACACTAAATTAAGGAAGGAGTGAAAACAACCTCAGAAGAGGACACTGGCAAGAAAGCCACCCAGATGCCATTCGGAGTGAAACCTGACTCAAGAATCCTTGGTTTCTAGAGCTGTCTGAAAGCTCTTGTTATATTAGCGAGTGTAAAAAGGGCAGAAGCTTCTTCTCCAGGGTAAATTCTTGGAGGAGGGATTTCAAGGAGAGCAGAGCGCCCTCTGCAGAAGCAGCAACTCGGGAGGACAAGCAGAAAACCTCACGAATAAGGCGGGGAACCAGAAGGGGAGCAGGGGGGGACCCCTGCCCATCTCCTCCCTGCCCCCCCTTCTTGCACCTGGGAATTCCCCCCCTCCTCCTGATTGCTTCCCCCATACTGGGGAACCAGTTGCCCTCTTGCAAGATAGTTGCCCACCTGGCGCCGCTTCGGCGCCCCTTCCTGTCCAGGGGGTGGGGGGGTGGGGGGGTGGATTTTGCAGCCCTGGTGTCGGCAGGCGGCTGGAGACCAGGAAGGGCAGCAGGTGGGGCAGGAAGCGGGCTGGACCCTCCTTTTCACTTAAGCTGGGCGGGGAGAGGGCGGTGGTGGGGCTGAGCAATAACAAAGTCTCCTGGCAGGCTCCACAGGAGGGCTTCACCCCATCACGCCCTGCCCCCGGAGAGCCAAAGGATCAAGAGAAATTGAGATTGAGATTGAAAAAGAAAGTTGCATGCCCTAATCTACATTTACAGCTGCCAAGTAGTAATTCATCGGTATGGAAGATGGGTGAGACAGTCCTGCAGGTGCCCTTGGACTGCAACACCCACCATCTTCTGCCTCTTGCATTACTGGCTGGAGATCCTGGCTTGTGCTCAATCTCTAACCCCAGACAGTATGTCAGGAGGAGTCTGCAGCACCTTCCCTGTCCCACCAGTTGCACTCAAATGCCTGCCTCAGTCTGAAAAGCTGCTCTTTGATGCTTCGGCTCTGGGGCTGCCACATGCGGAGAGTCCCTTGTTCTGAGCAGGACGGTCGCTCTCCTGGCTTCATTCTCCCGTTTCCAGGGTTTCCATCTTTAAAATGGGGCTGCACCCAAAAAACAAGCCGATGCCCCTTTTCCACCGGTAGAATTGAGTGTCCCCAAGGCTGAAAAGACATTCGGCATGGGCACCGTGGGACTCCACCACAATGCTCCAGGTCACATCACCAATCGAGCGGAGGGATTTTCTTGCAACCCTCTTTCCCAACCAGGATCACCAATAAGGGGGGGAAAACTCACATGGGAACATATTCTCTATGACTAATGGCACTAATTTGCAGAGATTTCAGTGGGGGAGGGACCACGAAAGTCAAGAGGAGGCTACAAGGCCCAATATTAACGTCCGGTATGGTTGGCAGCTACGTATTCAGCACTGAGGGAGGCTTCAAACAGCCATTGGTTATTTTCATCTCTGCCCCCATTGGCACCTCTGTCTGGTCACCAATCCTCTCTGCATTAACGCTCCCTGCTGCTTACAGTGTCACAAATAAAAGCTTTGGGAGAGGCCCTCCTCCCTCAAGATGGCTGGGGAATGTGGAAGCTGGCTCACAATGGCTTTAAAGGGAAAAAAAAATAAGAAGAGAAGAAAAAGTGCAATGGCTCCTTTACAAAAGAGAAAAGCCAATTAAAGAAGCTTTTTCTCTGTTTAATCACAAGAAGGGAATTCTTCACAGAATGCAGGACATATTTTGAATAGAACTGATAAATCTTCGGGCAACACTACAGAACCAACCGCTAAATATGGGGAGAAATTCAAGAACGGGACGAGAGCAAGAGACTGGTGGTCCTGAGCAGGGCTTCTCTATCTGTATCTTCTAGGAGAAAAGTCCTGGCTGCAGGATGGATCTTCATATGAAAGCACTGACACCATCCGTATCCAAGAGGATGGAGCCCTAGAGTGGGCAATGCCCGCAAAATGGCAAACTTACACAATAAATCCTTAAGGGAAGAAGTGTTTGCAGCTCCTGCCAATAATGAAATGGGACGTCGTAACAGGTGTACACAACAATACAGCACCAAAAAAGAGCAAGGGAGAGGAAGGAAGGGAGAATTAAATATAATTCGAATATAAAATAGCTTGGAATATTTTATATTGAAGTTATAACAACTTTGCAGACCATTAAATGTGAACCCACTCGGAGCTTGTGCCTAAGGCCAAAAGAGCCTCTTGCTTCCTCCCCACCCCTGGCCTGGTCCTGGCTGTTGGGTCTCCTCCTGCAGAGGGATCATATGCAAAGTGATCTACTGGGGGGGGAAAGGGGATTATAACCTGATCTCTGAATTGGGTTCCTGCAATGAACAAGCCTTGAATTCTTTGGTGTCTTCTGAACTCAGCAAAATCAGGATCATTCCTCTGCATAGCTAAAATGCCACTAGGGGCTCCAAATTAGTTTACTCTTTTTACTTGTAGGGATTTTGGGGGGGGAAATTAAAATTAGCCCTGAGAGAGGAGTGAAAGAAATGGAAATGCCTCCCATGTCTTGGGAAGGGAGCTTTGCCTTACCTCGGCCCCACAGCAATGCTGACACTACCCAGTCTTTTTTCCCTCCCAAAATCCAGGAATGGTTCTTACACAATCTATTACTAGACATGAAACATCTTCCACCGAGCAATTTTTTCCTCCCATCACCACCACCAAGTGGGATGCAACAAAAGGGTCATCCTCTTGGCGCTGCTGTCACCAACAGCCATCGAGGGCTACCAAGCAGGCACCTCCAAGCCAACAAGATCACAGCAGGGACTGTTCCTAAACCTGGCGATCCTACGCTCAGACCCACAATGCCTTTTCTCCTAAACTCAATATTCCTGCATCATGCGCAACTGCAAGGCAGAACAGCCTTTCCATCTGAAACCTTACAGGGCTTTTGTCACTGCCACAAACGTCCCTAATGGATTCTCTCATAAAATCTGAGTACTCCCATCTTTTTTTCCTGTATCGTTTAGGACCTGCAGTAGCTTACTGGGAACTTCTGCTGATAGCCAGATACGTGTAGTTAGCCTTTCTCATACTAATATTCTCCATTTCTTTCCCCTCTCGCTCATCTCTAATACCAAGAAATGTTTGACTACAAAGAATCAGGCCACATATTCAATACGTAACTTTTCAGCTGGATGCCCAAAGGTAGATGAGATGTGAAATTCAAATCATCTCTACACTCTTCAACTTCTCCCTCACGTGCTTTTTCTTGTGTCTGCTGAGGGAGGAATTGTTTGTGAAGCACCGTCCACAGTCTGGGCATTTGAATGGTTTCTCTCCTATGTGTAATCCTACATGATTTATAAGGCTGGACCTAACACTGAAACCTTTCCCACAATCCGGACACTCATATGGTTTCATTCCTGTGTGAGTCCTCTGGTGCACCACCAGCTGGGAATTCCGACTGAAACTTTTCCCACAATCTGGACACTCATATGGTTTGTCTCCTGTGTGAGTCCTCTGGTGGCTTACCATGTTGGAATTCCGAATGAAACCTTTCCCACAATCTGGACACTCATAAGGTTTCTCTCCTGTGTGAGTCCTCTGGTGCATCACCAGCTGGGAATTCTGGCTGAAGCTTTTCCCACAATCCAGACACTTATACGGTTTCTCTCCTGTGTGAGTCCTCTGGTGCATCACCAGCTGGGAATTCTTGCTGCAGCTTTTCCCACAATCCAGACACTTATACGGTTTCTCTCCTGTGTGAGTCCTCTGGTGCATCACTAGCTGCGAATTCTGACTGAAACTTTTCCCACAATCCGGACACTCATACGGTTTCATTCCTGTGTGAGTCCTCTGGTGAATCACCAGCTGGGAATTTTGACTGAAACTTTTCCCACAATACAGACACTCATATGGTTTCTCTCCTGTGTGAGTCCTCTGGTGTATCACCAGGTGGGAATTCTGACTGAAACGTTTCCCACAATCCAGGCACTCATATGGTTTCTCTCCTGTGTGAGTCCTCTGGTGCATAACCAGCTGTGAATTCTGACTGAAACGCTTCCCACAATCCGGACACTCGGATGGTTTCTCTCTTGTGTGAGTCCTATGGTGTATCACTAGGTTGCAATTCTGATTGAAACGCTTCCCACAATCCGGACACTCATATGGTTTCTCTCCTGTGTGAGTCCTCTGGTGTCTCACCAGCTGGGAATTCCGACTGAAACTTTTCCCACAATCCAGACACTCATGCGGTTTCTCTCCTGTGTGAGTCCTCTGGTGTCGCACCAGGTGGGAATTCCGACTGAAACTTTTCCCACAATCCGGACACTCATACGGTTTCTCTCCAGTATGAGTCGTCTGGTGTACCAGCAGGCTGGATTTGACACTGAAACTTTTCCCACAATCCGGGCACTCATATGGTTTTTCTCCTGTGTGAGTCCTCTGGTGCATCACCAGCTGTGAATTCTGACTGAAACGCTTCCCACAATCCGGACACTCAGATGGTTTCTCTCTTGTGTGAGTCCTATGGTGTATCACTAGGTTGGAATTCTGATTGAAACGCTTCCCACAATCCGGACACTCATATGGTTTCTCTCCTGTGTGAGTCCTCTGGTGTCTCACCAGCTGGGAATTCCGACTGAAACTTTTCCCACAATCCAGACACTCATGCGGTTTCTCTCCTGTGTGAGTCCTCTGGTGTCTCACCAGGTGGGAATTCCGACTGAAACTTTTCCCACAATCCAGACACTCATGCGGTTTCTCTCCTGTGTGAGTCCTCTGGTGTCTCACCAGGTGGGAATTCCGACTGAAACTTTTCCCACAATCCGGACACTCATACGGTTTCTCTCCAGTATGAGTCGTCTGGTGTACCAGCAGGCTGGATTTGACACTGAAACTTTTCCCACAATCCGGGCACTCATATGGTTTCTCTCCTGTGTGAGTCCTCTGGTGAATCACCAGGTTGGAATTCCAACTGAAACTTTTCCCACAATCCAGACACTCATACGGTTTATCTCCTGTGTGAGTCCTCCTGTGATGCACCAGGCTGGCGTGCCTGCTAAAGCTTTTGCCACATTTGGAGCACTGCTTTAGCTTCTCTCCAGTGTGGGTCCTTCGATGAATCACCAGGGAGGTCTTGCAAGTAAAGCTTTTGCCACATTTGGAGCATTTGTATGGCTTTTCTCTGGTGTGGATTCTCTCCTGAATAATCAGCCGTGATCTACAATCTCTGCTTCTCCCACATAGTTCTCTCTTTTTCTGAAATTGGAAATTCTCCCCCTTGACCTTTTCAGGTAAGGTTCCCTTGAGTTCAACATACTCCATCTTTTACAGTTGAAAACTCTCTTCCTGTTTTTCTCTCCCTTGTCTGTCACCTGCTGGGGAAAGAGAAGGGTTTTGTGCTTTTCTGCAGGAAGTGGAAAAATTTTGATTCCTGGCTTGATGTGCTTTCCTTTTTAATGCTCCTCCTGATTCTCAGTTGTCCAGAAGGCTCTGACTGGCATCCTTTTTGTCTATAAGATTACATAAAAGCGTTAAGTTTTATTATTGTTTATAAAACAGCTTAACAACGTGTGAAAGCAACTACAACAAAAAGCATACATTACAATGGAAAAGCAAAGTACCAAAAGGCCAGATTAACCTCTACCTTTCATTATGATTCATTTGACACACGGAAGACTAGCGAGATCCACGTTCCAATCCAGACATTCACTTTTTGGCCTGGGTCAGCCACAGATTCTGAGCACTGAGCAGGGTTATCATCAAGGATCTCTGCGAGTGCTGGGGACGGATTCTACACACACGCACACAAACACACACACACACGTGCACACAGAAAGACAGAAACACACACAGCCGGCACTTTGCAGCGGAGTTGCTCATCCGATTCCCCCCCGCGGAGGAAACCAGGCAGCCCCGCTCGCTCCCGGCCTCTCCTCCCGCCCGTCCTCCGCTCACCTTCCGGCCGCGGCTGCTCCGACCAACCCCGGGAACACCACACAGAGCCCCTCCGCGCCGCTCTCCCACCAGGAGGGAGCCGGAACAGGAAGTTCCCCTGCCCTCCGCCTCTCCTCCGGCATCCCCTCTAGCAATCCTATACTCTATTCTTCCAGCTCCCCCGCTCCCCCTCCCGTCGGATGTCGGGCCTCAGCAGCCACAGACGCCGCTACTCTACTGACAGCTTTCCAGGCGCGGGGGTTGCCTGTTTCCAGAGCGCCCTCTAGCGACAAGAGGCTGCAAAACACACTCCTGCGATCTCTAGCTTAAGGCGCTGGCGAGATTTTTTTGATGGATTTTGTGCCATCAAGTCCTTTCCGACTCCGAGCCATCCGATCAGTAGATTTTCTGCACGACGACCTATCGCTAACCTGTTCTGTCGCGTCTCCCAAGGGTGCAGGCATCGCCACTGCAACTGAGCAAGACGGAAGGAGTGGGAGTTTTTCACTTTTCTACAGTCAGAATTGAACCCCTGTAAGTCACTCCAACTCCTTTCTCTCCCAAGGAGCCGGCTATGGATCTCATACTCCATAGCCCGCGTGCACCCACAGCACTACCCCCCCCCCGGACTCCATAGTGCATACGCCCTCCTGCACCCGGCATCAGCCACCCCCGGGCCCAGCCACGCTTCCCCCTCAGCAGCCACTTTCCCGCCTACCAGCCTGCTTGCCAGCCACTTGGGACCTGCGACTTCCTGCCGGCGTGCCCGGTGACTTTGCTTGTTGGAAGCCGGCCAGAAGTTGCGAGGAGGTCCTCGCTTAAGGGCAACTGGGACTGCATACTGAAATCCCTCCTCCAACTCTGAGACACCCCTCCTGAAACTGTCCTGTCTGACTGGATACAAGGAACCGTGCATTTAATTCGACTGTTGTTTTAAACCCCCTGGTCACTGAATGGTTTTCCCCAAAAGTTTGGAAGGCGCATTATTGTATTTCTTGTAACGCTTTCAAAAGCTTGGTGGGACGGAACCCATGACTGGGATCTACTACCAGAAGGGTAAAACGTGTTCGAAAGACACCGACCCAAGAACAGAGGAGGAGTTGTGTTGTACGTAAAGAACTACTACACCCGCACAGAAGTACATGGCTTCAAGGATGAACGCCTTCTTGGAGGCACTTGGGTGAATATCAGGGGAAAAAGGAACGACGCTGCCAGAGGGGTGCACTAAAGGCCACCCAGCCAAGCAGAGGAGATAGCTAAAGGCTCTGCAAATCGGTCGGCGGAGGTGTCCAGGAAACACACCACTGTAGTAATGGGGGACCTTAACCACCCCGACATCGACTGGGAAACAAACTCTGCAGGAAGTGGGAGATCGAAGAAGCTTCCTGACGTGCCCAGCTGACACCTTTATCGTCCAAAGGGTGGAAGAGGGGACTAGAGCGTCAGCGATGCTGGACTTCATACTTACTAATGGGGATGAAATGGCTGAGGGAGGGGAAGTTGTAGGGACTTCGGGGGAGACTGACCGTGTCATGCTAGGATTCGCCATAATGCAGGCAAGGGGAACGGAACCAGGTCAGGCTGGTCTTCTGGATTTTACGAGAGCTGACTTCAGCAAACTGAGAGCAAAAATAGGAAGGATTCCACGGGTGGAAATCCTAGGGGGAAAGCAGTTCAGGATGCTTGGGAAATTCTAAACAACAAGATAATAGAGGCCCAAACGAAAACAATACCACAGAGGAAGAGAAACAAGGGACGAGGGGCCTGGAGACGCAGCCCTGCGAAGAACGGCCGAAGCAACTGGGTGTCTTCAGCTCAACGAAGAGAAGAGTGGGGGGAGACAGGATAGCCGTCTTCCAGTACGTGAAGGGCTGCCCCAGGGAGGAGGGCGTCCATGTATTCCTCACGGCACCTGGGGGTAGGACACGAGCAATGGGGGGAAGCCGGTCAGAGGCGGATCCAACCGGGAAAGGAGGGGGAATTTCCTGACCGTGAGAACTCCTAAGCGTGGAACAGCTTCCCTCCCGGAGTTGTGGGTGCTCCATCGCTGGAGGGTTTCAGGAAAAGGTTGGACAACCATTTGTCCGACATGGTATGAGGACTCCTGCCTTGGGCAGGAGCTGGGCCTGAAGACCTCCAAGGTCCCTCCCGTCCCTATGATTCTGTGATTCCAAGCCACAGCCTCCTAGATGCATTATGACTTTTTAAAAAAGCATGTTCACCTGCCCCATAAAAAAACTGCTCAGCACTTAGCTGGCCTTGGGAAATTAGGCAGAGCTGCACAAGTTAATATTGATATGGAACATCGCTAGGGAATCTCCAAGCTGTACACTAAATTAAGGAAGGAGTGAAAACAACCTCAGAAGAGGACACTGGCAAGAAAGCCACCCAGATGCCATTCAGAGTGAAACCTGACTCAAGAATCCTTGGTTTCTAGAGCTGTCTGAAAGCTCTTGTTATATTAGCGAGTGTAAAAAGGGCAGAAGCTTCTTCTCCAGGGTAAATTCTTGGAGGAGTGATTTCAAGGAGAGCAGAGCGCCCTCTGCAGAAGCAGCAACTCGGGAGGACAAGCAGAAAACCTCACGAATAAGGCGGGGAACCAGAAGGGGAGCAGGGGGGGACCCCTGCCCATCTCCTCCCTGCCCCACTTTCTTGCACCTGGGAATCCCCCCCCTCCTCCTGATTGCTTCCCCATACTGGGGAACCAGTTGCCCTCTTGCAAGATAGTTGCCCACGTGGCGCCGCTTCGGCGCCCCTTCCTGTCCGGGGGTGGGGGGTGGGGGGGTGGATTTTGCAGCCCTGGCGTCGGCAGGCGGCTGGAGACCAGGAAGGGCAGCAGGTGGGGCAGGAAGCGGGCTGGACCCTCCTTTTCACTTAAGCTGGGCGGGGAGAGGGCGGTGGTGGGGCTGAGCAATAACAAAGTCTCCTGGCAGGCTCCACAGGAGGGCTTCACCCCATCACGCCCTGCCCCCGGAGAGCCAAAGGATCAAGAGAAATTGAGATTGAGATTGAAAAAGAAAGTTGCGTGCCCTAATCTACATTTACAGCTGCCAAGTAGTAATTCATCGGTATGGAAGATGGGTGAGACAGTCCTGCAGGTGCCCTTGGACTGCAACACCCACCATCTTCTGCCTCTTGCATTACTGGCTGGAGATCCTGGCTTGTGCTCAATCTCTAACCCCAGACAGTATGTCAGGAGGAGTCTGCAGCACCTTCCCTGTCCCACCAGTTGCACTCAAATGCCTGCCTCAGTCTGAAAAGCTGCTCTTTGATGCTTCGGCTCTGGGGCTGCCACATGCGGAGAGTCCCTTGTTCTGAGCAGGACGGTCGCTCTCCTGGCTTCATTCTCCCGTTTCCAGGGTTTCCATCTTTAAAATGGGGCTGCACCCAAAAAACAAGCTGATGCCCCTTTTCCACCGGTAGAATTGAGTGTCCCCAAGGCTGAAAAGACATTCGGCATGGGCACCGTGGGACTCCACCACAATGTTCCAGGTCACATCGCCAATCTAGCGGAGGGATTTTCTTGCAACCCTCTTTCCCAACCAGGATCACCAATAAGGGGGGAAAAACTCACATGGGAACATATTCTCTATGACTAATGGCACTGATTTGAAGAGATTTCAGAGGGGGAGGGACCACGAAAGTCAAGAGGAGGCTACAAGGCCCAATATTAACGTCCGGTTTGGTTGGCAGCTACGTATTTAGCGCTGAGGGAGGCTTCAAACAGCCATTGGTTATTTTCATCTCTGCCCCCATTGGCACCTCTGTCTGGTCACCAATCCTCTCTGCATTAATGCTCCCTGCTGCTTACAGTGTCACGAATACAAGCTTTGGGAGAGGCCCTCCTCCCTCGAGATTGCTGAGGAATGTGGAAGCTGGCTCACAATGGCTTTAAAGGAAAAAAAAACATAAAAAGAGAGGAAAAAGTGCAATGGCTCCTTTACAAAAGAGAAAAGCCAATTAAAGAAGCTTTTTCTCTGTTTAATCACAAGAAGGGAATTCTTCACAGAATGCAGGACACATTTTGAATAGAACTGACAAATCTTCGGGCAACACTACAGAACCAACCGCTAAATATGGGGAGAAATTCAAGAACGGGACGAGAGCAAGAGACCGGCGGTCCTGAGCAGGGCTTCTCTATCTGTATCTTCTAGGAGAAAAGTCCTGGCTGCAGGATGGATCTTCATATGAAAGCACTGGCACCATCCGTATCCCAGAGGATGGAGCGCTAGAGTGGGCAATGCCGCAGACATGGAAAACCTACAAAATAAATCCTTAACGGAAGAAGTGTTTGCAGCTCCTGCCAATAATGAAATGGGACGTCGTAACAGGTGTGCACAATACAGCACCAAAAAAGAGCAAGGGAGAGGAAGGAAGGGAGAATTAAATATAATTTGAATATAAAATATTCAACTTGGAATATTTTATATTGAAGTTATAACAACTTTGCAGACCATTAAATGTGTCATGAGTAAGGATGGCGAGCAGGGGGGCTCCCACCCAGACTGTCAAGCGCATGCGTAGCACTGAGGAACTGTTCAGCCATTCAAAGAGACACAGATCGGGACCGCCTTAACCTTTGGGGTTTATATGGCTGGGTTTTCCCACGCTTCCTCAGTTTGTTAGGATTCTTGTTAAGTACTACTAATAAATATTAGAGACCAAGTCATTGTCTCAGTGTGTTTCCTGGTAATCAGGACAAAATGTGAACCCACTCGGAGCTTGTGCCTAAGGCCAAAAGAGCCTCTTGCTTCCTCCCCACCCCTGGCCTGGTCCTGGCTGTTGGGTCTCCTCCTGCAGAGGGATCATATGCAAAGTGATCTACTAGGGGGGGAAAGGGGATTATAACCTGATCTCTGAATTGGGTTCCTGCAATGAACAAGCCTTGAATTCTTTGGTGTCTTCTGAACTCAGCAAAATGAGGATCATTCCTCTGCATAGCTAAAATGCCACCTAGGGGCTCCAAATTAGTTTACTCTTTTTACTTGTAGGGATTTTGGGGGGGGAAATTAAAATTAGCCCTGAGAGAGGAGTGAAAGAAATGGAAATGCCTCCCATGTCTTGGGAAGGGAGCTTTGCCTTACCTCGGCCCCACAGCAATGCTGACACTACCCAGTCTTTTTTCCCTCCCAAAATCCATGAATGGTTCTTACACAATCTATTACTAGACATGAAACATCTTCCACCGAGCAATTTTTTCCTCCCATCACCACCACCAAGTGGGATGCAACAAAAGGGTCAGCCTCTTGGCGCTGCTGTCACCAACAGCCATCGAGGGCTACCAAGCAGACACCTCCAAGCCAACAATATCACAGCAGGGACTGTTCCTAAACCTGGAGATCCTCCACTCAGACCCACAATGCCTTTTCTCCTAAACTCAATATTCCTGCATCATGCGCAACTGCAAGGCAGAACAGCCTTTCCATCTGAAACCTTACAGGGCTTTTGTCACTGCCACAAACGTCCCTAATGTATTCTGTCACAAAATCTGAGTACTCCCATCTTTTTGTCATGTATCATTTAGGAGTTGCAACAACTTACTGGAAAGTTCTGCTGATAGCCAGATACATGTAGTTAGCCTTTCTCAAACTAATATTTTCCATTTCTTTCCCCTCTCGCTCATCTCTAATACCAAGAAATGTTTGACTACAAAGAATCAGGCCACAAATTCAATACGTAACTTTTCAGCTGGCTGCCCAAAGGTAGATGAGATGTGAAATTCAAATCATCTCTACACTCTTCAACTTCTCCCTCACGTGCTTTTTCTTGTGTCTGCTAAGGGAGGAATTGTTTGTGAAGCACCGTCCACAGTCTGGGCATTTGAATGGTTTCTCTCCTATGTGTAAACCTACATGATTTATGAGGCTGGACCTAACACTGAAACCTTTCCCACAATCCGGACACTCATATGGTTTCATTCCTGTGTGAGTCCTCTGGTGCATCACCAGCTGGGAATTCCGACTGAAACTTTTCCCACAATCTGGACACTCATATGGTTTGTCTCCTGTGTGAGTCCTCTGGTGTCTTACCATGTTGGAATTCCGAATGAAACTTTTCCCACAATCCGGACACTCATAAGGTTTCTCTCCTGTGTGAGTCCTCCGGTGCATCACCAGCTGGGAATTCTGGCTGAAGCTTTTCCCACAATCCAGACACTTATACGGTTTCTCTCCTGTGTGAGTCCTCTGGTGCATCACCAGCTGGGAATTCTTGCTGCAGCTTTTCCCACAATCCAGACACTTATACGGTTTCTCTCCTGTGTGAGTCCTCTGGTGCATCACTAGCTGCGAATTCTGACTGAAACTTTTCCCACAATCCGGACACTCATACGGTTTCATTCCTGTGTGAGTCCTCTGGTGAATCAACAGGGTGGAATTCCAACTGAAACTTTTCCCACAATACAGACACTCATATGGTTTCTCTCCTGTGTGAGTCCTCCGGTGCATCACCAGCTGGGAATTTTGACTGAAACTTTTCTCACAATCCGGACACTCATACGGTTTCTCTCCTGTGTGAGTCCTCTGATGTATCACCAGGTGGGTATTCCGACTGAAACATTTCCCACAATCCGGACACTCGTATGGTTTGTCTCCTGTGTGAGTCCTCTGGTGTCTTATCATGTTGGAATTCCGAATGAAACTTTTCCCACAATCCGGACAATCATATGGTTTCTTTCCTGTGTGAGTCCTCTGGTGATTCACCAGGTGGGAATTCTGACTGAAACTTTTCCCACAATCCGGACAGTCATATGGTTTCTCTCCTGTGTGAGTCCTCTGGTGAATCACCAGGTTGGAATTCCGACTGAAAATTTTCCCACAATCCGAACAGTTATACGGTTTCTCTCTTGTGTGAGACCTCTGGTGTTTCACCAGGCTGGAATTGATATTGAAACTTTTCCCACAATCCCGACACTCATATGGTTTCTCTCCTGTGTGACTCTTCTGGTGCATCACCAGGTGGGAATTACAAACGAAACTTTTCCCACAATCCGGACACTCATATGGTTTCTCTCCTGTGTGTGTCCTCTGATGTATGACCAGGTGGGAATTCCGACTGAAACTTTTCCCACAATCTGGACACTCATATGGTTTCTCTCCTGTGTGAGTCCTCTGGTGAATCACCAGGTTAGAATTCCAACTAAAACATTTCCCACAATCCGGACACTCATATGGTTTCTCTCCTGTGTGAGTCCTCCGGTGCAACACCAGGCTGGAATTCAGACTGAAACATTTCCCACAATCCGGACACTCATACGGTTTCTCTCTTGTGTGAGTCCTCTGGTGTTTCACCAGGCTGGAATTCTGACTGAAACTTTTCCCACAATCCAGACACTCATAAGGTTTCACTCCTGTGTGAGTCGTCTGGTGAATCAACAGGGTCGAATTCTGACTGAAACTTTTCCCACAATCCAGACACTCATATGGTTTCTCTCCCGTGTGAGTCCTCTGGTGCATCACCAGCTGGGAATTTTGACTGAAACTTTTCCCACAATCCGGACACTCATATGGTTTCTCTCCTGTGTGAGTCCTCTGGTGAATCACCAGGTTGGAATTCCGACTGAAACATTTCCCACAATCCGGACACTCATATGGTTTCCCTCCTGTGTGAGTCCTCTGGTGAATCACTAGGTTGGAATTCAGACTGAAACATTTCCCACAATCCGGACACTCATATGGTTTCTCTCCTGTGTGAGTCCTCTGGTGACTCACCAGGTGGGAATTCTGACTGAAACTTTTCCCACAATCCGGACAGTTATATGGTTTCTCTCCTGTGTGAGTCCTCTGGTGAATCACCAGGTTGGAATTCCGACTGAAACTTTTCCCACAATTCAGACACTCATATGGTTTCTCTCCCGTGTGAGTCTTCTGGTGCATCACCAGGTGGGAATTCCAAACGAAACTTTTCCCACAATCCAGACACTCATGCGGCTTCTTTCCGGAATGAGTCCTCCTGTGATATACCAGACTGGCGTGTCTGGTAAAGCTTTTGCCACACTGAGAGCACTGCTTTAGCTTCTCTCCACTGTGGGTCCTTCGATGAATCACCAGGGAGCTCTTGCAAGTAAAGCTTTTGCCACATCTGGAGCATTTGTATGGCTTTTCTCTGGTGTGGATCCTCTCCTGAATAATCAGCCGGGATCTACAATCTCTGCTTCTCCCACATCGTTCTCTCTCTTTCTGAATTTGGAAATTCTCCCCCTTGACCTTTTCAGGTAAGGTTCCCTTGAGTTCAACATACTCCATGTTTTACAGCTCAAAACTCTCTTCCTGTTTTTCTCTCCCTCACCTGCTGGGGAAGGAGAAGGGTTTTGTGCTTTTCTGCAGGAAGTGGAAAGATTTTGATTCCTGGCTTGATGTGCTTTCCTTTTTAATGCTCCTCCTGATTCTCAGTTATCCAGAAGGCTCTGACTGGCATCCTTTTTGTCTATAAGATTACATAAAAGCGTTAGTTTAATTATTGTTTATAAAATGGCTGAACAACGTGTGAAAGCAACTACAACAAAAAGCATACATTACAATGGAAAAGCAAAGTACCAAAAGGCCAGATTAACCTCTACCTTTCATTATGATTCATTGGACACGCGGAAGACTAGCGAGATCCACGTTCCAATCCAGACATTCACTTTTTGGCCTGGGTCAGCCACAGATTCTGAGCACTGAGGAGGGTTATCATCAAGGATCTCTGCAAGTGCTGGGGACGGATTCTACACACACGCGCACACACACACACACCTGCACATAGAGAGAAAGACAGAAACACACACAGCCGGCACTTTGCAGCGGAGTTGCTCATCCGATTCCCCCCCGCGGAGGAAACGAGGCAGCCCCGCTCGCTCCCGGCCTCTCCTCCCGCCCGTCCTCCGCTCACCTTCCGGCCGCGGCTGCTCCGACCAACCCCGGGAACACCACACAGCGCTCCTCCGCGCCGCTCTCCCACCAGGAGGGAGCCGGAACAGGAAGTTCCCCTGCCCTCCGCCTCTCCTCCCGCATCCCCTCTAGCAATCCTATACTCTATTGTTCCAGCTCCCCCGCTCCCCCTCCCGTCGGATGTCGGCCCTCAGCAACCACAGACGCCGCTACTCTACTGACAGCTTTCCAGGCGCGGGGGTTGCCTGTTTCCAGAGCGCCCTCTGGCGACAGGAGGCTGCAAAACACACTCCTGCGATCTCTAGCTTAAGGCGCTGGCGAGATTTTTTTGATGGATTTTGTGCCATCAAGTTCTTTCCGACTCCGAGCCATCCGATCAGTAGATTTTCTGCATGATGATCTATCGCTAACCTGTTCTGTCAGGTGTCCCAAGGGTGTATTCATTGCCATTGCAACTGAGCAAGACGACCTTGCCTCCGCCGAGCACGGTTCATGCCCACGGAGGGGGCACCTCCAACCTCCCTGCCCTCTGAACCGAAGATCCTCCTCTACTGCCCCTCCAGGCCTTTGGGACCTCATCACCCTGGCAGGGACAAGGGAAGGTGGGCACGGTAGTCCCCAACCTTCCGGAAAACCCCAGGCAGCCTCGCGCTGGGAGCTGGAGGGGCGAGGGGGGCTCAGAGGGTGGATTTCAAGGAGAGCAGAGGGCCGTCTGCAGAAGCAGCAGCTCCGGAGGACAAGCAGAAAACCTCGTGAATATGGCGGGGAATCAGAAGGCGAGCAGGGGTGGGGGGCAGCGCTGGTAAAAGCCCATCTACTCCCCCACCCCCAAGGACTCCCCCCTTCCCTTCTTGCACCTGGGGATTCCCCCCTCCTCCTCCTGACTGCACCCCCCTCCGTTCAGGATCCAATCGCCCTCTTGGAAGATAGATGCCCACCTGGCACCCCTTCCGTGCCCCTTCCCACTGGGGGTGGGATTGTGCAGCCCAGGTACGCAAGAGCGGCTGGACACTGGGAAGGGCAGCGGGTGGGGCAGGAAGCGGCTTCGACCACGTTTCCCTTTTCCTCCCTCCCTCAGCTTGTCTGCTCTCTCTTCTCTAGGTCGGAAGGAGAAGCTCTCTGCGTTTAATCTCTTCACGTAAGCCGGGTGGGGAGGGGGCGGCATTACTGTATGGCGATCTTGGCTTGTGCTCAATCACTAACCCCAGACAGTATGTCAGGAGGAGTCTGCAGCACCTTCCCTGTCCTACCAGTTGTACTCAAATGCCTGCCTCAGTCTGAAAAGCTGCTCTTTGATGCTTCGGCTCTGGGGCTGCCACATGCGGAGAGTCCCTTGTTCTGAGTAGGACGGTCGCTCTCCTGGCTTCCTTCTCCCGTTTCCAGGGTTTCCATCTTTAAATGGGGCTGCACCCAAAAAACAAGCTGATGCCCCTTTTCCACCGGTAGAATTGAGCATCCCCAAGGCTGAAATGACATTCGGCACAGGAACCTTGGGACTCCACCACAATGCTCCAGATCACATCACCAATCGAGCGGAGGGAATTTCGTGCAACCCTCTTTCCCAACCAGGATCACCAATAAGGGGGGGAAAACTCACATGGGAACATATTCTCTATCACTAATGGCACTAATTTGCAGAGATTTCAGCAGGGGAGGGACCATGAAAGTCAAGAGGAGGCTACAAGGCCCAATATTAACGTCCGGTTTGGTTGGCAGCTACGTATTTAGTGCTGAAGGAGGCTTCAAACAGAGATTGGTTATTTTCATCTCTGCCCCCATTGGCACCTCTGTCTGGTCAGCAATCCTCTCTGCATTAACGCTCCCTGCTGCTTACAGCATCACGAATACAAGCTTTGGGAGAGGCCCTCCTCCCTCGAGATGGCTGGGGAATGTGGAAGCTGGCTCACAATGGCTTTAAAGGAAAAAAAAACATAAAAAGAGAGGAAAAAGTGCAATGGCTCCTTTACAAAAGAGAAAAGCCAATTAAAGAAGCTTTTTCTCTGTTTAATCACAAGAAGGGAATTCTTCACAGAATGCAGGACACATTTTGAATAGAACTGATAAATCTTCAGTCAACACTACAGAACCAACCGCTAAATATGGGGAGAAATTCAAGAACGGGACGAGAGCAAGAGACTGGCGGTCCTGAGCAGGGCTTCTCCATCTCTATCTTCTAGGAGAAAAGTCCTGGCTGCAGGATGGATCTTCATATGAAAGCACTGGCACCATCCGTACCCAAGAGGATGGAGCGCTAGAGTGGGCAATGCCCCCAAAATGGCAAACTTACACAATAAATCCTTAACGGAAGAAGCGTTTGCAGCTCCTGCCAATAATGAAATGGGACATCGTAACAGATGTGCACAACAATACAGCACCAAAAAAGAGCAAGAGAGAGGAAGGAGGAGACAATTAAATTTAATTTGAATATTTTAAAGTTTAACAACTTTGCAAATGTTTCAATTTGAACCCACTCGGAGCTTGTGCCTAAGGCCAAAAGAGCCTCTTGCTTCCTCCCCACCCCTGGCCTGGTCCTGGCTGTTGGGTCTCCTCCTGCAGAGGGATCATATGCAAAGTGATCTACTAGGGTAAAAGAGGATTATAACCTGATCTCTGAATTGGGTTCCTGCAATGAACAAGCCTTGAATTCTTTGGTGTCTTCTGAACTCAGCAAAATCAGGATCATTCATTTCCATAGTTAAAATGCCACTTAGGGATCCAAATAATTCTCCTCTCTTTACTTTTGGGAAAAATTAAAAAGAAGCCCTGAGAGAGGAGTGAAAGAAATGGAAACGCCTCCCATGTCTTGGGAAGGGAGCTTTGCCTCTCCTTGGCCCGACGTTCACAGCAACTCTGAAACTACCCAGTTTCTTTTCTTCTCAAAAGCTGTGAATGCTTCTTACACGATCCATTTCTAGACATGAAACATCTTCCACCGAGCAATTTTTTCCTCCCATCTCCACCAAGTGGGATGTAATAAAAGGGTCAGCCTCTTGGCGCTGCTGTCACCAACAGCCATCGAGGGCTACCAAGCAGGCACCTCCAAGCCAACAAGATCACAGCAGGGGCTGTTCCTAAACCTGGAGATCCTACGCTCAGACCCACAATGCCTTTTCTCCCAAACTCAATATTCCTGCAGCTCTTATCCATCATGTGCAACTGCAAGGCAGAACAGCCTTCCCATCTGAAACCTTACAGGTCTTTTGTCACTGCCACAAACGTCCCTAATGGATTCTCTCATAAAATCTGAGTACTCCCATCTTTTTTTCTTGTACCTTTTATTTTCCACTTTTTTTCTCTCCCCTCCCATCTCTAATACTGAGATATATTTGACTACAAAGAATCAGGCCAGAAATTAAATACTTAACTTTTCAGGGGGATGCCCAAAGGTAGATGAGATGTGAAATTCAAGCCTTCTCTACACTCCTCACCTTCTGCCTCATGTGCATTTTCTTGTGTCTGCTGAGGGAGGAATTGTTTGTGAAGCACCGTCCACAGTCTGGGCATTTGAACGGTTTCTCTCCTATGTGTAAACCTACATGATTTATAAGGCTAGACCTAAGACTGAACTCTTTCCCACAATCTGGACACTCATACGGTTTCTCTCCTGTGTGAGTCCTATGGTGTATCACCAGCTGGGAATTCCGACTGAAACTTTTCCCACAATCGGGACAGTTATACGGTTTCTCTCCTGTGTGAGTCCTCTGGTGTTTCAACAGGTCAGAATTCTGACTAAAATGCTTCCCACAATCCAGACACTGATACGGTTTTTCTCCTGTGTGAGTCATCTGGTGTATTACTAGACTGGATCTCTGACTGAAACTTTTCCCACAATCCAGACACTCATACGGTTTCTCTCCTGTGTGAGTCCTCTGATGTATCACCAGGTGGGAATTCCGACTGAAACTTTTACCACAATCCGGACACTCATACGGTTTCTCTCCTGTGTGAGTCCTCTGGTGTTTCACCAGGTGGGAATTCCGACTGAATCTTTTCCCACAATCTAGACACTCATACGGTTTCTCTCCTGTGTGAGTACTCTGGTGTATCACCAGCTGGGAATTCCGACTGAAACTTTTCCCACAATTCAGACACTCATACGGTTTCTCTCCTGTGTGAGTCCTCTGGTGCATCACCAGCTGGGAATTCCGACTGAAACATTTCCCACAATCCGGACACTCATACGGTTTCTCTCCTGTGTGAGTCCTCTGGTGCATCACCAGGTGGGAATTCCGACTGAAACGCTTCCCACAATCCGGACACTCATACGGTTTCTCTCCTGTGTGAGTCCTCTGGTGTCTCACAAGGTGGGAATTCCGACTGAAACTTTTCCCACAATCCGGACACTCATATGGTTTCTCTCCTGTGTGAGTTCTCTGGTGTATCACCAGGCTGGAATTCAGACTGAAGCTTTTCCCACAATCCGGACACTCATACGGTTTCACTCCTGTGTGAGTTCTCTGGTGTATCACCAGGTGGGAATTCCGACTGAAACGCTTCCCACAATCCAAACACTCATACGGTTTCTCTCCTGTGTGAGTCCTCTGATGCATCACCAGGTGGGAATTCCAAATGAAACTTTTCCCACAATCCGGACACTCATACGGTTTCTCTCCTGTGTGAGTCCTCCTGTGATGCACCAGGCTGGCGTGCCTGCTAAAGCTTTTGCCACATTGAGAGCACTGCTTTAGCTTCTCTCCAGTGTGGGTCCTTCGACCAACCACTAGGGAGCTCTTGCAAGTAAAGCTTTTGCCGCATTCGGAGCATTTGTATGGCTTTTCTCTGGTGTGGATCCTCTCCTGAATAATCAGCCGTGATCTACAATCTCTGCTTCTCCCACATCGTTCTCTCTTTCTCTGAATTTGGAAATTCTCCCCCTTGACCTTTTCGCGTAAGGATTCCTTGAGTTCAACATACTCAATTTTTTCCAGCTCAAAACACTCTTCCTCTTTTCCTCTCCCTCATCTGCTGGGGAAGGAGAAGGGTTTTGTGCTTTTCTGCAGGAAGTGGAAAAATTTTGATTCCTGGCTTGGTTTGCTTTCCTTTTTAATGCTGCTCCTGATTCTCAGTTGTCCAGAAGGCTCTGACTGGCATCCTTTTTGTCTGTAAGATTCACATACAATTATTTTTTATAAAATCGCTCCACCGTATGTGAAAAAAGCAACAACAAAAGAGCATACATTACAATAAAAAAGAAATGTGCCAAAAGGCCAGATTTATTTATTTATTTATTAACTTTAGCTACTGCCCATCTCCCCGGAAAGGGGGGACTCTGGGCAGTTTACAACAAAGCTAAAAACATTAAAGTACTATAAATATAACATAAATATAAACACAATATAAAATCCAGATGACAATAGTAGTTGGAATATCATTAACGTGTATTGAAAGGGGCCATTTAAGGCACTAACCATCTCCAGGTGTCATTACTTCGTTTCCCGCCCCAAGTGAGGTGGCAGAACCAAGTCTTCAATTGTTTCAGGGCTGCAAGAGATGGAATCTTTCTTATCTCTGGGGAAAGGATGTTCCAGAAGGCGGGAGCCACTGGAGAGAAGGCCTGCTTCCTGGACCCCGCCAGATGGAATTCTCTTACAGACGGGGTCTCTAACATGACCTCTCTGCATGATCGGGCAAGATGGGTTGATGTAATGGGGGCGAGACGGTCCCTCAGGTATCCCGGGGAACCATGCCATGAAGGGCTTTAAAGGTGATAACCAACACCTTGAAGTGCACCCGGAAGCACACCAGTACCCAATGCAGCTCGCGAAGCAATGGTGTAATGCGTGATGATCTAGGGGCACCAAGAATAGCCCGCGCAGGTGCATTTTGCACCAGCTGTAGCTTCCGGATACTCTTCAAGGATAGCCCTATGGAGAGCGCATTGCAGTAGTCTATGTGGGAGATGACCAGGGCATGAGTGACCGTTCGAAGGGCCTCCTTTGCACGGTCTACATTAACCTCTAGATTAACCTCTACCTTTCAGTATGATTCATTTGACACACGGAAGACTACGAGATCCACGTTCCAATCCAGACATGCACTTTTTGGCCTGGGTCAGCCACAGATTCTGAGCACTGAGCAGGGTTATCATCAAGGATCTCTGCAAGTGCTGGGGACGGATTCCACACACACACACACACACACACACACGCACACACACACATACGTGCACACAGAGAGAAAGACAGAAACACACACAGCTGGCACTTTGCAGCGGAGTTGCTCATCCGATTCCCCCCCGCGGAGGAAACCAGGCAGCCCCGCTCGCTCCCGGCCTCTCCTCCCGCCCGTCCTCCGCTCACCTTCCGGCCGCGGCTGCTCCGACCAACCCCGGGAAGACCACACAGAGTCCCTCGGCGCCGATCTCCCACCAGGAGGGAGCCGGGACAGGAAGTTCCTCTGCCCTTCTCCTCTCCTCCCGCATCCCCTCTAGCAATGCTATACTCTATTGTTCCAGCTCCCCCGCTCCCCCTCCCGTCGGATGTCGGTCCTCAGCAGCCACAGACGCCGCTACTACTGACAGCTTTCTGGGCGCGGGGGTTGCGTGTTTCCAGAGCGCCCTCTAGCGACACGGGGCTGCAAAACACACTCCTGCGATCTCTAGCTTAAGGCGCTGGCGAGATTTTTTGATGGATTCTGTGCCATCAAGACCTTTCCGACTCCGAGCCATCCGATCAGTAGATTTTCTGCATGACGATCTATCCCTAACCTGTTATTTCGGGTGTCCCCACTCATTGCCACTGCAACTGAGCAAGACGACCTTGCCTCCTCCGAGCACGGTTCACGCACATGGAGGGGGCACCTCCAACCTACCTGCCCTCTGAACCGAAGATCCTCCTCTTCTGCCCCTCCAGGCCTTTGGGACCTCATCACCCTGGCAGGGACAAGGGAAGGTGGGCACGGTAGTCCCCAACCTTCCGGAAAACCCCAGGCAGCCTCGCGCTGGGAGCTGGAGGGGGGCTCAGAGGGTGGATTTCAAGGAGAGCAGAGGGCCGTCTGCAGCAGCAGCAGCTCCGGAGGACAAGCAGAAAACCTCGTGAATAAGGCGGGGAATCAGAAGGAGCAGGGGTGGGGGGCACCGCTGGTAAAAGCCCATCTACTCCCTCACCCCCAAGCAGTCCCCCATTCCCTTCTTGCACCTGTGGATCCCCCCCTCTTCCTGACTGCACCCCTCCCCCACCATTCGGGATCCAATCACCTGCTTGGAAGATAGATGCTCACCTGGCACCTAAGCCAGGCAGGGAGGGAGCAGCAGTGGGGCTGAGCAATGAAAAGTTTCCCGACCGGCCCCACAGGAGGGATCACCCCCATCACCCCCACGGGAAAGCCAAAGGCTCAGAAGAGACTGAGATTCAGATTGAAAAAGAAACTTGCATGCTTTAACCTGCATTTACAGCAGCCAAGTAGTAATTCATCGCTATGGAGGATGGGGCACAGAGTCCTGCAGGTGCCCCTGGACTACAACACCCACCGTCCTTCGCCCTGGCATTACTGGATGGCGATCCTGGCTTGTGCTCAATCACTAACCCCAGACAGTATGTCAGGAGGAGTTTGCAGCACCTTCCCTGTCCCACCAGTTGTACTCAAACGCCTGCCTCAGCCTGAAAAGCTGCTCTCCAATGCCTTCGGCTCTGGGGCTGCCACATGCGGAGAGTCCCTTGTTCTGAGTAGGACGGTCGCTCTCCTGGCTTCCTTCTCCCGTTTCCAGGGTTTCCATCTTTAAAATGGGGCTGCACCCTAAAAACAAGCTGATGCCCCTTTTCCACCGGTAGAATTGAGTGTCCCCAAGGCCGAAAAGACATTCAGCACGGGCGCCGTAGGACTCCACTGTTGGCAGATGCTGGGAAAGCCTTTAGCCCAGGAGAGGTCAAAAAAGTCACACACCAAGCATTTCTATAAAAATAATTTATTTACAGAAAGCAAAAACAAAAGCTCCGCAAAGGATCGTTACCTTGTCGTGGTGCTGGAGCTTGAGCACCTCAATGATGCCATGAGCTAAACCGTGAAGGGCCACCCAAGACGGGAAGGTCATGACAGAGAGGTCAGACTAAATGCGATCCCTGGGGAAGGTAATGGCAACCCACCCCAGTATTCTTGCCGTGAAAACTAAATGGATCAGTACAACCAGAGATATGTCGGTATACCATCGGAAGATGAGACCCCCAGGTCGGAAGATGGTCAAAATGCTACTGGGGAGGAACAGAGGATGAGCTCAACTAGCCCCAGTCGTGATGACGCAGCTAGCTCAAAGCCGAAAGGACGGTTAGCGGCCGACGGTGCTGGTGGTGAACGGCGAATCCGATGTTCTAAGGATCAACACACCATTGGAACCTGGAATGTAAGATCTATGAGCCAGGGCAAATTGGATGTAGTTATTGGTGAGATGTCAAGATTAAAGATAGACATTCTGGGCGTCAGTGAACTGAAATGGACTGGAATGGGCCACTTCACATCAAATGGCCACCAGATCTACTACTGTGGACAAGAGGACCACAGAAGAAATGGAGTAGCCTTCGTAATTAATAGTAAAGTGGCTAAAGCAGTGCTTGGATACAACCCCAAAAACGACAGAATGATCTCAATTCGAATTCAGGGCAAGCCATCTAACATCACAGTGATCCAAATATACGCCCCAACCACAAATGCTGAAGAAGCTGAAGTAGAGCAGTTCTATGAGGATCTGCAGCACCTACTGGACAACACGCCTAAAAGAGATGTTATTTTCATCACAGGAGACTGGAATGCTAAGGTGGGCAGTCAAATGACACCTGGAATTACAGGTAAGTATGGCCTGGGAGAACAAAACGAAGCAGGACATAGGCTGATAGAATTTTGCCAAGACAATTCACTCTGCATAACAAACACTCTCTTCCAACAACCTAAGAGACGGCTTTACACATGGACTTCACCAGATGGACAACACCGAAATCAGATTGATTACATCCTTTGCAGCCAAAGGTGGCGGACATCTGTACAGTCGGTAAAAACTAGGCCTGGAGCTGACTGTAGTTCAGACCATGAACTACTTCTTGCACAATTTAGGATCAGACTAAAGAGATTAGGGAAGACCCACAGATCAGCTAGATATGAGCTCACGAATATTCCTCAGGAATATGCAGTGGAGGTGAAGAATAGATTTAAGGGACTGGACTTAGTAGATAGGGTCCCGGAAGAACTCTGGACAGAAGTTGGCAGCATTGTTCAGGAGGCGGCAACAAAATACATCCCAAAGAAAGAGAAAACCAAGAAGGCAAAATGGCTGTCTGCTGAGACACTAGAAGTAGCCCAAGAAAGAAGGAAAGCAAAAGGCAACAGCGATAGGGGGAGATATGCCCAATTAAATGCAAAATTCCAGAGGTTAGCCAGAAGAGATAAGGAATTATTTTTAAACAAGCAATGCGCGGAAGTGGAAGAAGACAATAGAATAGGAAGGACAAGAGACCTCTTCCAGAAAATTAGAAACATTGGAGGTAAATTCCAGGCAAAAATGGGTATGATCAAAAACAAAGATGGCAAGGACCTAACAGAAGAAGAAGAGATCAAGAAAAGGTGGCAAGAATATACAGAAGACCTGTATAGGAAGGATAACAATATCAGGGATAGCTTTGACGGTGTGGTCAGTGAGCTAGAGCCAGACATCCTGAAGAGTGAGGTTGAGTGGGCCTTAAGAAGCATTGCTAATAACAAGGCAGCAGGAGAAGACGGCATCCCAGCTGAACTGTTCAAAATCTTGCAAGATGATGCTGTCAAGGTAATGCATGCTATATGCCAGCAAATTTGGAAAACACAAGAATGGCCATCAGATTGGAAAAAATCAACTTATATCCCCATACCAAAAAAGGGAAACACTAAAGAATGTTCAAACTATCGAACAGTGGCACTCATTTCACATGCCAGTAAGGTAATGCTCAAGATCCTGCAAGGTAGACTTCAGCAGTTCATGGAGCGAGAATTGCCAGATGTACAAGCTGGGTTTAGAAAAGGCAGAGGAACTAGAGACCAAATTGCCAATATCCGCTGGATAATGGAAAAAGCCAGGGAGTTTCAGAAAAACATCTATTTCTGTTTTATTGACTATTCTAAAGCCTTTGACTGTGTGGACCATAACAAATTGTGGCAAGTTCTTAGTGGTATGGGGATACCAAGTCATCTTGTATGCCTCCTGAAGAATCTGTATAACAACCAAGTAGCAACAGTAAGAACAGACCACGGAACAACGGACTGGTTTAAGATTGGGAAAGGAGTACGGCAGGGCTGTATACTCTCACCCTACCTATTCAACTTGTATGCAGAACACATCATGCGACAAGCTGGTCTTGAGGAATCCAAGGCTGGAGTTAAAATCGCTGGAAGAAACATTAACAATCTCAGATATGCAGATGATACCACTTTGATGGCTGAAAGTGAAGAGGAACTGAGGAGCCTTATGATGAAGGTGAAAGAAGAAAGTGCAAAAGCTGGCTTGCAGCTAAACCTCAAAAAAACCAAGATTATGGCAACCAGCTTGATTGATAACTGGCAAATAGAGGGAGAAAATGTAGAAGCAGTGAAAGACTTTGTATTCCTAGGTGCGAAGATTACTGCAGATGCTGACTGCAGTCAGGAAATCAGAAGACGCTTAATCCTTGGGAGAAGAGCAATGACAAATCTCGATAAAATAGTTAAGAGCAGAGACATCACACTGACAACAAAGGCCCGCATAGTTAAAGCAATGGTGTTCCCTGTAGTAACATATGGCTGCGAGAGCTGGACCATAAGGAAGGCTGAGCGAAGGAAGATCGATGCTTTTGAACTGTGGTGTTGGAGGAAAATTCTGAGAGTGCCTTGGACTGCAAGAAGATCAAACCAGTCCATCCTCCAGGAAATAAAGCCAGACTGCTCACTTGAGGGAATGATATTAAAGGCAAAACTGAAATACTTTGGCCACATAATGAGAAGACAGGACACCCTGGAGAAGATGCTGATGCTAGGGAGAGTGGAAGGCAAAAGGAAGAGGGGCCGACCAAGGGCAAGATGGATGGATGATATTCTAGAGGTGACGGACTCGTCCCTGGGGGAGCTGGGGGTGTTGACGACCGACAGGAAGCTCTGGCGTGGGCTGGTCCATGAAGTCACGAAGAGTCGGAAGCGACTAAACGAATAAACAACAACAACAAAAACAAAAGCAAAACATTTAAAGTACGTAGCTCCCTTTGGAGCAAGCCTTGCTGAGCTACATTTCCAGCAGAGAGAAAAAGAGGAAGTAAAGAACAAGTCCGGGCAGGTCCTCCCCTCCCCCAGGCTATTTGCATGAAGCACGTGCGAGGAGACAATCACTTGCAACCTTTTCACCCGGCCAAAATGACTAGGCACATATAGCAGTCTTAATCTGTTAGTAGGAAAAACTCAACATCCACCACAATGCCCCAGGTCACACCGCCAATCGAGCGGAGGGAATTTCATGCAACCCAGAGTCCCACGTATGTGGGAAATGGGCGGTTATAAAAATATGATAAATAAATAAAATAAATAAACCCCCTTTCCCAAATGAGATCATCCACAAGTGGAAAAAAACTGACATGGGAACATCTTCTCTATCACTAATGGCACTAATTTGCAGAGATTTCAGCGGAGGAGGGACCACGAAAGTCAAGAGGAGGCTACAAGGCCCAATATTAACGTCCGGTTTGGTTGGCAGCTACGTATTTAGTGCTGAGGGAGGCTTCAAACAGTGATTGGTTATTTTCATCTCTGCCCCCATTGGCACCTCTGTCTGGTCACCAATCCTCTCTGCATTAATGCTCCCTGCTGCTTACAGTGTCACGAATACAAGCTTTGGGAGAGGCCCTCCTCCCTCGAGATGGCTGGGGAATGTGGAAGCTGGCTCACAATGGCTTTAAAGGAAAAAAAACATAAAAAGAGAGGACAAAGTGCAATGGCTCCTTTACAAAAGAGAAAAGCCAATTAAAGAAGCTTTTTCTCTGTTTAATCACAAGAAGGGAATTCTTCACAGAATGCAGGACACATTTTGAATAGAACTGACAAATCTTCGGGCAACACTACAGAACCAACCGCTAAATATGGGGAGAAATTCAAGAACGGGACGAGAGCAAGAGACCGGCGGTCCTGAGCAGGGCTTCTCTATCTGTATCTTCTAGGAGAAAAGTCCTGGCTGCAGGATGGATCTTCATATGAAAGCACTGGCACCATCCGTATCCCAGAGGATGGAGCGCTAGAGTGGGCAATGCCGCAGACATGGAAAACCTACAAAATAAATCCTTAACGGAAGAAGTGTTTGCAGCTCCTGCCAATAATGAAATGGGACGTCGTAACAGGTGTGCACAATACAGCACCAAAAAAGAGCAAGGGAGAGGAAGGAAGGGAGAATTAAATATAATTTGAATATAAAATATTCAACTTGGAATATTTTATATTGAAGTTATAACAACTTTGCAGACCATTAAATGTGTCATGAGTAAGGATGGCGAGCAGGGGGGCTCCCACCCAGACTGTCAAGCGCATGCGTAGCACTGAGGAACTGTTCAGCCATTCAAAGAGACACAGATCGGGACCGCCTTAACCTTTGGGGTTTATATGGCTGGGTTTTCCCACGCTTCCTCAGTTTGTTAGGATTCTTGTTAAGTACTACTAATAAATATTAGAGACCAAGTCATTGTCTCAGTGTGTTTCCTGGTAATCAGGACAAAATGTGAACCCACTCGGAGCTTGTGCCTAAGGCCAAAAGAGCCTCTTGCTTCCTCCCCACCCCTGGCCTGGTCCTGGCTGTTGGGTCTCCTCCTGCAGAGGGATCATATGCAAAGTGATCTACTAGGGGGGGAAAGGGGATTATAACCTGATCTCTGAATTGGGTTCCTGCAATGAACAAGCCTTGAATTCTTTGGTGTCTTCTGAACTCAGCAAAATGAGGATCATTCCTCTGCATAGCTAAAATGCCACCTAGGGGCTCCAAATTAGTTTACCCTTTTTACTTGTAGGGATTTTGGGGGGGGAAATTAAAATTAGCCCTGAGAGAGGAGTGAAAGAAATGGAAATGCCTCCCATGTCTTGGGAAGGGAGCTTTGCCTTACCTCGGCCCCACAGCAATGCTGACACTACCCAGTCTTTTTTCCCTCCCAAAATCCATGAATGGTTCTTACACAATCTATTACTAGACATGAAACATCTTCCACCGAGCAATTTTTTCCTCCCATCACCACCACCAAGTGGGATGCAACAAAAGGGTCAGCCTCTTGGCGCTGCTGTCACCAACAGCCATCGAGGGCTACCAAGCAGACACCTCCAAGCCAACAATATCACAGCAGGGACTGTTCCTAAACCTGGAGATCCTCCACTCAGACCCACAATGCCTTTTCTCCTAAACTCAATATTCCTGCATCATGCGCAACTGCAAGGCAGAACAGCCTTTCCATCTGAAACCTTACAGGGCTTTTGTCACTGCCACAAACGTCCCTAATGTATTCTGTCACAAAATCTGAGTACTCCCATCTTTTTGTCATGTATCATTTAGGAGTTGCAACAACTTACTGGAAAGTTCTGCTGATAGCCAGATACGTGTAGTTAGCCTTTCTCAAACTAATATTTTCCATTTCTTTCCCCTCTCGCTCATCTCTAATACCAAGAAATGTTTGACTACAAAGAATCAGGCCACAAATTCAATACGTAACTTTTCAGCTGGCTGCCCAAAGGTAGATGAGATGTGAAATTCAAATCATCTCTACACTCTTCAACTTCTCCCTCACGTGCTTTTTCTTGTGTCTGCTGAGGGAGGAATTGTTTGTGAAGCACCGTCCACAGTCTGGGCATTTGAATGGTTTCTCTCCTATGTGTAAACCTACATGATTTATAAGGCTGGACCTAACACTGAAACCTTTCCCACAATCCGGACACTCATATGGTTTCATTCCTGTGTGAGTCCTCTGGTGCATCACCAGCTGGGAATTCCGACTGAAACTTTTCCCACAATCTGGACACTCATATGGTTTGTCTCCTGTGTGAGTCCTCTGGTGTCTTACCATGTTGGAATTCCGAATGAAACTTTTCCCACAATCCGGACACTCATAAGGTTTCTCTCCTGTGTGAGTCCTCTGGTGATTCACCAGGTGGGAATTCTGACTGAAACTTTTCCCACAATCCAGACACTCATAAGGTTTCTCTCCTGTGTGAGTCCTCTGGTGAATCACCAGGTTGGAATTCCGACTGAAACTTTTCCCACAATCCGGACAGTTATACGGTTTCTCTCTTGTGTGAGTCCTCTGGTGTTTCACCAGGCTGGAATTCAGACTGAAACTTTTCCCACAATCCGGACAGTTATACGGTTTCTCTCCTGTGTGAGTCTTCTGGTGCATCACCAGGTGGGAATTACAAATGAAACTTTTCCCACAATCCGGACACTCATAGGGTTTCTCTCCTGTGTGAGTCCTCTGATGTATCACCAGGTGGGAATTCCGACTGAAATGTTTCCCACAATCCAGACACTCATAGGGTTTCTCTCCTGTGTGAGTCCTCCGGTGCAACACCAGGCTGGAATTCAGACTGAAACTTTTCCCACAATCCAGACAGTTATACGGTTTCTCTCCTGTGTGAATCCTCCGGTGCAACACCAGGCTGGAATTCAGACTGAAACTTTTCCCACAATCCGGACAGTCATACTGTTTCTCTCTTGTGTGAGTCCTCTGGTGTTTCACCAGGTGGGAATTCCGACTGAAACATTTCCCACAATGTGGACACTCATAAGGTTTCACTCCTGTGTGAGTCCTCTGGTGAATCAACAGGGTGGAGTTCACACTGAAACTTTTCCCACAATACAGACACTCATATGGTTTCTCTCCTGTGTGAGTCCTCTGGTGCATCACCAGCTGGGAATTTTGACTGAAACTTTTCCCACAATCCGGACACTCATACGGTTTCTCTCCTGTGTGAGTCCTCTGGTGAATCACCAGGTTGGAATTCCGACTGAAACATTTCCCACAATCTGGACACTCATATGGTTTCCTTCCTGTGTGAGTCCTCTGGTGAATCACCAGGTTGGAATTGCGACTGAAACATTTCCCACAATCTGGACACTCATATGGTTTCTCTCCTGTGTGAGTCCTCTGGTGATTCACCAGATGGGAATTCTGACTGAAACTTTTCCCACAATCCGGACAGTTATACGGTTTCTCTCCTGTGTGAGTCCTCCGATGCATCACCAGCTGGGAATTCCAAACGAAACTTTTCCCACAATCCGGACACTCATATGGTTTCTCTCCTGTGTGAGTCTTCTGGTGCATCACCAGGTGGGAATTCCAAATGAAACTTTTCCCACAATCCAGACACTCATGAGGTTTTTTTCCGGAGTGAGTCCTCCTGTGATACACCACGCTGGCGTGTCTGGTAAAGCTTTTGCCACACTGAGAACACTGGTATGGCTTCTCTCCAGTGTGGGTCCTTCGATGAACCACTAGGGAGCTCTTGCAAGTAAAGCTTTTGCCACATTTGGAGCATTTGTATGGCTTTTCTCTGGTGTGGATTCTCTCCTGAATAATCAGCCGTGATCTACAATCTCTGCTTCTCCCACATAGTTCTCTCTTTTTCTGAATTTGGAAATTCTCCCCCTTGACCTTTTCAGGTAAGGTTCCCTTGAGTTCAACATACTCCATGTTTTACAGCTCAAAACTCTCTTCCTGTTTTTCTCTCCGTCGTCTGTCACCTGCTGGGGAAGGAGAAGGGTTTTGTGCTTTTCTGCAGGAAGTGGAAAAATTTTGATTCCTGGCTTGATGTGCTTTCCTTTTTAATGCTCCTCCTGATTGTCAGTTGTCCAGAAGGCTCTGACTGGCATCCTTTTTGTCTATAAGATTACATAAAAGCGTTAGTTTAATTATTATTTATAAAACGGCCACCCCACATGTGAAAGCAACTACAACAAAAAGCATACATTACAATGGAAAAGCAAAGTACCAAAAGGCCAGATTAACCTCTACCTTTCATTATGATTCATTTGACACACGGAAGACTAGCGAGATCCACGTTCCAATCCAGACATTCACTTTTTGGCCTGGGTCAGCCACAGATTCTGAGCACTGAGCAGGGTTATCATCAAGGATCTCTGCAAGTGCTGGGGACGGATTCTACACACACGCGCACACACACACACACGTGCACACAGAGAGAAAGACAGAAACACACACAGCTGGCACTTTGCAGCGGAGTTGCTCATCCGATTCCCCCCCGCGGAGGAAACGAGGCAGCCCCGCTCGCTCCCGGCCTCTCCTCCCGCCCGTCCTCCGCTCACCTTCCGGCCGCGGCTGCTCCGACCGACCCCGGGAACACCACACAGCGCCCCTCCGCGCCGCTCTCCCCCCAGGAGGGAGCCGGAACAGGAAGTTCCCCTGCCCTCCGCCTCTCCTCCGGCATCCCCTCTAGCAATCCTATACTCTATTCTTCCAGCTCCCCCGCTCCCCCTCCCGTCGGATGTCGGCCCTCAGCAACCACAGACGCCGCTACTCTACTGACAGCTTTCCAGGCGCGGGGGTTGCGTGTTTCCAGAGCGCCCTCTGGCGACAAGAGGCTGCAAAACACACTCCTGCGATCTCTAGCTTAAGGCGCTGGCGAGATTTTTTTGATGGATTTTGTGCCATCAAGTCCTTTCCGACTCCGACCCATCCGATCAGTAGATTTTCTGCACGACGACCTATCGCTAACCTGTTCTGTCGGGTCTCCCAAGGGTGCAGGCATCGCCACTGCAACTGAGCAAGACGGAAGGAGTGGGAGTTTTTCACTTTTCTACAGTCAGAATTGAACCCCTGTAAGTCACTCCAACTCCTTTCTCTCCCAAGGAGCCGGCTATGGATCTCATACTCCATAGCCCGCGTGCACCCACAGCACTACCCCCCCCCCGGACTCCATAGTGCATACGCCCTCCTGCACCCGGCATCAGCCACCCCCGGGCCCAGCCACGCTTCCCCCTCAGCAGCCACTTTCCCGCCTACCAGCCTGCTTGCCAGCCACTTGGGACCTGCGACTTCCTGCCGGCGTGCCCGGTGACTTTGCTTGTTGGAAGCCGGCCAGAAGTTGCGAGGAGGTCCTCGCTTAAGGGCAACTGGGACTGCATACTGAAATCCCTCCTCCAACTCTGAGACACCCCTCCTGAAACTGTCCTGTCTGACTGGATACAAGGAACCGTGCATTTAATTCGACTGTTGTTTTAAACCCCCTGGTCACTGAATGGTTTTCCCCAAAAGTTTGGAAGGCGCATTATTGTATTTCTTGTAACGCTTTCAAAAGCTTGGTGGGACGGAACCCATGACTGGGATCTACTACCAGAAGGGTAAAACGTGTTCGAAAGACACCGACCCAAGAACAGAGGAGGAGTTGTGTTGTACGTAAAGAACTACTACACCCGCACAGAAGTACATGGCTTCAAGGATGAACGCCTTCTTGGAGGCACTTGGGTGAATATCAGGGGAAAAAGGAACGACGCTGCCAGAGGGGTGCACTAAAGGCCACCCAGCCAAGCAGAGGAGATAGCTAAAGGCTCTGCAAATCGGTCGGCGGAGGTGTCCAGGAAACACACCACTGTAGTAATGGGGGACCTTAACCACCCCGACATCGACTGGGAAACAAACTCTGCAGGAAGTGGGAGATCGAAGAAGCTTCCTGACGTGCCCAGCTGACACCTTTATCGTCCAAAGGGTGGAAGAGGGGACTAGAGCGTCAGCGATGCTGGACTTCATACTTACTAATGGGGATGAAATGGCTGAGGGAGGGGAAGTTGTAGGGACTTCGGGGGAGACTGACCGTGTCATGCTAGGATTCGCCATAATGCAGGCAAGGGGAACGGAACCAGGTCAGGCTGGTCTTCTGGATTTTACGAGAGCTGACTTCAGCAAACTGAGAGCAAAAATAGGAAGGATTCCACGGGTGGAAATCCTAGGGGGAAAGCAGTTCAGGATGCTTGGGAAATTCTAAACAACAAGATAATAGAGGCCCAAACGAAAACAATACCACAGAGGAAGAGAAACAAGGGACGAGGGGCCTGGAGACGCAGCCCTGCGAAGAACGGCCGAAGCAACTGGGTGTCTTCAGCTCAACGAAGAGAAGAGTGGGGGGAGACAGGATAGCCGTCTTCCAGTACGTGAAGGGCTGCCCCAGGGAGGAGGGCGTCCATGTATTCCTCACGGCACCTGGGGGTAGGACACGAGCAATGGGGGGAAGCCGGTCAGAGGCGGATCCAACCGGGAAAGGAGGGGGAATTTCCTGACCGTGAGAACTCCTAAGCGTGGAACAGCTTCCCTCCCGGAGTTGTGGGTGCTCCATCGCTGGAGGGTTTCAGGAAAAGGTTGGACAACCATTTGTCCGACATGGTATGAGGACTCCTGCCTTGGGCAGGAGCTGGGCCTGAAGACCTCCAAGGTCCCTCCCGTCCCTATGATTCTGTGATTCCAAGCCACAGCCTCCTAGATGCATTATGACTTTTTAAAAAAGCATGTTCACCTGCCCCATAAAAAAACTGCTCAGCACTTAGCTGGCCTTGGGAAATTAGGCAGAGCTGCACAAGTTAATATTGATATGGAACATCGCTAGGGAATCTCCAAGCTGTACACTAAATTAAGGAAGGAGTGAAAACAACCTCAGAAGAGGACACTGGCAAGAAAGCCACCCAGATGCCATTCGGAGTGAAACCTGACTCAAGAATCCTTGGTTTCTAGAGCTGTCTGAAAGCTCTTGTTATATTAGCGAGTGTAAAAAGGGCAGAAGCTTCTTCTCCAGGGTAAATTCTACAGCTCATAAAAGAACTAAAAATAAAAAATTGAAAATGTCCACGTGTGGTGCTGTTCAGTGAGGTGGGCCGACCTGAACAACGATGTGAGCCCGCAGCAGTCAACTGGGAAGGGCATCTGGGCAGGTAAGAGAGGCAGATCCAGGTGCTGCATCTCAGAAGATGCCCCCCTGACCAGGGCTGCCCATTGGCCAAGCCCAGGACGCCTCCCAGGTCTCTGTCACGGGGCCTCCAGCCGCCCTTGCCTCCTCCTAGCACAGGTCTTGCCCACGGAGGGGGCACCTCTAAGCTACCTGCCCTCTGAACCGGAGATCCTCCTCTTCTGCCCCTCCAGACCTTTGGGACCTCATCATCCCTGGCAGGGACAAGGGAAGGTGGGAATCCTTCCGGAAAACACCAGACAGCCTCGTGCTGGCAGCTGGAGGGGGAAAGGAGGGGGGTCTCAGAGGGAAGATTTCAAGGAGAGCAGAGCGCCCTCTGCAGCAGCAGCAACTCTGGAGGACAAGCAGAAAACCTCGCAAATAAGGTGGGGAACCAGAAGGGGATCGGGTTGGGGGGACCCCTGGGAAAGGCCCATCTCCTCCCCTTCTTGCACCTGGGAATTCCCCCCTCCTCCTCCTGATTGCGACCCCACACCCAGGAACCAATCACACACTTGCAAGATAGTTGCCCACCTGGCGCTGCTTCAGCGCCCCTTCCCGTGGGGTGTGTGTATGGATTTTCCAGCCCTGGCATGGAGGCGGCTGGAGACCAGGAAGGGAAGCAGGTGGGGCAGGAAACGGGCTCGACCCTCCCTTTTCCTCCCTACTTCCCTCGCCCTGCGTGTCTCTCTCCTCTCTAGGCCGAAAGGAGAAGCTCTTTGTGTTTAACCCCTTCACTTAAGCTGGGCGGGGAGGGGGCGGCAGTGGGGCTGAGCAATAACAAAGTCTCCTGGCAGGCTCCGCAGGAGGGCTTCAGCCCATCACGCCCCGCCCCCGGAGAGCCAAAAAAAGGTAAAGGTAAAGGTTTCCCTTGACGTAAAGTCCAGTCGAGTCCGACTCTAGGGGGCGGTGCTCATCTCCGTTTCTAAGCCTTGGAGCCGGCGTTGTCATAGACACTTCCGGGTCATGTGGCCAGCATGACAACACGGAACGCCGTTACCTTCCCGCCGAAGCGGTACCTATTGATCTACTCACATTTGCATGTTTTCGAACTGCTAGGTGAGCAGGAGCTGGGATTAACAACGGGAGCTCACCCCGCCGCGCGGTTTCGAACCGCCGACCTTCCGATCGACAGCTCAGCGGTTTAACCCGCAGCGCCACCGCGTTGAGATTGAGATTGAAAAAGAAAGTTGCGTGCCCTAATCTACATTCACAGCTGCCAAGTAGTAATTCATCGGTATGGAAGATGGGTGAGACAGTCCTGCAGGTGCCCTTGGACAGCAACACCCACCATCTTGTGCCCCTGGCATTACTGGCTGGCGATCCTGGCTTGTGCTCAATCACTAACCCCAGACAGTATGTCAGGAGGAGTCTGCAGCACCTTCCCTGAACCACCAGTTGTACTCAAATGCCTGCCTCAGTCTGAAAAGCTGCTCTTTGATGCTTCGGCTCTGGGGCTGCCACATGCGGAGAGTCCCTTGTTCTGAGTAGGACGGTCGCTCTCCTGGCTTCCTTCTCCCGTTTCCAGGGTTTCCATCTTTAAAATGGGGCTGCACCCAAAAAGCAAGCTGATGCCCCTTTTCCACCGGTAGAATTGAGCATCCCCAAGGCTGAAATGACATTCGGCACAGGAACCTTGGGACTCCACCACAATGCTCCAGATCACATCACCAATCGAGCGGAGGGAATTTCGTGCAACCCTCTTTCCCAACCGGGATCACCAATAAGGGGAAAAAGACTCACATGGGAACATTTTCTCTATTGTTAACTGCACTAATTTGCAGAGATTTCAGCAGGGGAGGGACCACGAAAGTCAAGAGGAGGCTACAAGGCCCAATATTAACGTCCGGTATGGTTGGCAGCTACGTATTCAGTGCTGAGGGAGGCTTCAAACAGCGATTGGTTATTTTCATCTCTGCCCCCATTGGCACCTCTGTCTGGTCACCAATCCTCTCTGCATTAATGCTCCCTGCTGCTTACAGTGTCACGAATAAAAGCTTTGGGAGAGGCCCTCCTCCCTCGAGATGGCTGGGGAATGTGGAAGCTGGCTCACAATGGCTTTAAAGGAAAAAAAAACATAAAAAGAGAGGAAAAAGTGCAATGGCTCCTTTACAAAAGAGAAAAGCCAATTAAAGAAGCTTTTTCTCTGTTTAATCACAAGAAGGGAATTCTTCACAGAATGCAGGACATATTTTGAATAGAACTGATCAATCTTCGGGCAACACTACAGAACCAACCGCTAAATATGGGGAGAAATTCAAGAACGGGACGAGAGCAAGAGACTGGCGGTCCTGAGCAGGGCTTCTCCATCTGTATCTTCTAGGAGAAAAGTTCTGGCTGCAGGATGGATCTTTATATAAAAGCACTGACACCATCCATATCCCAGAGGATGGAGCCCTAGAGTGGGCAATGCCCCCAAAATGGCAAACTTACACAATAAATCCTTAGGGAAAGAAGCGTTTGCAGCTCCAGCCCATGATAAAATGGGACATCGTAACAGATGTGCACAACAATACAGCACCAAAAAAGAGCAAGAGAGAGGAAGGAGGAGACAATTAAATTTAATTTGAATATTTTAAAGTTTAACAACTTTGCAAATGTTTCAATTTGAACCCACTCGGAGCTTGTGCCTAAGGCCAAAAGAGCCTCTTGCTTCCTCCCCACCCCTGGCCTGGTCCTGGCTGTTGGGTCTCCTCCTGCAGAGGGATCATATGCAAAGTGATCTACTGGGGGAAAAAGGGGATTATAACCTGATCTCTGAATTCGGTCCCTGCAATGAACAAGCCTTGAATTCTTTGGTGTCTTCTGAACTCAGCAAAATGAGGATCATTGATCTTCAGAGCTAAAATGCCACTTAGCGGCTCCAAATAATTTTCCACACTTTACTTCTAGGCATTCTTAGGGAAAACCTAAAAAGAAGCCCTGTTCAACTGCAAGGCAGAAGAGCCTCTACATCTGAAACTTTACACTACTGCCACACTTGTCCCTAATGGATTCTCTCGTAAAATCTGAGCGCTCCCATTTTTTTTCGTCTAACTTTTAGGACCTGTAGCAGCTTAATGGGAAGCTCTGCTGATAGCCAGATCAGTGTAGTTAGCCATTCTCAAACTAACATTTTCCATTTTTTTTTCTCTCCCCCCTCATCTCTAATACTGAGACATGTTTCACTACAAAGAATCAGGCCAGAATTTAAATAATTTTCAGCTGGACGTCTAATGGGAAATGAGATGTGAAATTCAAGCCTTCTCTACACTCATCACTTTCTGCCTCATGTGCCTTTTCTTGTGTCTGCTGAGGGAGGAATTGTTTGTGAAGCACCGTCCACAGTCTGGGCATTTGAACGGTTTCTCTCCTATGTGTAAACCTACATGATTTATAAGGCTACACCTAAGGCTGAACTCTTTCCCACAATCCGGACACTCATACGGTTTCATTCCTGTGTGAGCCCTCTGGTGCATCACCAGCTGGGAATTCCGACTGAAACTTTTCCCACAATCTGGACATTCATATGGTTTCTCTCCTGTGTGAGTCCTCTGGTGTCTTACCATGTTGGAATTCCGAATGAAACTTTTCCCACAATCCGGACACTCATATGGTTTCTCTCCTGTGTGAGTCCTCTGGTGTATCACCAGGCTGGAATTCCGACTGAAACTTTTCCCACAATCTGGACACTCATACGGTTTCTCTGCTGTGTGAGTCCTCTGGTGTATCACCAGGCTGGAATTCCGAGTGAAATGCTTCCCACAATCTGGACACTCATGTGGTTTCTCTCTTGTGTGAGTCCTCTGGTGCACCACCAGCTGGGAATTCCAAACGAAACTTTTCCCACAATCCAGACACTCATACGGTTTCTCTCCTGTGTGAGTCCTCTGATGTATCACCAGGTTGGAATTCAGACTGAAACTTTTCCCACAATCCAGACACTCATACGGTTTCTCTCTTGTGTGAGTCCTCTGGTGTTCCACCAGGCTGGAATTCTGACTGAAACTTTTCCCATAATCCGGACACTCATAAGGTTTCACTCCTGTGTGAGTCCTCTGGTGTATCACCAGGTTGGAATTCCGAGTGAAACTCTTCCCACAATCTGGACACTCATACGGTTTCTCTTCCGTGTGAGTCCTCTGGTGTATCACCAGGTGGGAATTCAGACTGAAACTTTTCCCACAATCCAGACACTCATACGGTTTCTCTCCTGTGTGAGTCCTCTGATGTATCACCAGGTTGGAATTCAGACTGAAACTTTTCCCACAATCCGGACACTCATAAGGTTTCACTCCTGTGTGAGTCCTCTGGTGTATCACCAGGTTGGAATTCCGAGTGAAACTCTTCCCACAATCTGGACACTCATACGGTTTCTCTTCCGTGTGAGTCCTCTGGTGTATCACCAGGTGGGAATTCAGACTGAAACTTTTCCCACAATCCAGACACTCATACGGTTTCTCTCCTCTGTGAGTCCTCTGGTGTATCACCAGGTGGGAATTCAGACTGAAACTTTTCCCACAATCCAGACACTCATACGGTTTCTCTCCTCTGTGAGTCCTCCGATGCATCACCAGGTTGGAATTCCGAGTGAAACTCTTCCCACAATCTGGACACTCATACGGTTTCTCTTCCGTGTGAGTTCTCTGGTGTATCACCAGGTGGGAATTCAGACTGAAACTTTTCCCACAATCCGGACACTCATACGGTTTCCTTCCGGAGTGAGTCCTCCTGTGATACACCACGCTGGCGTGTCTGGTAAAGCTTTTGCCACACTGAGAGCACTGGTATGGCTTCTCTCCACTGTGGGTCCTTCGATGAATCACCAGGGAGCTCTTGCAAGTAAAGCTTTTGCCACATTTGGAGCATTTGTATGGCTTTTCTCTGGTGTGGATCCTCTCCTGAATAATCAGCCGTGATCTACAATCTCTGCTTCTCCCACATAGTTCTCTCTTTTTCTGAATTTGGAAATTCTCCCCCTTGACCTTTTCAGGTAAGGTTCCCTTGAGTTCAACATACTCCATGTTTTACAGCTGAAAACTCTCTTCCTGTTTTTCTCTCCCTTGTCTGTCACCTGCTGGGGAAGGAGAAGGGTTTTGTGCTTTTCTGCAGGAAGTGGAAAAATTTTGATTCCTGGCTTGATGTGCTTTCCTTTTTAATGCTCCTCCTGATTCTCAGTTATCCAGAAGGCTCTGACTGGCATTTTTTTTGTCTATAAGATTACATAAAAGCGTTAACTTTAATTATTGTTTATAAAACGGCTGAACAACGTGTGAAAGCAACTACAACAAAAAGCATACATTACAATGGAAAAGCAAAGTTCCAAAAGGCCAGATTAACCTCTACCTTTCATTATGATTCATTTGACACACGGAAGACTAGCGAGATCCACGTTCCAATCCAGACATTCACTTTTTGGCCTGGGTCAGCCACAGATTCTGAGCACTGAGCAGGGTTATCATCAAGGATCTCTGCAAGTGCTGGGGACGGATTCTACACACACGCGCACACACACACACACGTGCACACAGAGAGAAAGACAGAAACACACACAGCTGGCACTTTGCAGCGGAGTTGCTCATCCGATTCCCCCCCGCGGAGGAAACGAGGCAGCCCCGCTCGCTCCCGGCCTCTCCTCCCGCCCGTCCTCCGCTCACCTTCCGGCCGCGGCTGCTCCGACCAACCCCGGGAAGACCACACAGAGCCCCTCCGCGCCGCTCTCCCCACAGGAGGGAGTCGGGACAGGAAGTTCCCCTGCCCTCCGCCTCTCCTCCCGCATCCCCTCTAGCAATCCTATACTCTATTGTTCCAGCTCCCCCGCTCCCCCTCCCGTCAGATGTCGGTCCTCAGCAGCCACAGACGCCGCTACTCTACTGACAGCTTTCTGGGCGCGGGGGTTGCGTGTTTCCAGAGCGCCCTCTGGCGACAAGAGGCTGCAAAACACACTCCTGCGATCTCTAGCTTAAGGCGCTGGCGAGATTTTTTGATGGATTTTGTGCCATCAAGTCCTTTCCGACTCCGACCCAACCGATCAGTAGATTTTCTGCACGACGATCTATCGCTAACCTGTTATTTCGGGTGTCCCCACTCATTGCCACTGCAACTGAGCAAGACGACCTTGCCTCCGCCGAGCACAGTTCACGCCCACGGAGGGGGCACCTCCAACCTACCTGCCCTCTGAACCGAAGATCCTCCTCTACTGCCCCTCCAGGCCTTTGGGACCTCATCACCCAGGCAGGGACAAGGGAAGGTGGGCACGGGAGTCCCCAACCTTCCGGAAAACCCCAGGCAGCCTCGTGCTGGGAGCTGGAGGGGGGCTCAGAGGGTGGATTTCAAGGAGAGCAGAGGGTCGTCTGCAGAAGCAGCAGCTCCGGAAGACAAGCAGAAGACCTCGTGAATAAGGCGGGGAATCAGAAGGCGAGCAGGGGTGGGGGGGACCGCTGGTAAAAGCCCATCTACTCCCTCACCCCCAAGCACTCCCCCATTCCCTTCTTGCACCTGTGGATTCCTCCTCTTCCTGACTGCACCCCTCCCCCACCATTCGGGATCCAATCACCTGCTTGGAAGATAGATGCTCACCTGGCGCCTAAGCCAGGCAGGATCACCCCCATCACCCCCACGGGAAAGCCAAAGGCTCAGAAGAGACTGAGATTCAGATTGAAAAAGAAACTTGCATGCTTTAACCTGCATTTACAGCAGCCAAGTAGTAATTCATCGCTATGGAGGATGGGGCACAGAGTCCTGCAGGTGCCCCTGGACTACAACACCCACCGTCCTTCGCCCTGGCATTACTGGATGGCGATCCTGGCTTGTGCTCAATCACTAACCCCAGACAGTATGTCAGGAGGAGTTTGCAGCACCTTCCCTGTCCCACCAGTTGTACTCAAACGCCTGCCTCAGCCTGAAAAGCTGCTCTCCAATGCCTTCGGCTCTGGGGCTGCCACATGCGGAGAGTCCCTTGTTCTGAGTAGGACGGTCGCTCTCCTGGCTTCCTTCTCCCGTTTCCAGGGTTTCCATCTTTAAAATGGGGCTGCACCCTAAAAACAAGCTGATGCCCCTTTTCCACCGGTAGAATTGAGTGTCCCCAAGGCCGAAAAGACATTCAGCACGGGCGCCGTAGGACTCCACTGTTGGCAGATGCTGGGAAAGCCTTTAGCCCAGGAGAGGTCAAAAAAGTCACACACCAAGCATTTCTATAAAAATAATTTATTTACAGAAAGCAAAAACAAAAGCTCCGCAAAGGATCGTTACCTTGTCGTGGTGCTGGAGCTTGAGCACCTCAATGATGCCATGAGCTAAACCGTGAAGGGCCACCCAAGACGGGAAGGTCATGACAGAGAGGTCAGACTAAATGCGATCCCTGGGGAAGGTAATGGCAACCCACCCCAGTATTCTTGCCGTGAAAACTAAATGGATCAGTACAACCAGAGATATGTCGGTATACCATCGGAAGATGAGACCCCCAGGTCGGAAGATGGTCAAAATGCTACTGGGGAGGAACAGAGGATGAGCTCAACTAGCCCCAGTCGTGATGACGCAGCTAGCTCAAAGCCGAAAGGACGGTTAGCGGCCGACGGTGCTGGTGGTGAACGGCGAATCCGATGTTCTAAGGATCAACACACCATTGGAACCTGGAATGTAAGATCTATGAGCCAGGGCAAATTGGATGTAGTTATTGGTGAGATGTCAAGATTAAAGATAGACATTCTGGGCGTCAGTGAACTGAAATGGACTGGAATGGGCCACTTCACATCAAATGGCCACCAGATCTACTACTGTGGACAAGAGGACCACAGAAGAAATGGAGTAGCCTTCGTAATTAATAGTAAAGTGGCTAAAGCAGTGCTTGGATACAACCCCAAAAACGACAGAATGATCTCAATTCGAATTCAGGGCAAGCCATCTAACATCACAGTGATCCAAATATACGCCCCAACCACAAATGCTGAAGAAGCTGAAGTAGAGCAGTTCTATGAGGATCTGCAGCACCTACTGGACAACACGCCTAAAAGAGATGTTATTTTCATCACAGGAGACTGGAATGCTAAGGTGGGCAGTCAAATGACACCTGGAATTACAGGTAAGTATGGCCTGGGAGAACAAAACGAAGCAGGACATAGGCTGATAGAATTTTGCCAAGACAATTCACTCTGCATAACAAACACTCTCTTCCAACAACCTAAGAGACGGCTTTACACATGGACTTCACCAGATGGACAACACCGAAATCAGATTGATTACATCCTTTGCAGCCAAAGGTGGCGGACATCTGTACAGTCGGTAAAAACTAGGCCTGGAGCTGACTGTAGTTCAGACCATGAACTACTTCTTGCACAATTTAGGATCAGACTAAAGAGATTAGGGAAGACCCACAGATCAGCTAGATATGAGCTCACGAATATTCCTCAGGAATATGCAGTGGAGGTGAAGAATAGATTTAAGGGACTGGACTTAGTAGATAGGGTCCCGGAAGAACTCTGGACAGAAGTTGGCAGCATTGTTCAGGAGGCGGCAACAAAATACATCCCAAAGAAAGAGAAAACCAAGAAGGCAAAATGGCTGTCTGCTGAGACACTAGAAGTAGCCCAAGAAAGAAGGAAAGCAAAAGGCAACAGCGATAGGGGGAGATATGCCCAATTAAATGCAAAATTCCAGAGGTTAGCCAGAAGAGATAAGGAATTATTTTTAAACAAGCAATGCGCGGAAGTGGAAGAAGACAATAGAATAGGAAGGACAAGAGACCTCTTCCAGAAAATTAGAAACATTGGAGGTAAATTCCAGGCAAAAATGGGTATGATCAAAAACAAAGATGGCAAGGACCTAACAGAAGAAGAAGAGATCAAGAAAAAGTGGCAAGAATATACAGAAGACCTGTATAGGAAGGATAACAATATCAGGGATAGCTTTGACGGTGTGGTCAGTGAGCTAGAGCCAGACATCCTGAAGAGTGAGGTTGAGTGGGCCTTAAGAAGCATTGCTAATAACAAGGCAGCAGGAGAAGACGGCATCCCAGCTGAACTGTTCAAAATCTTGCAAGATGATGCTGTCAAGGTAATGCATGCTATATGCCAGCAAATTTGGAAAACACAAGAATGGCCATCAGATTGGAAAAAATCAACTTATATCCCCATACCAAAAAAGGGAAACACTAAAGAATGTTCAAACTATCGAACAGTGGCACTCATTTCACATGCCAGTAAGGTAATGCTCAAGATCCTGCAAGGTAGACTTCAGCAGTTCATGGAGCGAGAATTGCCAGATGTACAAGCTGGGTTTAGAAAAGGCAGAGGAACTAGAGACCAAATTGCCAATATCCGCTGGATAATGGAAAAAGCCAGGGAGTTTCAGAAAAACATCTATTTCTGTTTTATTGACTATTCTAAAGCCTTTGACTGTGTGGACCATAACAAATTGTGGCAAGTTCTTAGTGGTATGGGGATACCAAGTCATCTTGTATGCCTCCTGAAGAATCTGTATAACAACCAAGTAGCAACAGTAAGAACAGACCACGGAACAACGGACTGGTTTAAGATTGGGAAAGGAGTACGGCAGGGCTGTATACTCTCACCCTACCTATTCAACTTGTATGCAGAACACATCATGCGACAAGCTGGTCTTGAGGAATCCAAGGCTGGAGTTAAAATCGCTGGAAGAAACATTAACAATCTCAGATATGCAGATGATACCACTTTGATGGCTGAAAGTGAAGAGGAACTGAGGAGCCTTATGATGAAGGTGAAAGAAGAAAGTGCAAAAGCTGGCTTGCAGCTAAACCTCAAAAAAACCAAGATTATGGCAACCAGCTTGATTGATAACTGGCAAATAGAGGGAGAAAATGTAGAAGCAGTGAAAGACTTTGTATTCCTAGGTGCGAAGATTACTGCAGATGCTGACTGCAGTCAGGAAATCAGAAGACGCTTAATCCTTGGGAGAAGAGCAATGACAAATCTCGATAAAATAGTTAAGAGCAGAGACATCACACTGACAACAAAGGCCCGCATAGTTAAAGCAATGGTGTTCCCTGTAGTAACATATGGCTGCGAGAGCTGGACCATAAGGAAGGCTGAGCGAAGGAAGATCGATGCTTTTGAACTGTGGTGTTGGAGGAAAATTCTGAGAGTGCCTTGGACTGCAAGAAGATCAAACCAGTCCATCCTCCAGGAAATAAAGCCAGACTGCTCACTTGAGGGAATGATATTAAAGGCAAAACTGAAATACTTTGGCCACATAATGAGAAGACAGGACACCCTGGAGAAGATGCTGATGCTAGGGAGAGTGGAAGGCAAAAGGAAGAGGGGCCGACCAAGGGCAAGATGGATGGATGATATTCTAGAGGTGACGGACTCGTCCCTGGGGGAGCTGGGGGTGTTGACGACCGACAGGAAGCTCTGGCGTGGGCTGGTCCATGAAGTCACGAAGAGTCGGAAGCGACTAAACGAATAAACAACAACAACAAAAACAAAAGCAAAACATTTAAAGTACGTAGCTCCCTTTGGAGCAAGCCTTGCTGAGCTACATTTCCAGCAGAGAGAAAAAGAGGAAGTAAAGAACAAGTCCGGGCAGGTCCTCCCCTCCCCCAGGCTATTTGCATGAAGCACGTGCGAGGAGACAATCACTTGCAACCTTTTCACCCGGCCAAAATGACTAGGCACATATAGCAGTCTTAATCTGTTAGTAGGAAAAACTCAACATCCACCACAATGCCCCAGGTCACACCGCCAATCGAGCGGAGGGAATTTCATGCAACCCAGAGTCCCACGTATGTGGGAAATGGGCGGTTATAAAAATATGATAAATAAATAAAATAAATAAACCCCCTTTCCCAAATGAGATCATCCACAAGTGGAAAAAAACTGACATGGGAACATCTTCTCTATCACTAATGGCACTAATTTGCAGAGATTTCAGCGGAGGAGGGACCACGAAAGTCAAGAGGAGGCTACATGGCCCAATATCAACGTCCGGTTTGGTTGGCAGCTACGTATTTAGCGCTGAGGGAGGCTTCAAACAGCCATTGGTTATTTTCATCTCTGCCCCCATTGGCACCTCTGTCTGGTCAGCAATCCTCTCTGCATTAACGCTCCCTGCTGCTTACAGCGTCACAAATAAAAGCTTTGGGAGAGGCCCTCCTCCCTCGAGATGGCTGGGGAATGTGGAAGCTGGCTCACAATGGCTTTAAAGGGAAAAAAAAATAAGAGAAGAAAAAGTGCAATGGCTCCTTTACAAAAGAGAAAAGCCAATTAAAGAAGCTTTTTCTCTGTTTAATCACAAGAAGGGAATTCTTCACAGAATGCAGGACATATTTTGAATACAACTGATAAATCTTCGGGCAACACTACAGAACCAACCGCTAAATATGGGGAGAAATTCAAGAACGGGACGAGAGCAAGAGACTGGCGGTCCTGAGCAGGGCTTCTCTATCTGTATCTTCTAGGAGAAAAGTCCTGGCTGCAGGATGGATCTTCATATAAAAGCACTGACACCATCTGTATCCAAGGGGATGGAGCGCTAGAGTGGGCAATGCCGCAGACATGGAAAACCTACACAATAAATCCTTAAGGGAAGAAGCGTTTGCAGCTCCTGCCAATAATGAAATGGGACGTCGTAACAGGTGTGCACCGAAATGCTGCACCAAAAAAGAGCAAGAGAGAGGAAGGAAGAGAGAATTAAATTTAATTTGAGTATTTTAAAGTTTAACAACTTTGCAAAGGTTTCAATTTGAAGCCACTCGGAGCTTGTGCCTAAGGCCAAAAGAGCCTCTTGCTTCCTCCCCACCCCTGGCTTGGTCCTGGCTGCTGAGTCTCCTCCTGCAAAGGGATCATGTGCAAAGTGATCTACCAGGGGAAAAAAAAGATTATAACCTGATCTCTGAATTGGGTTCCGGCAATGAACAAGCCTTGAATTCTTTGGTGTGTTCTGAACTCAGCAAAATCAGGATCGTTCCTCTGCATAGCTAGAATCCCACTTAGCAGCTCCAAATCATTTTACTCTCTTTACTTCTAGGGATTTTTGGGGAAAACTTAAAAGAAGCCCTGAGAGAGGAGTGAAAGAAATGGATACACCTCCCATGTCTTGGGAAGGGAGCTTTGCCTCTCCTTGGCCCCACGTTCACAGCAACGCTGAAACTACCCAGTTTCTTTCCTTTTCAAAAGCCGTGAATGCTTCTTACACGATCCATTTCTAGACATGAAACATCTTCCACCGAGCAATTTTTTCCTCCCATCTCCATCACCAAGTGGGATGCAACAAAAGGGTCAGCCTCTTGGCGCTGCTGTCACCAACAGCCATCGAGGGCTACCAAGCAGGCACCTCCAAGCCAACAAGATCACAGCAGGGACTGTTCCTAAACTTGGAGATCCTCCACTCAAACCCACAATGCCTTTTCTCCTGAACTCAATATTCCTGCAGCTCTTATCCATCATGTGCAACTGCAAGGCAGAACAGCCTTTCCATCTGAAACCTTAGAGGTCTTTTGTCACTGCCACAAACGTCCCTAATGGATTCTGTCACAAAATCTGAGTACTCCCATCTTTTTTTCTTGTATCGTTTAGGACCTGCAGTAGCTTACTGGGAACTTCTGCTGATAGCCAGATACGTGTAGTTAGCCTTTCTCAAACTAATATTTTCCATTTTGTTCTCCCCTCCCTCAGGTCTAATACCAAGATATGTTTGACTACAAAGAATCAGGCCAGAATTTAAATACTTAACTTTTCAGCTGGATGCGCAAAGGTAGATGAGATGTGAAATTCAAGCCTTCTCTACACTCCTCACCTTCTGCCTCACATGTTTTTTCTTGTGTCTGCTAAGGGAGGATTTCCTTGTGAAGCACTGTCCACAGTCTGGGCATTTGAACGGTTTCTCTCCTATGTGTAAACCTACATGATTTATCAGGCTGGACCTAACACTGAAACATTTCCCACAATCCGGACACTCATATGGTTTCTCTCCTGTGTGAGTCCTCTGGTGTTTCACCAGGTCAGAACTCCGACTGAAACTTTTCCCACAATCCAGACACGCATACGGTTTCTCTCCTGTGTGATTCCTCTGGTGTATCACCAGGCTAGAATTCAGGCTGAAACTTTTCCCACAATCTGGACACTTATAGGGTTTCTCTCCTGTGTGAGTTCTCTGGTGTATCACTAGGTGGCAATTCCGACTGAAACTTTTCCCACAATCCGGACACTCATACGGTTTCTCTCCTGTGTGAGTCCTCTGGTGCATTACCATGTTTGAATTCAGACTGAAACTTTTCCCACAATCCATACACTCATACGGTTTCTCTCCTGTGTGAGTCCTCTGGTGTATCACCAGGTTGGAATTCCTGGTAAAACTTTTCCCACAATCTGGACACTCATATGGTTTCTCTCCTGTGTGAGTCCTCTGGTGCATTACTAGACTGGAATTCCGACTGAAACTTTTGCCACAATCCGAACACTCATACAGTTTCTCTCCTGTGTGAGTCGTCTGATGTCTTACCAGGCTGGAATTCATAGTGAAACTTCTGCCACAATCCAGACACTTATATGGTTTATCTCCTGTGTGAGTCCTCTGGTGCATCACCAGGCTGGAATTCAGACTGAAACCTTTCCCACAATCGAAACACTCATACGGTTTCTCTCCTGTGTGAGTCCTCTGGTGTATTACTAGACTGGAATTCCGACTGAAACACTTCCCACAATCCGGACACTCATATTGTTTCTCTCCTGTGTGAGTCCTCTGGTGTATCAGCAGGTGGGAATTCTGACTGAAAGCTTTCCCACAATCCAGACACTCATACGGTTTCTCTCCTGTGTGAGTTGTCTGATGTCTCACCAGGTTGTAATTCTGACTGAAACTTTTGCCACAATCAGGACACTCGTACGGTTTCTCTCCTGTGTGAGTCCTCTGGTGTTTCACCAGGCTGGAATTGTCATTGAAACGTTTCCCACAATCCAGACACTCATACGGTTTATCTCCTGTGTGAGTCCTCTGGTGTATCACCAGGTGGGAATTCCAAATGAAACTTTTCCCACAATCCGGACACAAATGCCTTCTCTCTTTGGGGTGAGTCCTCCTGTGATACACCAGGCTGCCGTGTCTGGTAAAGCTTTTGCCACATTGAGAGCACTGCTTTAGCTTCTCACCAGTGTGGGTCCTTCGATGAACCGCCAGGGAGCTCTTGCAAGTAAAGCTTTTGCCACATTTGGAGCATTTGTATGGCTTTTCTCTGGTGTGGATCCTCTCCTGAATAATCAGCCGTGATCTACAATCTCTACTTCTCCCACATACTTCTCTCTTTGACTGAATTTGGAAACTGTCCCCCTTGACCTTTTTGCGTAAGGATTCCTTGAGTTTAGCATACTCAATTTTTTCCAGCTCAAAACACTCTTCCTCTTTTCCTCTCCCTCATCTGCTGGGGAAGGAGAAGGGTTTTGTGCTTTTCTGCAGGAAGTGGAAAGATTTTGATTCCTGGCTTGGTTTGCTTTCCTTTTTAATGCTGCTCCTGATTCTCAGTTGTCCAGAAGGCTCTGACTGGCATCCTTTTTGTCTATAAGATTACATAAAAGCGTTAAGTTTAATTATTGTTTATAAAACGGCTGAACAATGTGTGAAAGCAACTACAACAAAAAGCATACATTACAATGGAAAAGCAAAGTACCAAAAGGTACTACTTCAGTAGATTTTCTGCATGACGATCTATCCCTAACCTGTTATTTCGGGTATCCCGAGGGTGTACTCATTGCCACTGCAACCGAGCAACAGACCTTGCCTCCGCCGAGCACGGTTCACGCCCACGGAGGGGGCAACTCCAACCTACCTGCCCTCTGAACCGAAGATCCTCCTCTACTGCCCCTCCAGGCCTCTGGGACCTCATCACCCAGGCAGGGACAAGGGAAGGTGGGCACGGTAGTCCCCAACCTTCCGGAAAACCCCAGGCAGCCTCGTGCTGGGAGCTGGAGGGGCGAGGGGGGCTCAGAGGGTGGATTTCAAGGAGAGCAGAGGGCCGTCTGCAGAAGCAGCAGCTCCGGAGGACAAGCGGAAAACCTCATGAATATGGCGGGGAATCAGAAGGCGAGCAGGGGTGGGGGGCACCGCTGGTAAAAGCCCATCTACTCCCCCACCCCCAAGGACTCCCCCCTTCCCTTCTTGCACCTGGGGATTCCCCCCTCCTCCTCCTGACTGCACCCCCCTCCGTTCAGGATCCAATCGCCCTCTTGGAAGATAGATGCCCACCTGGCACCCCTTCCGTGCCCCTTCCCACTGGGGCTGGGATTGTGCAGCCCAGGTACGCAAGAGTGGCTGGACACTGGGAAGGGCAGCGGGTGGGGCAGGAAGCGGCTTCGACCACGTTTCCCTTTTCCTCCCTCCCTCAGCTTGTCTGCTCTCTCTTCTCTAGGTCGAAAGGAGAAACTCTGAGTTTAATATCTTCACTTAAGCCGGGTGGGGAGGGGGCGGCGGTGGGGCTGAGCAATGCCAAAGTGTCCTGGTCGGGCCCGGTAAGAGGGCATCACCCCATCACGCCCTCCCACCAGGAAAGCCAAAGGGTCAAAAGAGACTGAGATTGAGATTGAAAACGAAAGTTGCATGCCCTAATCTGCACTTACACTGCCAATTAGTAATTCATCACTATGGAGGGCGAGACAGTCCTGCAGGTGCCCTTGGACTACAACACCCACCATCCTCTGCACCTGGCATTACTGGCTGGCGATCCTGGCTTGTGCTCAATCTCTAACCCCAGACATTATGTCAGGAGGAGTCTGCAGCACCTTCTCTGTCCCACCAGTTGCACTCAAACGCCTGGCTCAGTCTGAAAAGCTGCTCTTCGATGCCTTCAGCTTTGGGGCTGCCACAGACCAACTCGGCTCTTCCCAAAACATGCGGAGAATCCCTTGTTCTGAGCAGGACAGTCGCTCTCCTGGCTTCCTTCTCCCGTTTTCAGGGTTTCCATCTTTAAAAGGGGGCTGCACCCTAAAAACAAGGTGATGCCCCTTTTCCACCGGTAGAATTGAGTGTCCCCAAGGCTGAAATGACATTCGGCACGGGCACCGTGGGACTCCACCACAATGCTCCAGGTCACATCGCCAATCGAGCAGAGGGAATTTCATGCAACCCTCTTTCCCAACCAGGATCACCAATAAAGGGGGAAAAACTCACATGGGAACATATTCTCTATGACTAATGGCACTAATGTGCAGAGATTTCAGCGGGGGAGGGACCACGAAAGTCAAGAGGAGGCTACAAGTCCCAATATTAACGTCCGGTTTGGTTGGCAGCTACGTATTTAGTGCTGAGGGAGGCTTCAAACAGCCATTGGTTATTTTCATCTCTGCCCCCATTGGCACCTCTGTCTGGTCACCAATCCTCTCTGTATTAACGCTCCCTGCTGCTTACAGCGTCACGAATACAAGCTTTGGGAGAGGCCCTCCTCCCTCGAGATGGCTGGGGAATGTGGAAGCTGGCTCACAATGGCTTTAAAGGAAAAAAAAACATAAAAAGAGAGGAAAAAGTGCAATGGCTCCTTTACAAAAGAGAAAAGCCAATTAAAGAAGCTTTTTCTCTGTTTAATCACAAGAAGGGAATTCTCCACAGAATGCAGGACATATTTTGAATAGAACGGATAAATCTTCGGGCAACACTACAGAACCAACCACTAAATATGGGGAGAAGTTCAAGAACGGGACGAGAGCAAGAGACTGGCGGTCCTGAGCAGGGCTTCTCTATCTGTATCTTCTAGGAGAAAAGTCCTGGCTGCAGGATGGATCTTCATATAAAAGCACTGACACCATCCGTATCCAAGAGGATGGAGCGCTAGAGTGGGCAATGCCCGCAAAATGGCAAACTTACACAATAAATCCTTAGGGAACGAAGCATTTTTAGCTCCTGCCAATAATGAAATGGGACGTCGTAACAGGTGCGCACAACAAAAAAGAGCAGAGAGAGGAAGGAAGAGAGAATTAAATATAATTCAAATATAAAATATTCAACTTGGAATATTTTATACCTAAGTTATAACAACTTTGCAGACCATTAAATGTGAACCCACTCGGAGCTTGTGCCTAAGGCCAAAAGAGCCTCTTGCTTCCTCCCCACCCCTGGCCTGGTCCTGGCTGTTGGGTCTCCTCCTGCAGAGGGATCATATGCAAAGTGATCTACTAGGGGGGAAAAGGGGATTATAACCTGATCTCTGAATTGGGTTCCTGCAATGAACAAGCCTTGAATTCTTTGGTGTCTTCTGAACTCAGCAAAATCAGGATCGTTCCTCTGCATAGCTAGAATCCCACTTAGCAGCTCCAAATCATTTTCCACCCGTTACTTGTAGGCATTCTTAGGGAAAACTTAAAAAGAAGCCCTGTTCAACTGCAAGGCAGAAGAGCCTCTACATCTGAAACTTTACACTCCTGCCACGCTTGTCCCTAACGGATTCTCTCATAAAATCTGAGTCCACCTATCTTTTTTGTATCTTTTAAGACCTGCAGCAGCTTACTGGGAACTTCTGCTGATAGCCAGAAACGTTTAGTTAGCCTTTCTCAAACTAACATTTTCCATTTTTTTTCTCTCCCCCCTCATCTCTAATACTGAGACGTATTTGACTACAAAGAATCAGGCCAGAAATTAAATACTTAATTTTTCAGGGGGATGCCCAAAGGTAGGTGAGATGTGAAATTCAAGTCTCCTCTACGTTCCTAACCTTCTGCCTCACGTGCCCTTTCTTGTGTCTGCTGAGGGAGGAATTGTTTGTGAAGCACCGTCCACAGTCTGGGCATTTGAACGGTTTCTCTCCTACGTGTAAACCTACATGATTTATAAGGCTAGACCTAAGTCTGAAATCTTTCCCACAATCTGGACACTCATATGGTTTCTCTCCTGTGTGAGTCCTCTGGTGTATCACCAGGTTGGAATTCTGAATGAAACTTTTCCCACAATCCGGACACTCATATGGTTTCTCTCCTGTGTGAGTCCTCTGGTGTATCACCAGGTGGGAATTCCGAATGAAACTTTTCCCACAATCCAGACACTCATATGGTTTCTCTCCTGTGTGAGTCCTCTGGTGTATCACCAGGTGGGAATTCCGACTGAAACTTTTCCCACAATCCGGACACTCATATGGTTTCTCTCCTGTGTGAGTCCTCTGGTGTATCACCAGGTGGGAATTCTGACTGAAACTTTTCCCACAATCCAGACACTCATATGGTTTCTCTCCTGTGTGAGTCCTCTGGTGTCTCACCATGTCGAATCTCTGACTGAAAGTTTTCCCACAATCCAGACACTCATATGGTTTCTCTCCTGTGTGAGTCCTTTGGTGTATCACCAGGTGGGAATTCCGACTGAAACTTTTCCCACAATCCGGACACTCATATGGTTTCTCTCCTGTGTGAGTCCTCTGGTGTTTAACCATGCCGAAGCTCCGACTTAAACTTTTCCCACAATCCAAACACATATATGGCTTCTCTCCTGCGTGAGTCCTCTGGTGTATTACTAGACTGGAATTCTGACTGAAACTTTTCCCACAATCCGGACACTCATACGGTTTCTCTCCTGTGTGAGTCCTCTGGCGCATCACCAGCTGTGAATTCTGACTGAAACGCTTTCCACAATCCGGACACTCATACAGTTTCTCTCCTGTGTGAGTCCTCTGGTGTATCACCAGCTTGGAATTCTGACTGAAACACTTCCCACAATCCGGACACTCATATTGTTTCTCTCCTGTGTGAGTCCTCTGGTGTCTCACCAGGTTGGAATTCCGACTGAAACTTTTCCCACAATCCAGACACTCATACGGTCTCTCTCCTGTGTGAGTCCTCTGATGAATCACCAGCTGGGAATTCCAACTGAAACTTTTCCCACAATCCAAACACATATACGGTTTCTCTCCTGTGTGAGTCCTCTGGTGAATCACCAGGTCGGAATTCTGATTGAAACGCTTCCCACAATCCAGACACTCATATGGTTTCTCTCCTGTGTGAGTCCTCTGGTGTATCACCAGGTTGGAGTTCAGACTGAAACTTTTCCCACAATCCAGACACTCATACGGTTTCTCTCCTGCGTGAGTCCTCCTGTGATGCACCAGGCTGGCATGCCTGCTGAAGCTTTTGCCACATTGAGAGCACTGCTTTAGCTTCTCTCCAGTGTGGGTCCTTCGATGAATCACCAGGGAGCTCTTGCAAGTAAAGCTTTTGCCACATTTGGAGCATTTGTATGGCTTTTCTCTGGTGTGGATCCTCTCCTGAATAATCAGCCGGGATCTACAATCTCTGCTTCTCCCACATCGTTCTCTCTTTCTCTGAATTTGGAAATTCTCTCCCTTGACCTTTTCGCGTAAGGATTCCTTGAGTTCAACATACTCAATTTTTGCAGCTCAAAACACTCTTCCTCTTTTCCTCTCCCTCATCTGCTGGGGAAGGAGAAGGGTTTTGTGCTTTTATGCAGGAAGTGGAGAAATTTTGATTCCTGGCTTGGTTTGCTTTCCTTTTTAATGCTGCTCCTGATTCTCAAATGTCCAGAAGGCTCTGACTGGCATCCCTTTTGTCTATATGATTACATAAAAGCGTTAAGTTTTATTATTGTTTATAAAACGGCTGAACAACGTGTGAAAGCAACTACAACAGAAAGCATACATTACAATGGAAAAGCAAAGTTCCAAAAGGCCAGATTAACCTCTACCTTTCATTATGATTCATTTGACACACGGAAGACTAGCGAGATCCACGTTCCAATCCAGACATTCACTTTTTGGCCTGGGTCAGCCACAGATTCTGAGCACTGAGGAGGGTTATCATCAAGGATCTCTGCAAGTGCTGGGGACGGATTCCACACACACACACACACACACACACACACACACACACACGCACACAGAGAGAAAGACAGAAACACACACAGCTGGCACTTTGCAGCGGAGTTGCTCATCCGATTCCCCCCCGCGGAGGAAACCAGGCAGCCCCGCTCGCTCCCGGCCTCTCCTCCCGCCCGTCCTCCGCTCACCTTCCGGCCGCGGCTGCTCCGACCAACCCCGGGAACACCACACAGCGCTCCTCCGCGCCGCTCTCCCCACAGGAGGGAGTCGGGACAGGAAGTTCCCCTGCCCTCCGCCTCTCCTCCGGCATCCCCTCTAGCAATCCTATACTCTATTGTTCCAGCTCCCCCGCTCCCCCTCCCGTCGGGTGTCGGTCCTCAGCAACCACAGACGCCGCTACTCTACTGACAGTTTCCAGGCGCGGGGGTTGCCTGTTTCCAGAGCGCCCTCTAGCGACAAGAGGCTGCAAAACACACTCCTGCGATCTCTAGCTTAAGGCGCTGGCGAGATTTTTTGATGGATTTTGTGCCATCAAGTCCTTTCCGACTCCGAGCCATCCGATCAGTAGATTTTCTGCACGACGATCTATCGCTAACCTGTTATTTCGGGTGTCCCGTGGGTGCACTCATTGCCACTGCAACCGAGCAACACGACCTTGCCTCCGCCGAGCACGGTTTACGCCCACGGAGGGGGCACCTCCAACCTACCTGCCCTCTGAACCGAAGATCCTCCTGTACTGCCCCTCCAGGCCTTTGGGACCTCATCACCCTGGCAGGGACAAGGGAAGGTGGGCACGGTAGTCCCCAACCTTCCGGAAAACCCCAGGCAGCCTCGCGCTGGGAGCTGGAGGGGCGAGGGGGGCTCAGAGGGTGGGTTTCAAGGAGAGCAGAGGGCCGTCTGCAGAAGCAGCAGCTCCGGAGGACAAGCGGAAAACCTCGTGAATAAGGCGGGGAATCAGAAGGCGAGCAGGGGTGGGGGGCACCGCTGGTAAAAACCCATCTCCTCCCCACCCCCAAGGACTCCCCCCTTCCCTTCTTGCACCTGGGGATTCCCCCCTCCTCCTCCTGACTGCACCCCCCACCGTTCAGGATCCAATCGCCCTCTTGGAAGATAGATGCCCACCTGGCACCCCTTCCGTGCCCCTTCCCACTGGGGGTGGGATTGTGCAGCCCAGGTACGCAAGAGCGGCTGGACACTGGGAAGGGCAGCGGGTGGGGCAGGAAGCGGCTTCGACCACGTTTCCCTTTTCCTCCCTCCCTCAGCTTGTCTGCTCTCTCTTCTCTAGGTCGAAAGGAGAAGCTCTCTGCGTTTAATCTCTTCACTTAAGCCGGGTGGGGAGGGGGCGGCGGTGGGGCTGAGCAATGCCAAAGTGTCCTGGTTGGGCCCGGTAAGAGGGCATCACCCCATCACGCCCTCCCACCAGGAAAGCCAAAGGATCAAAAGAGACTGAGATTGAGATTGAAAACGAAAGTTGCATGCCCTAATCCGCACTTACTGTCATGAATAAGGATGGCGAGCAGGGGGCTCCCACCCAGACTGTCAAGCGCATGCGTAGCACTGAGGAATTGGTCAGCCATTCAAAGAGACACAGATCGGGACCGCCTTAACCCTTGGGGTTTATATGTCTGGGTTTTTCCCACGCTTCTTCAGTTTGTTAGGATTCCTGTTATGTACTAGCAATAAACATTAGAGACCAGTTCCTTGTCTCAGCATGTTTCCTGGCTGTTAGGACATCAATCCTAACAAACTCCTACTCCCATCGAAAGAGGGAGGAACAAGAAATTAAGGAGAGACATTTGGAAATGTCTTCAGAAAACCAAGAAATACGGCTCGCCATCCAACAATTGGCAGCAGCCCTGCAACAACACCAACAAGAAGTAGATCTCCAGATCAACACATTACAAGCTGCCATGCTACAGCAGTTACAACAACCAGTTCCAATTAACCCACAACCGGCAGCAGCAGCAGCAGCAGCAGCTCCGCCAGTAGTCTTTGAGGTCCCAGGGCAGTCTACCAGAGAAGTTTGGAGGAGAAGCAGGACAGCTAAGAACGTTTCTCACACAGTGCACTATGTTTTTCGACAGCAGAACCGCAGAGTTCCCCACAGACAGAACCAGAATCACCTTCATCCTAGGCCTGCTAAAGGGACCAGCAGCCAAATGGGCTATTCCCATGGTGGAAAACAACGACCCGATTCTCAACGACTACCAGAAGGTGTTGTTGGCTGAAGACGCAAACGATTTGCAGAGACTGTTAGATCGTATCACGCACTGAAGAGTGTGAATCTAAAAATAAATGTCCTGAAGACCAAGATAATTGGGCTTAATGGGGAAAATGGACCGCATGATTATACATTAGACATCCATGGTTGGAAAAAAGCAGCAAAGACAGCTGATCCTGGGTTAAACAGTACCCGTGTGCACTTTGCTTGATCTCTAGCATCCGTCAAGATGGGTGCAGCAGCCATCTTATTTCACAGCATACACCATCCACTGCTAAGATCTCCACACTGCCCCAGGTCCATAGAAGGGACCTACTTCACGTGCTGTGGTGCACATGAGATGGGCAGCCTATCATCTGACAAAATAAAGACTAAAAGAGGCTTTGGCTGCACCACCTGCGCAAAGAATGCCACTTCATTTTTACACCACCTTCTTACGGTATAAGCAGGGGAATGGCTTTGCGGGCAGCTACAGAAACTCAAAGGAGTGGCCCAGAGGAGGCAGGGTGTGTGTTTGCCCCTTCCCACATGCCAGGTGCTGGAAAGCATGTTTTGATTCAGCCCAAGTGCGTGCTGCGGGCTGTCTTTGCGTCCAATCGGTCATCAGGGAAATGAGTCAAGCAACTCAGGTGTCATGAGCACTGATGGTGAGCAGGAGGGGACCAACTCGGCTCTCCCCAAAACATGCGGAGAATCCCTCGTTCTGAGCAGGACAGTCGCTCTCCTGGCTTCCTTCTCCCGTTTTCAGGGTTTCCATCTTTAAAAGGGGGCTGCACCCTAAAAACAAGGTGATGCCCCTTTTCCACCGGTAGAATTGAGTGTCCCCAAGGTTGAAATGACATTCGGCACGGGCACCGTGGGACTCCACCACAATGCTCCAGGTCACATCGCCAATCGAGCGGAGGGAATTTCGTGCAACCCTCTTTCCCAACCAGGATCACCAATAAGGGGGGAAAAACTCACATGGGAACATATTCTCTATCACTAATGGAACTAATTTGCAGAGATTTCAGAGGGGGAGGGACCACGAAAGTCAAGAGGAGGCTACAAGGCCCAATATTAACGTCCGGTTTGGTTGGCAGCTACGTATTGAGCGCTGAGGGAGGCTTCAAACAGCCATTGGTTATTTTCATCTCTGCCCCCATTGGCACCTCTGTCTGGTCACCAATCCTCTCTGCATTAACGCTCCCTGCTGCTTACAGCGTCACGAATACAAGCTTTGGGAGAGGCCCTCCTCCCTCGAGATGGCTGGGGAATGTGGAAGCTGGCTCACAATGGCTTTAAAGGAAAAAAAAAAACATAAAAAGAGAGGAAAAAGTGCAATGGCTCCTTTACAAAAGAGAAAAGCCAATTAAAGAAGCTTTTTCTCTGTTTAATCACAAGAAGGGAATTCTTCACAGAATGCAGGACATATTTTTAATAGAACTGATAAATCTTCGGGGAACACTACAGAACCAACCGCTAAATATGGGGAGAAATTCAAGAACAGGACGAGAGCAAGAGACTGGCGGTCCTGAGCAGGGCTTCTCTATCTGTATCTTCTAGGAGAAAAGTCCTGGCTGCAGGATGGATCTTCATATGAAAGCACTGGCACCATCCGTATCGAAGAGGATGGAGCGCTAGAGTGGGCAATGCCCGCAAAATGGCAAACTTACACAATAATTCCTTAACGGAAGAAGCGTTTCCAGCTCCTGCCAATAATGAAATGGGACGTCGTAACAGGTGTACACAACAATACAGCACCAAAAAAGAGCGAGAGAGAGGAAGGAAGAGAGAATTAAATATAATTCAAATATAAAATATTCAACTTGGAATATTTTATACCTAAGTTATAACAACTTTGCAGACCATTAAATGTGAACCCACTCGGAGCTTGTGCCTAAGGCCAAAAGAGCCTCTTGCTTCCTCCCCACCCCGGGCCTGCTCCTGGCTGTTGGGTCTCCTCCTGCAGAGGGATCATATGCAATGTGATCTACTGGGGGAAAAAGGGGATTATAACCTGATCTCTGAATTGGGTTCCTGCAATGAACAAGCCTTGAATTCTTTGGTGTCTTCTGAACTCAGCAAAATCAGGATCATTCCTCTGAATAGCTAAAATCCCACTTAGCAGCTCCAAATCATTTTCCACCCGTTACTTGTAGGCATTCTTAGGGAAAACTTAAAAAGAAGCCCTGTTCAACTGCAAGGCAGAAGAGCCTCTACATCTGAAACTTTACACTACTGCCACACTTGTCCCTAACGGATTCTGTCATAAAATCTGAGTCCACCTATCTTTTTTGTATCTTTTAAGACCTGCAGCAGCTTACTGGGAACTTCTGCTGATAGCCAGAAACGTTTAGTTAGCCTTTCTCAAACTAACATTTTCCATTTTTTTTCTCTCCCCTCTCATCTCTAATACTGAGACGTATTTGACTACAAAGAATCAGGCCAGAAATTGAAAACTTAACTTTTCAGGGGGATGCCCAAAGGTAGATGAGATGTGAAATTCAAGCCTCCTCTACATTCCTAACCTTCTGCCTCATGTGCCTTTTCTTGTGTCTGCTGAGGGAGGAATTGTTTGTGAAGCACCGTCCACAGTCTGGGCATTTGAACGGTTTCTCTCCTATGTGTAAACCTACATGATTTATCAGGCTAGACCTAAGTCTGAAATCTTTCCCACAATCTGGACACTCATATGGTTTCTCTCCTGTGTGAGTCCTCTGGTGTATCACCAGGTTGGAATTCTGAATGAAACTTTTCCCACAATCCGGACACTCATATGGTTTCTCTCCTGTGTGAGTCCTCTGGTGTATCACCAGGTGGGAATTCCGAATGAAACTTTTCCCACAATCCAGACACTCATATGGTTTCTCTCCTGTGTGAGTCCTCTGGTGTATCACCAGGTGGGAATTCCGACTGAAACTTTTCCCACAATCCGGACACTCATATGGTTTCTCTCCTGTGTGAGTCCTCTGGTGCATCACCAGCTGGGAATTCCGACTGAAACTTTTCCCACAATCCGGACACTCATATGGTTTCTCTCCTGTGTGAGTCCTCTGGTGTATCACCAGGTGGGAATTCCGAATGAAACTTTTCCCACAATCCGGACACTCATACGGTTTCTCTCCTGTGTGAGTCCTCTGGTGTCTCACCATGTCGAAACTCTGACTGAAACTTTTCCCACAATCCGGACACTCATATGGTTTCTCTCCTGTGTGAGTCCTCTGGTGTATCACCAAGTGGGAATTCAGAGTGAAACTTTTCCCACAATCCAAACACTCATATGGTTTCTCTCCTGTGTGAGTCCTCTTGTGCATCACCAGCTGTGAATTCTGACTGAAACGCTTCCCACAATCCGGACACTCATACGGTTTCTCTCCTGTGTGAGTCCTCTCGTGTTTCACCAGGATGGAATTCTGACTGAAACGCTTCCCACAATCCGGACACTCATATGGTTTCTCTCCTGTGTGTGTCCTCTGGTGTATCACCAGGTGGGAATTCTGACTGAAACTTTTCCCACAATCCAGACACTCATACGGTTTCTCTCCTGTGTGAATCCTCCTGTGATACACCAGGTTGGAATTCTGACTGAAACTTTTCCCACAATCTGGGCACACATACGGTTTCTCTCCAGTATGAGTCCTCTGGTGAATCACCAGCTGGGAATTCCAGCTGAAACTTTTCCCACAATCCAGACACTCATACGGTTTCTCTCCTGTGTGAATCCTCCTGTGATGCACCAGGCTGGCGTGCCTGCTAAAGCTTTTGCCACATTGAGAGCACTGCTTTAGCTTCTCTCTAGTGTGGGTCCTTCGATGAATCACCAGGGAGCTCTTGCAAGTAAAGCTTTTGCCACATTTGGAGCATTTGTATGGCTTTTCTCTGGTGTGGATCCTCTCCTGAATAATCAGCCGTGATCTACAATCTCTACTTCTCCCACATAGTTCTGTTTTTCTGAATTTGGAAAATGTCCCCCTTGACTTTTCTAAGTAAGGTTTCCTTGAGTTCAACATACTCAATTTTTGCAGCTCAAAACTCTCTTCCTGTTTTTCTCTCCCTCATCTGCTGGGAAAGGAGAAGGGTTTTGTGCTTTTCTGCTGGAAGTGGAAAGATTTTGATTCCTGGCTTGATGTGCTTTCCTTTTTAATGCTCCTCCTGATTCTCAGTTGTCCAGAAGGCTCTTACTGGCATCCTTTTTGTCTATAAGATTACATAAAAGCGTTAAGTTTAATTATTGTTTATAAAACGGCTGAACAACGTGTGAAAGCAACTACAACAAAAAGCATACATTACAATGGAAAAGCAAAGTACCAAAAGGCCAGATTAACCTCTACCTTTCAGTATGATTCATTTGACACACGGAAGACTAGCGAGATCCACGTTCCAATCCAGACATTCACTTTTTGGCCTGGGTCAGCCACAGATTCTGAGCACTGAGCAGGGTTATCATCAAGGATCTCTGCAAGTGCTGGGGACGGATTCTACACACACACACACACCCACACCCACACCCACACACACACGCACACAGAGAGAAAGACAGAAACACACAAAGCTGGCACTTTGCAGCGGAGTTGCTCATCCGATTCCCCCCCGCGGAGGAAACCAGGCAGCCCCGCTCGCTCCCGGCCTCTCCTCCCGCCCGTCCTCCGCTCACCTTCCGGCCGCGGCTGCTCCGACCAACCCCGGGAACACCACAGAGAGCCCCTCCGCGCCGCTCTCCCGCCAGGAGGGAGCCGGGACAGGAAGTTCCCCTGCCCTCCGCCTCTCCTCCCGCATCCCCTCTAGCAATCCTATACTCTATTGTTCCAGCTCCCCCGCTCCCCCTCCCGTCGGATGTCGGGCCTCAGCAGCCACAGACGCCGCTACTCTAAAGACAGCTTTCCAGGCGCGAGGGTTGCCTGTTTCCAGAGCGCCCTCTGGCGACAAGAGACTGCAAAACACACTCCTGCGATCTCTAGCTTAAGGCGCTGGCGAGATTTTTTGATGGATTCCCTGCCACCAATTCCTTTCCGACTCCGAGCCATCCGATCAGTAGATTTTCTGCACGACGATCTATCGCTAACCTGTTATTTCGGGTGTCCCCACTCATTGCCACTGCAACCGAGCAAGACGACCTTGCCTCCGCCGAGCACGGTTCACGCCCACGGAGGGGGCACCTCCAACCTACCTGCCCTCTGAACCGAAGATCCTCCTCTACTGCCCCTCCAGGCCTCTGGGACCTCATCACCCTGGCAGGGACAAGGGAAGGTGGGCACGGTAGTCCCCAACCTTCCGGAAAACCCCAGGGAGCCTCGTGCTGGGAGCTGGAGGGGCGAGGGGGGCTCAGAGGGTGGGTTTCAAGGAGAGCAGAGGGCCGTCTGCAGAAGCAGCAGCTCCGGAGGACAAGCGGAAAACCTCATGAACAAGGCGGGGAATCAGAAGGCGAGCAGGGGTGGGGGGCACCGCTGGTAAAAGCCCATCTACTCCCCCACCCCCAAGGACTCCCCCCTTCCCTTCTTGCACCTGGGGATTCCCCCCTCCTCCTCCTGATTGCACCCCCCACCGTTCAGGATCCAATCGCCCTCTTGGAAGATAGATGCCCACCTGGCACCCCTTCCGTGCCCCTTCCCACTGGGGGTGGGATTGTGCAGCCCAGGTACGCAAGAGCGGCTGGACACTGGGAAGGGCAGCGGGTGGGGCAGGAAGCGGCTTCGACCACGTTTCCCTTTTCCTCCCTCCCTCAGCTTGTCTGCTCTCTCTTCTCTAGGTCGAAAGGAGAAGCTCTCTGCGTTTAATCTCTTCACTTAAGCCGGGTGGGGAGGGGGCGGCGGTGGGGCTGAGCAATGCCAAAGTGTCCTGGTTGGGCCCGGTAAGAGGGCATCACCCCATCACGCCCTCCCACCAGGAAAGCCAAAGGATCAAAAGAGACTGAGATTGAGATTGAAAACGAAAGTTGCATGCCCTAATCCGCACTTACACTGCCAATTAGTAATTCATCACTATGGAGGGCGAGACAGTCCTGCAGGTGCCCTTGGACTACAACACCCACCCACCATCCTCTGCACCTGGCATTACTGGCTGGCGATCCTGGCTTGTGCTCAATCTCTAACCCCAGACATTATGTCAGGAGGAGTCTGCAGCACCTTCTCTGTCCCACCAGTTGCACTCAAACGCCTGGCTCAGTCTGAAAAGCTGCTCTTCGATGCCTTCAGCTTTGGGGCTGCCACAGACCAACTCGGCTCTCCCCAAAACATACGGAGAATCCCTCGTTCTGAGCAGGACAGTCGCTCTCCTGGCTTCCTTCTCCCATTTTCAGGGTTTCCATCTTTAAAAGGGGGCTGCACCCTAAAAACAAGGTGATGCCCCTTTTCCACCCTGCTCCCTCAGCTTGTCTGCTCTCTCTTCTCTAGGTCGAAAGGCGGCAGGAAGCGGCTTCGACCACGTTTCCCTTTTCCTCCCTTCCTCAGCTTGTCTGCTCTCTCTTCTCTAGGTCGAAAGGAGAAGCTCTCTGCGTTTAATCTGTTCACTTAAGCCGGGTGGGGAGCGGGCGGCGGTGGGGTTGAGCAATGCCAAAGTGTCCTGGTCGGGCCCGGTAAGACGGCATCACTCCATGACGCCCTCCCACCAGGAAAGCCAAATGATCAAAAGAGACTGAGATTGAGATTGAAAACGAAAGTTGCATTCCCTAATCTGCATGTACAGCTGCCAATTACTAATTCATTGGTATGGAAGATGGGTGAGACAGTCCTGCAGGTGCCCTTGGACTACAACACCCACCATCCTCTGCCCCTGGCATTACTGGCTGGCGATCCTGGCTTGTGCTCAATCTCTAACCCCAGACATTATGTCAGGAGGAGTCTGCAGCACCTTCTCTGTCCCACCAGTTGCACTCAAACGCCTGGCTCAGTCTGAAAAGCTGCTCTTCGATGCCTTCAGCTTTGGGGCTGCCACAGATCAACTCGGCTCTCCCCAAAACATGCGGAGAATCCCTTGTTCTGAGTAGGACAGTCGCTCACCTGGCTTCATTCTCCCGTTTCCAGGGTTTCCATCTTTAAAATGAGGCTGCACCCTAAAAACAAGCTGACGCCCCTTTTCCACCGGTAGAATTGAGTGTCCCCAAGGCTGAAATGACATTTGGCACGGGCACGGTGGGACTCCACCACAATGCTCCAGGTCACATCGCCAATCGAGCGGAGGGAATTTCGTGCAACCCTCTTTCCCAACCAGGATCACCAATAAGGGGGGAAAAACTCACATGGGAACATATTCTCTATCACTAATGGAACTAATTTGCAGAGATTTCAGAGGGGGAGGGACCACGAAAGTCAAGAGGAGGCTACAAGGCCCAATATTAACGTCCGGTTTGGTTGGCAGCTACGTATTCAGCGCTGAGGGAGGCTTCAAACAGCCATCGGTTATTTTAATCACTGCCCCCATTGGCACCTCTGTCTGGTCACCAATCCTCTCTGCATTAATGCTCCCTGCTGCTTACAGCGTCACGAATACAAGCTTTGGGAGAGGCCCTCCTCCCTCGAGATTGCTGGGGAATGTGGAAGCTGGCTCACAATGGATTTAAAGGAAAAAAAAAACATAAAAAGAGGGGAAAAAGTGCAATGGCTCCTTTACAAAAGAGAAAAGCCAACTAAAGCAGCTTTTTCTCTGTTTAATCACAAGAAGGGAATTCTTCACAGAATGCAGGACATATTTTGAATAGAACTGATCAATCTTCGGGCAACACTACAGAACCAACCACAAAATATGGGGAGAAATTCAAGAACGGGACGAGAGCAAGAGACTGGCGGTCCTGAGCAGGGCTTCTCCATCTGTATCTTCTAGGAGAAAAGTCCTGGCTGCAGGGTGGATCTTCATATGAAAGCACTGGCACCATCCGTATCCAAGAGGATGGAGCCCTAGAGTGGGCAATGCCCCCAATATGGCAAACTTACACAATAAATCCTTAACGGAAGAAGTGTTTGCAGCTCCTGCCAATAATGAAATGGGACGTCGTAACAGGTGTACACAACAATACAGCACCAAAAAAGAGCAAGGGAGAGGAAGGAAGGGAGAATTAAATATAATTCGAATATAAAATAGCTTGGAATATTTTATATTGAAGTTATAACAACTTTGCAGACCATTAAATGTGAACCCACTCGGAGCTTGTGCCTAAGGCCAAAAGAGCCTCTTGCTTCCTCCCCACCCCTGGCCTGGTCCTGGCTGTTGGGTCTCCTCCTGCAGAGGGATCATATGCAAAGTGATCTACTGGGGGAAAAAGGGGATTATAATAACGTGATCTCTGAATTGGGTTCCTGCAATGAACAAGCCTTGAATTCTTTGGTGTCTTCTGAAGTCAGCAAAATCAGGATCATTCCTCTGCATAGCTAGAATCCCACTTAGCAGCTCCAAATCATTTTCCACCCTTTACTTCTGGCATTCTTAGGGAAAACTTAAAAAGAAGCCCTGTTCAACTGCAAGGCAGAAGAGCCTCTACATCTGAAACTTTACACTACTGCCACACTTGTCCCTAACGGATTCTCTCATAAAATCTGAGTGCACCTATCTTTTTTGTATCCTTTAAGACCTGCAGCAGCTTACTGGGAACTTCTGCTGATAGCCAGAAACGTTTAGTTAGCCTTTCTCAAACTAACATTTTCCATTTTTTTTCTCTCCCCCCTTCATCTCTAATACTGAGACGTATTTGACTACAAAGAATCAGGCCAGAAATTAAATACTTAACTTTTCAGAGGGATGCCCAAAGGTAGATGAGATGTGAAATTCAAGCCTTCTCTACATTCCTCACCTTCTGCCTCATGTGCCTTTTCTTGTGTCTGCTGAGGGAGGAATTGTTTGTGAAGCACCGTCCACAGTCTGGGCATTTGAATGGTTTCTCTCCTATGTGTAAACCTACATGATTTATCAGGCTAGAGCTAAGTCTGAACTCTTTCCCACAATCTGGACACTCATATGGTTTCTCTCCTGTGAGAGTCCTCTGGTGTATCACCAGCTGGGAATTCTGACTGAAACGTTTCCCACAATCCAGGCACTCATATGGTTTCTCTCCTGTGTGAGTCCTCTGGTGTCTCACCAGGTGGGAATTCCGACTGAAACTTTTCCCGCAATCCGGACACTCATATGGTTTCTCTCCTGTGTGAGTCCTCTGGTGTATCACCAGGTGGGAATTCCGAATGAAACTTTTCCCACAATCCGGACACTCATACGGTTTCTCTCCAGTATGAGTCGTCTGGTGCACAAGCAGGCTGGATTTGACACTGAAACTTTTCCCACAATCCGGGCACTCATACGGTTTCTCTCCAGTATGAGTCCTCTGGTGAATCACCAGCTGGGAATTCCAACTGAAACTTTTCCCACAATCCAAACACATATACGGTTTTTCTCCTGTGTGAGTCCTCTTGTGCATCATCAGCTGTGAATTCTGACTGAAACTTTTCCCACAATCCAAACACATATACGGTTTCTCTCCTGTGTGAGTCCTCTGGTGTATTACTAGACTGAAATTCTGACTGAATCTTTTCCCACAATCCAGACACTCATACGGTTTCTCTCCTGTGTGAGTCCTCTGGTGTATCACCAGGCTGGAATTCAGACTGAAGCTTTTCCCACAATCCAGACACTCATACGGTTTCTCTCCTGTGTGAGTCCTCTGGTGTTTAACCATGTCGAAGCTCCGACTGAAACTTTTCCCACAATCCAAACACATATACGGTTTCTCTCCTGTGTGAGCCCTCTGGTGTATTACTAGACTGGAATTCTGACTGAAACGCTTCCCACAATCCGGACACTCATACGGTTTCTCTCCTGTGTGAGTCCTCTGGTGTATCACCAAGTGGGAATTCAGACTGAAACTTTTCCCACAATCCGGACACTCATACGGTTTCTGTCCTGTGTGAGTCCTCTTGTGCATCACCAGCTGTGAATTCTGAATGAAACGCTTCCCACAATCTGGACACTCATATGGTTTCTCTCCTGTGTGAGTCCTCTGGTGTATCACCAGGTTGGAATTCTGAGTGAAACGCTTCCCACAATCCGGACACTCATATGGTTTCTCTCCTGTGTGAGTCCTCTGGTGTCTCACTAGGTTGGAATTCTGACTGAAACTTTTCCCACAATCCAGACACTCATACGGTTTCTCTCCTGTGTGAGTTCTCCTGTGATGCACCAGGCTGGCGTGCCTGCTAAAGCTTTTGCCACATTGAGAGCACTGCTTTAGCTTCTCTCTAGTGTGGGTCCTTCGATGAATCACCAGGGAGCTCTTGCAAGTAAAGCTTTTGCCACATTTGGAGCATTTGTATGGCTTTTCTCTGGTGTGGATCCTCTCCTGAATAATCAGCCGTGATCTACAATCTCTACTTCTCCCACATACTTCTCTCTTTGTCTGAATTTGGAAATTCTCCCCCTTGACTTTTCTAAGTAAGGTTTCCTTGAGTTCAACATACTCAATTTTTGCAGCTCAAAACACTCTTCCTCTTTTCCTCTCCCTCATCTGCTGGGGAAGGAGAAGGGTTTTGTGCTTTTATGCAGGAAGTGGAAAGATTTTGATTCCTGGCTTGATGTGCTTTCCTTATTAATGCTGCTCCTGATTCTCAGTTGTCCAGAAGGCTCTTACTGGCATCCCTTTTGTCTATAAGATTACATAAAAGCGTTAAGTTTTATTACTGTTTATAAAACGGCTGAACGACGTGTGAAAGCAACTACAACAAAAAGCATACATTACAATGGAAAAGCAAAGTACCAAAAGGCCAGATTAACCTCTACCTTTCATTATGATTCATTTGACACACGGAAGACTAGCGAGATCCACGTTCCAATCCAGACATTCACTTTTTGGCCTGGGTCAGCCACAGATTCTGAGCACTGAGCAGGGTTATCATCAAGGATCTCTGCAAGTGCTGGGGACGGATTCTACACATACGCACACACACACACACACACACACGTGCACACAGAGAGAAAGACAGAAACACACACAGCTGGCACTTTGCAGCGGAGTTGCTCATCCGATTCCCCCCCGCGGAGGAAACGAGGCAGCCCCGCTCGCTCCCGGCCTCTCCTCCCGCCCGTCCTCCGCTCACCTTCCGGCCGCGGCTGCTCCGACCAACCCCGGGAAGACCACACAGAGCCCCTCCGCGCCGCTCTCCCCCCAGGAGGGAGCCGAGACAGGAAGTTCCCCTGCCCTCCGCCTCTCCTCCCGCATCCCCTCTAGCAATGCTATACTCTATTGTTCCAGCTCCCCCGCTCCCCCTCCCGTCGGGCCTCAGCAAGCACAGACGCTGCTACTCTACTGACAGCTTTCCAGGCGCGGGGGTTGCCTGTTTCCAGAGCGCCCTCTAGCGACACGGGGCTGCAAAACACACTCCTGCGATCTCTAGCCGAAGGCCTTGGCTAAGGAACGAAAAGGTTCTTCGTGCGTGTGGGCTCTGTCTGCACCTCCCAAGGGAGGGACACTTCACCGTTTGGGAAAGGAGGCATAAAATAAGATCCAAGTCACTGGGTGTGACTAGAGGGGAATATCTGTAGCTGAAGGTTGAACAGGGGAGTCCCTGGAGCTCTCTGAGCTTGGTTGTGGTTTTCTCCTTGGTAGTTCCTTGAGAAACAATCAGGCAGAAAACAATACCCAAGTCAAGGAACTAACAAGGAGACAGACTATCAAGCAGTCAATCAATCAATCAATCAATCAATCAAACAATACCCTAATCAAGGAAGTACCAAGGAGAAACCACACCCCAACCCACACTGGCAGGGCAACCTTCTGTATGTCAACAGGGAGCAATCCCCACTCTCACCAGCACTGACAATGTTACCCAGTCGGGTAATGAAACGTCTGCCAGCAAACAATGAAGCTCAGAGAGCACCCAGGACTTCACTGGGTATGATTAGATCTAAACAGAAATTACCAAAGAGCCCAACAAAAATAAAACATAACCCCAAATCACTATCACCTTTTCAAAATAACCAACTAGAAATATTGTATAAACAATTAGAAAGTCTGTCTTCCTATATTCTTCTCTTCCTTCATTACAAAGCTCTTTCTCCACTGATTCTAAACACAATTCTATCTGCTTTGAATTACTGGGCGGTAAGTAGATGGGCGGTGATAAAAATTTGATAAATACATAAATAAATAAAATAATTTTTTTCAGCTCTGTCATAACTCCGGATGGTTGCTAAACAAACGGTTGTTAAGTAAGGACTACTTGTACTTTAGTTGCTCATTAGCTTTATAGCTCACCTTTCTCCCAAGAACTCAAGGCAGAGTACAGAGCTTTCCCAGCTCCCTCCCATTTTTCCCAACAGCCATCCGGTTGACTGGCCCTGAGGCGCTGAGCGAGCTTTCGTAGCTGAAGGGGGAGTGGATCCTGGGTCTCCAGAACCTGGTCCAAAAATCACAGATGTTCCAACAATTAGAAACACAGCCTCTGTAATGATTTAAAAGCTCTCAGTGCCCTTAAATAAAAGAATCACAGTAAAAACTGAAAGTAACCCGAACGATCAGTGTGAAGAGACATGCCTTCACTTTTCTGAAAGCCAAGAACACGGGGACCATTCTTAGTTTCGAAGGGCCGCTCTGCAGCAAGCATCTTCCAATTAGTTTGTATATGTAATGGTATGTGGGAAAGACCTTGGGAGACGGGGTGAAGAGACGCTGACTAGGGAAAGGACGGATAAGAGACGGCATAGCCCGCGGCTGGGTAATGGGCGGGGCAAGAGGCTCAGAAGGGACCCTTCCTTGTTTCTGGGGCTGTAAAGAGACGGCGGGAGAATTGTACTTTCAGACTTGCAGGATTCCGTTAATGTAGCCTTACAATCAAGTAGAATTAGCTCATCTGGTCGTGTTTCCTGCCTGGTGTACCTGGGAAGGCTGACATCAATCTTGCAAGCCTGAAAGTTGGCTGGGGAATTCTGGGAGTTGAAGTCCACGCATCTTAAAGTGGCTGAGGTTGAGAGACACTCGTCTATCACCTTTGCAACACTCCGGACCTGCGCCTTGGTGCTGCCGAGTGGCCTTGCGAGGTCTGTCCAGTTGAACCCTTGGTTTTTGTTGGTTCTTTCTCAGGTCTACCTCCTGGACACTTTTGGCCTGAAGGCTCTGGACGCTCGTGGTGACCTTGTTTTCTGCACAATGCCCATGGTTTCTCACACGAACTGGCACTCCAACCGCACCGTCTTTGACACCTGCATTGCCAAATGGCTGACGTAGCCGGCCAGGCCTGGGAAAAACCCAACGGAGGAGGACGAGAGAGTGTCCAAAACTGGACAAAGCAGGGCCAAGACCGACTGCCTGATTGATTTGAATGTATTAGTCTCCCAGCTCCAATGGAGCCAATCGTTGCATATATCTACAAAGCACAAGACTAAGTGGGTCAGACTTGAAAACTGCCAGCTGCTCTTCATCCATCTTCTGTTCCCTGAAACAGGATGGAGTCAGTGTAGTGGGCAAGAAAAAAAATAGGCCCAATCGTGGTTAATTAAACCTCCGTCCCTTGTGCAATTCCTGCTTTATCCCGTGCATGTCCTTCTGTTTCGCATCTGGGACAAACATCAGCCTTTGTTCAGAAGACACACCGAATCAAAAATTAGCCAACTCCATTTCAGCTTGGTGAGTTACTTTCTGGGTCAGTGTGGTGTAAATCCCGCAAATTGAGTAAACCATGGTTCAGTGAACTACTGTATGGTTGTCCAGTGTGAACGTGGCTTATGTGTGTGTGTGTAACTACGCTTTCTAGTGTTCTTTTACACTATGATATTGAGCAGTGTTTCTCGACCTTGGCAACTTTCAGAGGTGTAGACTTCAACTCCCAGAATTCCCCAACCACCCATGCTTGCTGGGGAATTCTGGGAGTTGAAGTCCACACCTCCGAAAGTTGCCAAGGTCGAGCAACACTGATATAGGGTCTTACAATACTGCATGTTGCATAGTTGATCCAGATAAATAATTTAGGGGGAAATTTGTTTTCCCCTTCGACTGTATCTTGAAATCCTACATTAAGGTGTGGTGGGATTTGCACATTACACCTATTGTATCACTGGAATCATTTTCACTAAGGATGCTACACAAACCCAGCCACTTCTGGTTTATTCAATACATCATAGATCTGCCGTTTTCAACTCTCACACCTCTGTTGTTGAAGTTCCCAGTTCTCCCTAAGATCACTCCATTGGAGCAATATGGTAAAATAGTGGATTTGGTCAACATTCATTCATTTATCTGTTTTGCTTTTTAAAAAACATCAGCTTCCCTAGAAAATGCAAAAAACATTCTTTTTAACACAGCCCTCTCCGGTTATGCCGTCACGCCTCCGTCCCCCGTGGCTGCTGGAGGACTCTGGAAATAAAGTGTGGCCCCAGTAAAAAACATACTGAAGTGCTAAAGAGCTTCTGCTCTTTAGGACTGACTATCAACAGCAAAGGAAGAGGCAGTCAAGAATATGCCACAGAGTAGCGCTTGGTAGGGCAGCCGTGAAGGCCTTGCAAGAGAGATTCAGATGCCCTGATGTGTCCAGACCTACAACGATCAGAATCGTGCAACCCAGGGTATTCCCTGTGATGCTGTCTGGAAGCGAAAGCTGGACCGTGAAGAAGCAGGATGGGAAGAGTATTGATGCTCTTGATCTTTGGTGTTGGAGAAGACTCTTCAGAGTACCAGGGACAGCCAAGAAAACAAAGCAGTGGATCATCAAACAAAACAACCCAGAGTTGTCCCTCAAGGCACAAATGACCAGGCTCAAATTATCCTACTTTGGGCACATTTTGCAAAGACCCAGATCTCTGGAGGAGGCTCTGATGCTGGGAAAGTGGAAGGAAAGAGAAGACCAGTGGCGATGGGGACACCATTGGAAGGCCTGAAAGACCAGGTTAGAGACAGATGGTCCTGCAGAAAATCTGTCTATGAAGTTCATAGGAGTCGACAACCACTTGACGGCACATAATCCAGCACTCAAACCACAATGAAGCAAACCAAGGTTTAGCATGGTATGTGAACCTACTCGGCATTGGTGTAAGATCCTGGCTGGTCAAGGCTGCCTGGGAGAGGACACGTGATTGGGTTTGGGCGGTGGTTAGCTCCTCTTTGGGGGGGGGTCCCACAGGCTCTTAAGGAGGCGGTGGTGCACCCCCTCCTGAAGGGCCATCGCTCAACCCAACCAATCTGGATGGTTTTCATCCAGCCTCCAACCTCCACTTTCTAGGGAAAGTTGTTGAGAGAGTGGTTGCGCGGCAGCTTCAAAGGATGAAGCGGACTATCTGGACCCCTCTCAGTCAGGATTCAGGACGGCATATGGGACTGAGACAGCACTGATGGCGCTCTTGGGGGACCTCTGGCAGGAGCAGGACAGGGGCGGTGCGACCATTCTTGCTCTTCTTGACCTCTCGGCGGCCGTCGGTACCATCGATCGTGGTATCCTTCTGGACCAGCTTCAGGAGTTGGGGGTGGGCGGCACTGTGCTGCGCTGGCTCTCCTCCTTCCTCCGGGGTCGGTTCCAGTTGGTGCTAGTGGGAGGGGAAAGGTCCAGCCCACGTCCCCTACTGCAGGGCTCGGTTCTCCCACCCCTCTTAGTTAACATTTACACGAGGCCGCTGGGTGAGGTGATCCGACAGTTTGGGGTGAGGTCTCATCAGTATGCTGATGATGGCCAGCTTTATATCTCCTCCCCGGGCTGAGTGATGCCGTGGATGTCCTGTCCCAGCGCCTGGAGGCTGTAGGGCCTCGATGGGGTGCAATGGGCTGAGTGGCTTTGGGTGCTTGGGCCTCCCGGTACCACGGTTCTTCCATCTTTGCTCCTGGATGGGGTGGCACTGCCCCAGACGGACCCGGTGCGCAATATGGGGGTCCTCTTGGACTCACAGCTCCTGCTGGAAGAGCAGGTGGCAGCCGTGGCTGAGGGGGCCTTTGCACACCTTCGGATTGTGCACCAGTTGCGCCCATTCCTGGACTGGGAGGCACTACTCCCTCTCACTCATACCCTCGTGACCTCCCATTCGGACTCCTGCAATGCGCTCTACATGGGGCTGCCCTTGAGGAGCATTCGGAAGCTTCAGCTGGTTCAAAATGCGGCTGCCTGGGTTGTAAATAGTGCTGGCTGCTTGGCACATGTAACACCACTGCTTCAGGAGCTGCATTGGTAGCCAGTGTGTTTCCGAGTGTAATTCAAGGTGCTGGTTGTCATCTTTAAAGCCCTTCATGGCTTTGGTCAGGTTGCCTGAGGGACCTTTTCCCAATTAGTTCTGCCTGTCCAATCGGGTCCAGCAGGACGGGCATGCTCCGGGTCCCATCAGCCAAGGAATGTCGGCTGGCAGGGACCAGGAGGCGTGCCTTTTCTGCTGTGGTGTCTGCCCTCTGGAACATCCTCCCTCTGGATATTAGGATGGCCAGCCAGCCCCGCTCGCTCCCGGCCTCTCCTCCCGCCCGTCCTCCGCTCACCTTCCGGCCGCTGCTGCTCCGACCAACCCCGGGAGGACCACACAGCGCTCCTCCGCGCCGCTCTCCCCCCAGGAGGGAGCCGGAACAGGAAGTTCCCCTGCCCTCCGCCTCTCCTCCGGCATCCCCTCTAGCAATCCTATACTCTATTGTTCCAGCTCCCCCGCTCCCCCTCCCGTCGGATGTCGGGCCTCAGCAACCACAGACGCCGCTACTCTACTGACAGCTTTCCAGGCGCGGGGCTGCGTGTTTCCAGAGCGCCCTCTAGCGACAAGAGGCTGCAAAATACACTCCTGCGATCTCTAGCTTAAGGCGCCGGCGAGATTTTTTGATGGATTCTGTGCCATCAAGTCCTTTCCGACTCCGAGCCATCCGATCAGTAGATTTTCTGCATGATGATCTATCCCTAACCTGTTATTTCGGGTGTCCCGAGGGTGTAGTCATTGCCACTGCAACCGAGCAAGACGCCCTTGCCTCCGCCGAGCACGGTTCACGCCCACGGAGGGGGCACCTCCAACCTCCCTGCCCTCTGAACCGAAGATCCTCCTCTACTGCCCCTCCAGGCCTCTGGGACCTCATCACCCAGGCAGGGACAAGGGAAGGTGGGCACGGGAGTCCCCAACCTTCCGGAAAACCCCAGGCAGCCTCGTGCTGGGAGCTGGAGGGGCGAGGGGGGCTCAGAGGGTGGATTTCAGGGAGAGCAGAGAGCCGTCTGCAGAAGCAGCAGCTCCGGAGGACAAGCGGAAAACCTTGTGAATAAGGCGGGGAATCAGAAGGCGAGCAGGGGTGGTGGGGACCGCTGGGGAAAGCCCATCTCCTCCCTCCCCAAGGACTCCCCTATTCTCGTGTTGCACCTGCGGATTCCCCCCTCTTCTTGACTGCACCCTCCACCACCACTCGGGATCCTGTCTTCCTCTTGCAAGATGCCCACCTACCGCCTAAGCCAGGCAGGGAGGGGGCGGCGGTGGGGCTGGACAATGAAAAGTCTCCCGACAGGCCCCACAGGAGGGGATCACCCCCATCACCCCCACGGGAAAGCCAAAGGCTCAGAAGAGACTGAGATTCAGATTGAAAAAGAAACTTGCATGCTCTAACCTGCATTTACAGCAGCCAAGTAGTAATTCATCGCTATGGAGGATGGGCCAGACAGTCCTGCAGGTGCCGCTGGACTACAACACCTAACGTCCTTCGCCCTGGCATTACTGGCTGGCGATCCTGGCTTGTGCTCAGTGTCTAACCCCAGACAGTATGTCAGGAGGAGTCTGTAGCACCTTTCCTGTCCCACCAGTTTTACTCAAATGGCTGCCTCAGTCTGAAAAGCTGCTCTTCGATGCCTTCGGCTCTGGGGCTGCCACAGACTACTCGGCTCTCCCTAGAACATGCGGAGAGTCCCTTGTTCTGAGTAGGACGGTCCCTCTCCTGGCTTCCTTCTCCCGTTTTCCGGGTTTCCATCTTTAAAAGGAGGCTGCACCCTAAAAACGAGCTAATAGTGGCTGGGGAATGCTGGGAGGTGAAGTCCACCCATCTTCAAGCTGCCAAGGGGTTGAGAACCACTGCGCGAGATGCTGAGAAGCGTTCCAGCGTCTCCGTTTCGTACTGCTGCCAAGCCCCGGCCATCCACTGCAAACTTCCCGAGATTCGCCAGGAGGAACGAGATCCGAAGGGGGCCCTCTTGGTCTCTGCAACGGGATGAGTCCTCCCAGGCGTCCACGGGCAGCGGGGAGGGTGGGGGTCCTCGAGGGGGCGGCTGCGACCACACCGTCAGCCGGGTTTCTGGCGGTCCCTGCATCTGATTCAGGGTAACTGATGACTCTACGGCGTCCTCTAGTGGCCACAGGTGGGCATTGCCACCACTTAATCAAGATGAAATCCTGGGTTTCAAGTACTTTGGAGGCAAGCAAGTACAGTATACTAACGGCCTTGCAGAAAATAGAACCATGGTATAATCGTTCTTTTCAAGTTTAGTCTCTCCTATGGCCGTGAGATTTCCTAGAGGTCTCCCATCCAATTGCCAACCAGGCCAGTCCTGCTTAACTTCAAAGCCAGACACAATCGGCCTGATGCTGCCACCTGCTGAGACATACCTAAGGTGAAGGCCGCTTAACATTGTTCTGCTAAGATGCTTAACACAGTGCTGAGTAGGTTCACATATCATGCTAAACCCTGAGTGCTCTAACACACCACGTTCACACCCAGGCTCTTCCCTCGTCTCTCACGTGTAGGGAGGAGGCCCCCATTCACATTGGAGGGAACTTATTAACCCTTGCATCCAGATATTGTGAGGATTAAGAGGATTAGGAGGGGATAGCCGAGCCTTAATTCGGGTCTCACAGCGTCCGGCTACTTCCAAGATTTTGCAGTCCCAGGGTCAAGAGGCTCCAGGAGTCCCCCCTCATCCCGACCTTGTGGGTATAAAACGTTGTTGGTATGCAACCCCCGAGATCTCAAAGGCCCCTCTGTAGAAATCAGCTGTCCTAGGCACCAAGGGCTGATCCACTAATCCACGCCTCGCCGCGCTGGGGGCTCATCCCCATGCAAGGCCCGTCTGCCATACTGGGGTTCATGCAGGGCTCGCTCGTGCTGGGGCTGGTCTTCTGCCCGGGCTTCACCTGGACTTGCCCCCGTGCCGGGCCGGGCCCGTCTGCCGCACTGGAGCTTGTGCGGGACTCACTCGTGCTGGGGCTGGTCTTCTGCCCAGGCTTCACCTGGACTTGCCCCCGCGCCGTGCCTGCCTGGCGCACTGGGGTGCTGCACTAAAGTTAGCGCAGGGTTCGCCTCCGCGTCGCTCCAGTCCACCGTCCCACCCCAGCACCTCCCCACAAAGGAGGAGAGAACTCCGGCAAGGGAGGCGGTCTCGGCACAAAAGTGCTGTTGGAGTTAGCTGCTGCCGTTGTAGCTGCTGAGGCTCGACCAGGGCTCCCGTTCCCTGCCACTTACTGCTGCTCTGCCCAGGGGGTTCCCCCCGTCTCACCACCCACACGTCAGGTATGGGGGCCAAGCTCTTCCAGTCTGCCCCCAATACAGCCACTTGCGAGGCCAGAGTTAGGGGTAGAGATCTGGGAAACCTCAGTCTCCCACCTTAGGGCGGCGTCTGGTCACCATCTTGGAAGCTTTTCTTTTCTCTTTTACCTACTATCATTCATTTGAATGATATTAAAGGCAAAACTGAAGTACTTTGGCCACATCATGAGAAGACAGGACACCCTGGAAAGGATGATGATGCTGGGGAGAGTGGAGGGCAAAAGGAAGAGGGGCCGACCAAGGGCAAGGTGGATGGATGATATCCTAGAGGTGACGGACTCGTCCCTGGGGGAGCTGGGGGTGTTGACGACCGACAGGAAGCTCTGGCGTGGGCTGGTCCACGAAGTCACGAAGAGTCGGAAGCGACTGAAGGAATAAACAACAAACCAGCAGCCACGGGGGACGGAGGCGTGACGGCATAACCGGAGAGGGCTGTCTTAAAAATTTTTTGTTTTGCATTTTCTAGGGAAGCTCATGTTTTTTAAAAAGCAAAATAGATAAATAAATAAATGTTGACAAAATCAATTTTTGGTTAATTTTTGGTTCAGTGTGTATTCTGAACATAGGCAGATGAGAGATAAAATACGCAGATTACTTGGGAAAAATATTATACGAGGACATTCAGAGGGCGGGCTTGTTTTCAGCTAGCTCTCCTCCAACATCTCGCTCAGCGTGGTCTTTGAGATTATGGCAGTTGGTAAAACACACCTGGAGAGTGCAGATTTGGGAAGGCCGGATTAATCTAGAGCAGCGTCCCTGACAATTGAAAGCACGGAAGGCTCCAAGCTCAGGTTGCTCCCACAGTGCTTGGGAAAACCCCCTTCCTTATCTGAGGTATAACCTACCTCTTTATTCAAACACCCACCTAAGGTGGCCACCAGAAAGCACAAGAACACCCAGCAGAGGTTAAAAAGAAAGGTTTGAAGGATTAACAGTTGAAGGCCCAGCCTGTGCATCTGGGGGCGGGGGGGGGGGCGACACAGAAGGCTTTGAGATTCTTTTTCTTTCCTGCTCAGAACAGACACAAGCACCAGACACACTTCTTTGGGGAACAAATTGCTTTTATTTTTATAAATACCAGGAGACTTTAGAGGGCAAGGGTCGCAGCCGCCTTTCAAACAATCGACACGCTGCCCCAGCCTTGAGGCGATGTTACCCCTTCCAAAAACTGTCCCTGACTGTGGCAGAGGCAGCATTTTGGGAAAAACAGCTACCCCGTCCTTCTAGGATAAGGCCAGCTGACAAGCCATGCCAGGAGCTGGCAAACTGAAAACAAAGGCTTGAAATCATAAATAGCGCAACAGTGCCAATTTCAGTGTCCTGATGGGACCTTCCAGTCCCATAGATGTATTTTCTAGAATAACTTGCAAACCACGAGGCTTATTCCCAAGCGAAGAGGACGTGACATAAAAACAGACTTACTGTACATTCCCCTATCTCAAGTCACATGAATGAGAAATGTGCCTTTCGCCATTAGTCCCCGGATTTATATGTTTTTCTTCCATTGCTTTCTTTTTAAAAATAAATACAGAACTGCAGAGCTACTACAGAGATCTGGAAGGAAAAGAGAGAAAGAGGTACTTTGGTGACCTCATAGGGACCAGCCAATCAGCACTGCGCACAGCCAGTTGCTCATTCTAACTTGTAGTAAACTGACAGGGCTTATTCTTTATTGCTAAGCTATGATCTGTTTCTGCCATGGTTGGCTGAATGTGAAGCACAGGCAAACGCTAAGCAAAAGGCAAACAAGTGATCTGGCCCTTTTCTTTTTCCAGAATTTCACCATGTATAGCAGTGTTTCCCACCCTTGGCAACTTTTAAGATGTGTGGACTTCAACTCCCAGAATTCCCCAGCACATTGCCTGGGGAATTCTGGGATTTGAAGTCCACGCATCTTAAAGATGCCAAGGTTGAGAAACATTGGTTTAGAGCCCACAATAAAAAAGTAGCAGCTACATTTGCTTTTGCCCTCGATGTATAAGAGAGGTTGAACTCTGCTATTTCGGCCCTAACACAACCAAAAATATTCTACACAAAATAGGTGTGAACAATACACCTTATAAGTTAAGATTTTTAACATAAGAAAACCTCACTGACTTCATTGAAGTTCCACAAGTATCAACCATAGCTATTCACACGTAGTACTTATACAATGTAGACTGTGGACAATAACAAAGGACAGTTTCAGGGAATCCAACACACCTCTTTCCTGCTGGTTTTCAAGTGTGCAATGTCGCAACAACCTGCTCTATTTCAGTATGTTAAATAAACAGATTACAAGAAAAGCGATGTGCCAAGTTAAGTCAATTTTTAGCAAACTTAATTTTTAGTTATGAAGTTATCAGAGCCAGCAGGTAGTCAGCATGGACAAACTAAAAAGGAATGAGGGGAAAGAAGAGTTTTCAAGGAGTTACTTCAGTACTAGAGACTACATTACCAAGTGATCCACGGATTTTCTAGACCAGTGTTTCTCGGTCTCAGCAACTTTAAGATGTGTGGACTTCAACTCCCAGAATCCCCCAGCCACCATGGCTGGCTGGGGAATTCTGGGAGTTGAAGTCCATACATCTTAAAAGTTGTTGAGGTCGAGAAACACTGTTTTAGATAGTAAAAAACAGCTTCCTGAAAAACAGGAATGTAGCTGTCAGACAGTAATGAAAAATGCACACTTATCTGTTATGTGCACAGCGCAGTGGCACCCGTTTTCTTTTACCGCTTTCTGTGGCCTACTCACAGAATCCACATGCCATGCCAACAGACATCAGCCACCCGTGCCAAGTTTAATACCATAATAAACTTCCCGTTAAAAGGACCAAATGGTGGGAATCACTGCATAGTGTGGCTCACCATTAAGAAGAGGACAATGTGTATTCCACGTTTCAAGAGCTTAAGAGTTTTATTTCACATATATTTCAAAACAAGGTTCTAGCCCTTATGGATGTAAAGATAACCTTGAAAGCTTATAAGCAATACTTTGTGAAATACCAGGCAGTTCAAAGACGAGGCAGATTCAAATGAGGTCCTAGCACCTTGCGCGACTCCTTGTCTTTTCTTATACAAAAAAGGGGAGAAATTAGGCATACGCACATAGTTTGAATAATCTGATGGTGATCAAAGGGTCCATCTGCCATAATCCCATTTATAGGCTGCAAAACTATCTGGGATGTCATCATATTATGAGGCACAGCCACCAGACAATTGGCTAGATCAGGGTTTCTCAGCCAGGGTTCCATGAGAGGTCACTAGGGTCGATCACGATTTATTTAAAAACTTATTTCAGATTCGGGCAGCTTCACATTAAAGAGGCAAGTTTCATTCTTTATTTTTAGTTTAAGAACACTATTAATGCATATAGACAGGCCTACACAGGAAAGAAATAGAATAATTTTGCAACTTCCGGCCTATATTTGAGCCTGAATGTGCAGGGGTTCCCCGAGGCCTGAAAAATATTTCAAGGGCTCCTCCAGGGTCAAAAGGTTGAGAAAGGCCGATTTGGAGATTCCAGTTCTCTCAGTGAGAGAGATCTAAACCAAATCTTTTGCCTCATTCCCTCACTCTCAGAAAACTTGGCCTTTTCTTTCAAAGAAGAGAAGGCTGGCTGTCAGCCCCAACTTCCTCAAAGCCGAATCTTCGTAGGCTACAGAATACTGTTCATCTTAGTGCAGAACTGATTTAATTTTCCTCCCATTCAAAAAGCAGAGCATTCTCTACAACCTAGACCCAGAGCAGCCTTCCCCAATTTGGTGCCCGTCAAAGTCTACCCTTGTCTGGGAATGATGGGAACGGCAGTGCCCTCAACTGCATGAAGCACCCCTCGCTAGAAAACGAATCAAAACACTCCTGAGTTGTGCCAAGGAAAAACTGTAACCTCAGCACAAAAAGAGAAAACAAAAGGAACTGAAATAGTGTTCTCCAACCTGACCTGGTGTGCCGGACTGTAACACCCAACATCCCCAGCCAGAGGAGGAAGGAATTAAATCCTGTCTCTGGGTTAGAGAGGATGGAATAATTCTCCCAGTAACTACGTGCCCAGCAGAGATGGCCGTTTGTGCCTTTGCAAGATATATTCCTAGGTATATTCCCAAAACTATTGCTTATCCAACACAGCAGCAGCAGAGATATTTCTCCCCACCAAAATATTTCAAGAGCAACTCTTTTTGAGTGTAACAGTGTTATGCTTTTGTTCCACCCCTATTTGTGAAACACTGCTATGCCCCCAAATCCAGATCAGATCCAGCCAGCAAACACTCCTTCAATTTTCCATAGCCACAGTATAAAACAAGTTTTCATGCAAGCAAAAGAATCTTCATCTACATCCCCCATTAACAGACACTAAAGCACAGATCAAAGCCCTAATGCAAGAAATATTAAACTGTGGAGTCCTTGGTTCCCACTGAGCTTGGCTGTTGGCTTGCAGACATTTCATTACCCAACTAGGTGACATTGTCAGTGCGAGGGAATGTGGGGTTTGCCCCATGTTCATGTTTTATGCCTTCTGCTTCTGTTTCAGGCAGAAAACAATGCCCTAATCAAGGCACTGCCAAGAAGAAACTACACCCCCAACAACACTGGCAGGGCAAGTTACTGTATATCAACAGGGAGCAAGTCCCACACTCCCTCACACTGACGATGTCACCTAGTCAGGTAATGAAACGTCTGCAAGCCAACAAGCAGGCTCAGAGAGCACCAAGGACTCCCCAGGTCATCCCTGAGCTACAGATATTCTCTTCTAATATTAAATTGCCTGAAGTCACTTATTAGAGCCTAGTAAAGTCTTCCCCTGAAGATGCTGTGCATCTAAAATGCAGACAATAGTTTTGAGGCTAAGAAATTAATGATCCTTCCAAGATGAACGGTTCTCTGTTGAATCCAGATACAAATCTCAGGCAGCTTCTCCAATCCTTGGGCCCTCAGATCAAACTGTATTTCTAAAATAAATTGCAAATGGAAGCAGACTTTCAAACAAACCCATATTAAAAGGGTTCCTGTTACATCTCCAGGAGGCCTTTTCGTACCTCATGACTTCCAGATGTGCTGGGGCTGAAAAGCTCTTGTCCTGCACATCTGGGGAGCCCCAGGATGGGGAACTCTGCTCCAGCTCTATGTTTGCATCTGCAGAAGACCTACCGTGTATCTTATGATAACAGAGCGAGGAATTCACAAGGGATGAAAGTACCCCAACGTACTCAGTTTCTCATTTGAGGCACAAAGGATCAGGGTCAAATTACCCTTCTTCAGACACATTATGAGAAGATCTTCTCTGGAAAAGGCAACCCAGTTGTGTCCCTTCCTCCCGAGCAAGCAGAATAGAGAATTCAGGGATACCCTGAGCCGTAAACTCTACTGGCTCAGCTCCCCCATCACAGTGAAGCCACAAATCAGAATTCACAAGCCATAACAGCTGAGTTTGCATGTCAAGCCAGAAACAAGCCAATCACGTAACAGCACACACGATGGTGTGTGAATGCAGGGATCGGAAAAAGAAGAGAGTGGTTGTTATGCACAAGGCTCAACCGTGCAACAGGATTGAAGCAAGCTCGGTGCTCTTCAATCAAACTGGTTTTTACTGCTCCTGTTCTGGCCCACCGAATCTCATCTTTCTGCCCAGAGACAACCATGGGGCTCTCCTGCCTGCACAATCCATGTTCTCAACTGCAACCTTTTCCCAGCCCTTCCTGCTACTGGGCTGAGTGTGTGAAGGTGTGCGTATCTCCAATCATCTCAGATTAGCTGACAGTTGCTCCAATCACAGTTCCCTCCGCATTTTGCCCAGCATCTCACTGTAAATAAAAATGCATGCAAGGAAGAATATACCTAAGCGCTTCAACTTCAAGCCGGATTTTGTTTTACGCCAGGTCTAAGCACTTCAGGACTTCCACCAGACTCATGCTAGCTGGAAGAAAAAAAAACCCTGCATCCTGTAACAGAGACAGTTCTAAATTCCAGCTGCTTTCAACTTCTCTGCAGGAAAAGCCCACCAACATAAAAATATATGCCTCCTGATGTTGCCCGTTGCATCTACAGATGGGCTATTCATTCCATGCACCTTGGAGAGAGAAATAGAGAGATTCCATGCAAAAATGTGTAACGGTAAGCTCCTCTGTTGTATTCAAAGATATGACAACTCTCTAGTCCAGTGTCGCTCAACCTCAGCAGCTTTAAGATGTGTGGGCTCCCACTCCCAGAATTCCCCAGCATATTGCCTCTGGAATTCTGGGAGTTGAAGTCCACACATCTTAAAGCTGCCGAGGTTGAGAAGCATTGCTCTAGACCTTATGGGGGAATAGAAGGCAGTTGGAAATATGTAAAAAGGGGTTTCAGAGAAGAAACAAAAAAGCCAGCCTTTTCAAGTAACAGGATACTGTAGTATCACTTTAGACTGCAGGTGCGTGTATCACATCTTGGACTGTGCTCCCCCAAAGCAGGTGTCTTCAGCTGTAAGAAGGCTTTCAGGTCCAGATGTAAGAGCCTTCTGCATTAAGTACGCAGCTAGAACCTTCCAGATGCTGCTAAACCACCAGCAGCCCAGCCAACATAACCAAGAAGACTGGGAGTTGTAGTTCAGAAACACCTGGAGGGCGAAAGATACTTTACACATCTCATGTCTAGTGATAGATAAGCATCCCCTTGGAATCTCAGCTTAAATTGAACACATTGCCTCTTTTGTACCTGATCTGGTGTTAAAAGTTAAGCTTGAGTTCAAGTCAATGTCTTACTGTAACTTGGTAAAAATAAGAGAGATTAATACTGTTTGCACACAAAGCTCTGAGGCTCCCACTCCAGACATGGGGAGAGAGAAAGGACACCTTATCAGGAGTTCTGATCTCTTAAAAATTGCTAGACTCTTAAAGACACCTTTTTTAAAAACAGAAGCAAGATAAAGTTATGAACGTCTTTGTCTAAATTGGCTTTCTGTTGCCATCCTGAGGTTGTGCTTCGAAGGAGGGAGGAAATATCCACTGGTGCATCTTGCCCTCCGGAGTCGATTGATAATTTATAACATTGATTTTGATGCATAACCGGAGGCAGTGGTGTTGAAGCTATTTCCTGCATGGTTAGGTAACGAAACAGAAAAATATGCTTTCCACTGGAGCACGGAGCTATTTGGTTTTGTGGCATCCCGTGTACATTTTCTTTAGTGGCACAAAACTGGAATTTTGATCAAATCTACCCATTCACTTTTCTCCCCCCTCTGGTGAAATGTCAAAGCAATAATTGGAGCAGAAAACTCTAAAAATTAATCGAGGGAATAAATGATAAGGGTTTTTTTTTTCTGAATTTGTTTTCACAAACTTTGGGCTAGTCTCTCTTCAACACAGTTCTGGGCAGCATTATGGTAATATGAAAAACATAAGATCTGCAACTAAAACATTTCCAAACTGGGGATAAAATAACACAAAACACCAGAATGGGAATTTGAAAGGGTAGTATCTCCAGTTTTCACAGTTACTATGTTTCTGCCATAGGCTTGGTACTAGAAAATACGACATATTTTGGCTATACTTGATTACATTTAACTGTAATCCACTTGCGGTTTCCATTTTTTTTCCCTCTTGTCGCTTAGCCACCACAAAAGATTAAGGATCCAGTTTGTTTGTGGCCCCCCAGGCAGCATCTTAGAGCACCCAAACGTGCTATTAGCTTCCACCAAAGAGTCTTGCAGGGAAAAAGTTTCTTCTGCTGTGAAAGAAAAAACTCCTAGAAAAGTTACAGGCAGATGATTTTTTTCGCTGTGGGGAGGAGAAACGCCAAGTTGAGGTCAGACAACGCAGATCAAGTTTTGGACTCGCTCTCGTCCTCCTCCGCTGGGTTTTTCCCAGGCCTGGCCGGCTACGTCAGCCATTTGGCAATGCAGGTGTCAAAGACGGTGCGGTTGGAGTGCCAGTTCGTGTGAGAAACATTGGGCATTGTGCAGAAAACAAGGTCACTACGAGCGTCCAGAGTCTTCAGGCCAAAAGTGTCCAGGAGGTAGACCTGAGAAAGGACCAACAAAAACCAAGGGTTCAACTGGACAGACCTCGCAAGGCCACTCGGCAGCACCAAGGCGCAGGTCCGGAGTGTTGCAAAGGCGATAGACGAGTGTCTCTCAACCTCAGCCACTTTAAGATGCGTGGACTTCAACTCCCAGAATTCCCCAGCCAACTTTCAGGCTTGCAAGATTGATGTCAGCCTTCCCAGGTACACCAGGCAGGAAACATGACCAGATGAGCTAATTCTACTTGATTGTAAGGCTACATTAACGGAATCCTGCAAGTCTGAAAGTACAATTCTCCCGCCGTCTCTTTACAGCCCCAGAAACAAGGGAGGGTCCCTTCTGAGCCTCTTGCCCCGCCCATTACCCAGCCGCGGGCTATGCCGTCTCTTATCCGTCCTTTCCCTAGTCAGCGTCTCTTCACCCCGTCTCCCAAGGTCTTTCCCACATACCATTACATATACAAACTAATTGGAAGATGCTTGCTGCAGAGCGGCCCTTCGAAACTAAGAATGGTCCCCGTGTTCTTGGCTTTCAGAAAAGTGAAGGCATGTCTCTTCACACTGATCGTTCGGGTTACTTTCAGTTTTTACTGTGATTCTTTTATTTAAGGGCACTGAGAGCTTTTAAATCATTACAGAGGCTGTGTTTCTAATTGTTGGAACATCTGTGATTTTTGGACCAGGTTCTGGAGACCCAGGATCCACTCCCCCTTCAGCTACGAAAGCTCGCTCAGCGCCTCAGGGCCAGTCAACCGGATGGCTGTTGGGAAAAATGGGAGGGAGCTGGGAAAGCTCTGTACTCTGCCTTGAGTTCTTGGGAGAAAGGTGAGCTATAAAGCTAATGAGCAACTAAAGTACAAGTAGTCCTCACTTAACAACCGTTTGTTTAGCAACCGTCCGGAGTTATGACAGAGCTGAAAAAAAATGATGTACTACTGTTGCAGCATCCCCGTGGTCACGTGATCACGATTTGGGTTCTTGGCAACTGTCACGCATTTATGAAGGTTGCAGCATCCTGCAGTAACACGATCGCCCTTTTCAACCTTCCGAGCCAGCTTCGGATAAACAAAATCAATAGGGAACTGCATGGTTCGCTTAACAACCACGTGATTTGCTTAACGATCACCGTAAATATGGTTGTGAAATCAGGTCCAGGGTTGCTTAATCACCACATCTCTTAGTGACCTAAATTCCAGTCCCAATTGTGGTCATTAAGTGAAGACTACCTGTACAGACGTAGTAGTAACAATAATAGTAAAAATAAAAGTAATTCAAATCAGGTAGAATTGTGTTTAGAACCAGCAGAGAGAGAGAGCTTTGTAATGAAGGAAGAGAAGAATATAGGAAGACAGACTTTCTAATTGTTTATACAATATTTCTAGTTGGTTATTTTGAAAAGGTGATAATGATTTGGGGTTATGTTTTATTTTTGTTGGGCTCTTTGGTAATTTCTGTTTAGATCTAATCATACCCAGTGAAGTCCTGGGTGCTCTCTGAGCTTCATTGTTTGCTGGCAGACGTTTCATTACCCGACTGGGTAACATTGTCAGTGCTGGTGAGTGGGGATTGCTCCCTGTTGACATACAGAAGGTTGCCCTGCCAGTGTGGGTTGGGGCGTGGTTTCTCCTTGGTACTTCCTTGATTAGGGTATTGTTTGATTGATTGATTGACTGTTTAATAGTCTGTCTCCTTGTTAGTTCCTTGACTTGGGTATTGTTTTCTGCCTGATTGTTTCTCAAGGAACTACCAAGGAGAAAACCACACCCCCACCAGCACTGAGTACACTCAAGGGAGGTGTCATGGCAAAAAGTTTAGTATCCCCTGAAATAAAGCAAAATATATTCTTTCTGCTGTATCTTTTCGCCTCACGTTGTCAGTCTGTCCTTACTCACAGGCTGCGACGTCATGTCCCTCACCGTCTCGTTGTCATCGTAGAAGGCAAACATACTACAGAAGGAACAAAACAGAACAATCCATGTAGAATTATACAATCCTCTAATAAACCTACAAAACACATCCACCTTTTTCTTTTTAACTATTTAACGCTGTTTTCACTGTTATTTTTATGAACTATGTACAATTTTATTTGTATACGCATATATGCACATACGCTGGTCGAAGGCCGTAAGAGAGTTTACCCAGCTACAAGAAGCGCTGATGTCATATGTGTACAGAGTGAAAAAATAAAGTTAAGGAGAACAAAGGATGGTTAAGATGAGGAAACAGAAAATGCAGAGGATTGGAAATAAAAGTTGTTGTGGAAGTGGATGTAGAGGACTAAAACACTCGCTCCAGGGGAAGTTTTTTTTTTCCCCAAATGGCACAGCAGTTCGGTGTTTATGCTGCTTTTCTTGCTGGGAAATCCTTGTGAGGTCCAGCAGCCAGATATGAAGACCATTTAGCCGTGACAAGTCACGTTGCCCGGGGCGCACCACGAGGAGGCTAGTCTGCATTGCACCGAGCTGGGCTGAGGGAAAGTGACTGGCCCAAGGTCACCCAGCCGGCTTTCAGGCCCAAGGCGGGACTAGAACTCTCATACCATGCCTGATTGGCTCTTGGGCTAAGAGGGAGGGACTGGCCCAAGGTCACCCAGCCGGCTTTCACGCCCACGGCGGGACTAGAACTCTCATACCATGCCTGATTGGCTCTTGGGCTAAGAGGGAGGGACTGGCCCAAGGTCACCCAGCCGGCTTTCGTGCCTAAGGCGGGACTAGAACTCTCCTACCACGCCTGATTGGCTCTTGGGCTGAGGGAAAGTGACTGGCCCAAGGTCACCCAGCCAGCTTTTGTGCCTAAGGCGGGACTAGAACTCTCCTACCACGCCTGATTGGCTCTTGGGCTGAGGGAAAGTGACTGGCCCAAGGTCACCCAGCCAGCTTTTGTGCCTAAGGCGGGACTAGAACTCTCCTACCATGCCTGATTGGCTCTTGGGCTGAGGGAAAGTGACTGGCCCAAGGTCACCCAGCCGGCTTTCATGCCTAAGGCGGGACTAGAACTCTCCTACCACGCCTGATTGGCTCTTGGGCTGAGGGAAAGTGACTGGCCCAAGGTCACCCAGCCGGCTTTCGTGCCTAAGGCGGGACTAGAACTCTCCTACCACGCCTGATTGGCTCTTGGGCTGAGAGGGAGGGACTGGCCCAAGGTCACCCAGTCGGCTTTCGTGCCTAAGGCGGAACTAGAACTCTCCTACCACGCCTGATTGGCTCTTGGGCTGAGAGGGAGGGACTGGCCCAAGGTCACCCAGTCGGCTTTCGTGCCTAAGGCGGGACTAGAACTCTCCTACCACGCCTGATTGGCTCTTGGGCTGAGAGGGAGGGACTGGCCCAAGGTCACCCAGTCGGCTTTCGTGCCTAAGGCGGAACTAGAACTCACAGCCTCCTGGTTTCTAGCCCAGAACCTTAGCCACTAGACCAAACTGGCTCTCCAGGGGAAGAGTAAATGGATTTAGAGAGAAAAAGGATGAAAAGTTTTGGGATGAAACTGAAGCCAGGGAATGTTGGAAAAAAAAATTTAAACATCTGCACGGGAAGCGATGAGAGTGTAGAATAGTGATGTTGAGGAGGGAGATGGAAACAAACACTGGAAATGTTACCATCAACAAAAATGTGAGGATGTCAAAAAGGGGAAGCCCGCCGGTGGAGGTGGTGTAAAACACAAATGTCGCTTGCCCCTGTAATGGCTGCGCAACTCTTAAAATATATTCCTGAAAGGAGAAAGTATGCAAGAGCGAATTCAAAACTGCAAAATAATTAAGTTTGTTAAATTCTTTTACAAAATTCTGAGTAAAAGCATACAAGAAGCGACAATGAGAAAATTTGGGAAGCGTCGTGCGATTTTAGGCAGGGTGGAGGGTCAGGGCGCGGACTGATTTTTGCTCTTCGGCAGCTCACCGAGAGATGCCTGACTGTGACAAGGCTGACTGCCTCTTTCCTGACTTAGAGAAAGCACATTAGAAAGAAAGTGAACAGGCTTCAGTTACGGAGCGTTCTGCACACATACAGAGTGTGAAGATCGGTTGCTGAAGGCGCTAAGAGGGTGGGTAAGAATTTTGCTGGGAAACGGAGCAGCTCCTTGCATGGAATAAGAGAAGGATGTGTGGTGTCTCCCTGGTTGTTTAATGCACTTGGGAGAAATGCATAAGGGATGCTTGTAGTGATGTTGGAAGCATTTCCAAGGATGCGAAAGTTTGTGCACATTGGTAAGCAGAGGTGTTGTTGGCTGAAGACGCAAATGATTTGCAGAGACTGTTAGATCGTATCACGCACTGAAGAGTGTGAATCTAAAAATAAATGTCCTGAAGACCAAGATAATTGGGCTTAATGGGGAAAATGGACCGCATGATTATACATTAGACATCCATGGTTGGAAAAAAGCAGCAAAGACAGCTGATCCTGGGTTAAACAGTACCCGTGTGCACTTTGCTTGATCTCTAGCATCCGTCAAGATGGGTGCAGCAGCCATCTTATTTCACAGCATACACGATCCACTGCTAAGATCTCCACACTGCCCCAGGTCCATAGAAGGGACCTACTTCACGTGCTGTGGTGCACATGAGATGGGCAGCCTATCATCTGACAAAATAAAGACTAAAAGAGGCTTTGGCTGCACCACCTGCGCAAAGAATGCCACTTCATTTTTACACCACCTTCTTACAGTATAAGCAGGGGAACGGCTTTGCGGGCAGCTACAGAAACTCAAAACAGGAGTGGCCCAGAGGAGGCAGGGTGTGTGTTTGCCCCTTCCCACATGCCAGGTGCTGGAAAGCATGTTTTGATTCAGCCCGAGTGGATGCTGCGGGCTGTCTTTGCGTCCAATCGGTCATCAGGGAAATGAGTCAAGCAACTCAGGTGTCATGAGCGCTGATGGTGAGCAGGAGGGGGCCTCTATCCAGGGGGGAAACACATGCGTAGTACTGAGGAATTAAGCAGCCATTCAAAGAGACACAGATCAGACCCGCCTTAACTTTTGGGGTTTACCTGTCTGGGTTTTTCCCACGCTTCTTCAGTTTGTTAGGATTGATGTCCTAACAGCCAGGAACCACTCTGAGACAAGGAATAGGTCTCTAGTGCTTTATTACTGCTGCATTAGACAGAAAATCCTAACAAACTGAGGAAGCGTGGGAAAAACCCAGACAGGTAAACCCCAAAAGTTAAGGCGGGTCTGATCTGTGTCTCTTTGAATGGCTGCTTAACTCCTCAGTACTATGCATGCGTTTTCCCCCCTGGATAGGGGCCCCCTCCTGCCCACCATCAGTACTCATGACATCAGGTCTGCATTGATTCCAATCTTTCGGGGGTTTCAAGTGGCGTTGATCAGCTTCTCCTTGCAAACCCCTTAAGGGGGAATCAGCACTTGGCTTCCCTCACCCCAAAACTGAGCCTCGTTCTCCCCACATCGAAAAGCTCACCTGGATTCCCAAGGCATGATGACCCCGTCGTCTGGGCCGCCGATCAGAATCAGCTTGTGGATGCGCAAAAGGTTTCTCTTCCACGCTGCAAGAAGAGAGGGGCAGAACTCCAGAATCCTGTTTTCTCCTCTTCCCCTTCTCCCCCCTGCCCCTGCCCCTGGCCCTGAGCGGGAAACGGAAGAGGCCTTTCCCCACCTGCTCCCTTTCAGAGGTTTGCAGAGACCTTGGAACCCTTCGTTCTGGCCCCCATTTTTGTAAAAGGAGTAAGCAATACAGCCAGTCCTGCTTATTTAATCTTCCCCAATTTGGTACTCTCAAGGCGTGGTGGGGATTGCACTTTCCCGAAGGCCCAGCATTCTGGGAGTTGTAGTCCCCAGACTTCTGGGGACTGTCAGGTAGGGGAAGAGTCTTTTAGTCCAGGTCTGGGGAAATCGTGAGCTGTTGGCAGCCCCCAGAATGGATAGGGCGGAAATACATTGCTTACTCCTCCAAGTAACAGCATATATGCCTTCAGTTTTGCAGAGATTTGAGGACACCCAGAAAAGACATTTGCTCTCTTAAAAATCGGACAGGACCTCTGTTTGGGGGTGACTTAAGTGGAAAAGGCACCTATTCTCTCTTTAAAATGGCTAAAAAATGAATTTGAGCATTTCACCACTACCTATTCCAGCAACATCATAATTTCACTGGCCCTGCCCCACATGGCCCCAGGTAGAGAGGAGGCTCCAGGCCAAAAAGAAGTTTCCCACTCTACTTGCAGACAAATAAAACACCCACGCAGCCTCCAGGAAATTTCTAGTAAAGTTGTCGTGTCTGATGTATTTAATGATCTCCTTTTCCCCTTCTTGCTTTGCTCCTTCATTTTTGTTTTAACATTTGTGATCTGGCAATTATTTTTATGCATTTATGTATCATTGAGAGCAGTGTTTCCCAAGCTGGGCCAACTTTAAGATCTGTGGACTTCAATTCCCAGAATTCCCCAGCCACTGAGAATTCTGGGAGTCCAAATCTACACATCTTAAAGTTGCCAGGATTAGAAAATGCTGGTTTAGACAGCTAACAGAAATGATAAAGGATTTAAAAACTATAAAATTAGTCAATGCCATAAAAGCTATCCCACGCGACCTGAAGCAGGGATTCTGAATGGCATTTCATGAGTTATCCAAAGGCCTGAAAGGGCAGGAAGAGTTTGAACAAGTTTGAACTTAAAGCCCACAGCTGATCGGGCTTGGCCAGGCCTTGGTGAAAGGCTCCAGCAGCTTGATGCAGGAAAGAAGTCAAGCAAAGATTTTCCAGTCATGCTTCACTCTCCATATTAGGAAATGTTTCACTTGCAAATAAAGCCTGCTTCTAAACTGCTGCTGGAGGCACAGAGCCAGCTCTATCTGTAAGTCAGAGTCTGGACAGGTTCCTAAAAAAAATATCCCTTTTGGCAGGAATTCACTGGAGATTTGGTTTGCTCGGGGGGGTTGGACAGGGAATCGTAGAGCTGGAAGGAGCTGCAGGGTAGTCCTTGACTTACGATCATAATTTGGACTGGAACTTCCATGGCTAAGCAAGGCGGTTGTTAAGTGAGTCATGCCTGATTTTACGACCTTTTTTGCTGTGGCCGTTAAGCGAATCCAGCTTCCCCCATTGACTTTGCTTCTTGGAAGCTAGCTGGGAAGGTTGCAAACGGCGATCATGTGACCCCGGAATGCTGCAACCATCATAAGTGCGAGCCGTTTGCCAAGTGCCTGAATTTTGATCCTGTGACTGCGGGGATGTGGCGATGGTTGTAAGTGCGAGGGGCAGTCGCAAGTCACTTTTCCAGCACCGTTGTAACTTCAAACGGTTGGTAAATGAATGGTCATAAGTCGAGGACTGCCTGTATTTAGGGGTTTGAGTCCAACTCTTCCTGGTGCAGGAATCCAATTAAAGCATCCTGGACTGATGGCTGGCTAACCACTATCCTACCTTGTTTGTCCCTAACACAGAGATGGAGACCTTCCAGACACTGATGAACTAAAACTCCCAGTATCCTTCATCATAAGCCATACTAGCAGGGCCTTGTGGGAGTGGTAGTTCAGCAACTTTCGAAGTGCCATGTTTTTGCATCCAAGCTGGACCCTTTGTTTCAATGTGGCTTCAGCTGCAATTTTCAGCCCCAGGAAGAACGAACACTGGCCCATGGTTTAGGAGCAAATTCTGGGTTGGTCCAAAGTATTAAGGCAACTAAGATAATATTACGTATTAACCACAAAGCAGGAATATGTGGTCTCTGTGACTCCACCACTCTGTCCTGGAATTGAAGGATGTCAAAGCGCATTTACCAGTTGCATTGGGGTGAAGCCTCTCATCATTCAACAAGGCCAGGAAGTTGCTGTTGTTGAGATAAAGATCTCGATGGTGTGGGTCTGAAAATGCAAAAGACATGGCAGGGGTAAGAGAAAAGTTGAGAGGCACCTTGTTTTGTTTCTGCACCCAACAGGGTATCTCCAACCTCACCTTCTGTAACTCCATCTGCCGTTCCCACCAGAAGCCAGGAACCTAGCTCCAACCCATTCCCATATTTTGAGACACCAAGACTGGGTTCCCAGATCATACTAAGTCATAGTTTATTTAACTGTAGCTTATTAAATCAACCTCAAGGTTTAGGGGCAACGTATGAACCCAGCCTAAATTTATTTATTATTTATTTATTAAATTTATCCACTGCCCAATCTCGTTCAATGATGACTCTGGGCGTCTCTCTTTCAATACCATGTAAATCTTTCCTATCAGACTTTAGATATGAAAGTAGATCTGAACCAATTTTTAATGCTAGAAATGAAGGATTTTTAAAAAAAAAAAAACACTTATTTTAAAAATTTGGCATGGATAATGCTGTTTTGGCTGTGTAAGCCATGCCACATAAAGCCTGCACATTGGAAACAGGGAAAATGTGGATAATATTGGCCTAAAGAATTTATTAAGGAATTAAGGCATAATTAAGGAATTGTGTTGAGGCAAAGGCCAAATCAAGACACTATTATTTAGTTTTAGCTTAGCCTATAGTGTGAATTCAGCGACTATAATTTGAAAGCCATAGTTTGTGGTTTAGCAAGTTGTGTTTACCCTACCCAATTACACTCGGCCAACAAACTTGGTTTAAGACATTCTTTGTAAACTCTTTGTAAATTTTTTAATTCTTTGTAAACCACCCAGAGTCGTTTTCGAGACGGGCAGTGTAAAAATACAATAAATAAATAAATGATATAGTATGAACCAGGCCAATAGATAGGTTCACCCATTGCAGCAAACCACAATGCTATTTGTTGGGTTATGGCTTAATGATATTTATTAGCTGAGCTACTGGATCTTCAGCAAACCATGTTTAAAACAAACCATGGCTTCACACAATGTGTGAATTCAGCAACATAGGTGAAAACCGTTTAAACCCTCAAAAGCCCCACATGAAACACAGAATAACTGACTGTAGTCGTGAGGTAAAGGTAAAGGTTTCCCTTGACATTAAGTCCAGTCGTGTCCGACTCTAGGGGGCGGTGCTCATCTCCGTTTCAAAGCCGAAGAGCTGGTGTTTGTCCGTAGACACTTCCGTGGTCATGTGGCCAGCATGACTAAACGGACGCCATTACCTGCCCGCCAAAGCGGTACCTATTAATCTGCTCACATTTGCATGTTTTCAAACTGCTAGGTTGGCAGGAGCTGGGACTAGCAACGGGAGCTCACCCCGTCACGCGGATTCGAACCGCCGACCTTCCGATCGGCAAGCTCAGCAGCTCAGCGGTTTAACCCGCAGCGCCACCGCATCCCCCTTCATGTAGTCGTGAAGCAGGCCTAATTTTACCATTCCAGTAGTTACAGATGGAGACATCCTGACCCAGCTGGGTGTAGCAAAGGCGGTAGAGGTTGGATTTCATGTACTGTGGAAAGAGCCATTTCAAGTACTTGGTGTCTGAATGGAAAAAGAAATGTGGAAGAAGCCAATTAGCAGATTCACTGATACAGTGGCTTGGTTTCCCCACAACTGTTTTAAAGTTCAGGATCTTCTTATCTTCTATCCTTTTGTAACCCAATCTGATACTTCCAGACATGATGGCCCAAATCTCCCATAATCCCCAGCCATTGTGCCTTTGGGAAGACTGAGGCACACAAGGCAACTAACTGGGGTCCCAGAGTTATTAGCAATAGGCATCCTGGCCAGCAATTTCGAAGTTGAAGTCCACCTATCTGGAGGTGACTCTGATTGGGAAAGCTAGGAGGCTGGGATGCCAGAATTCCAGAGATTTTCACCTTAGCAATGCAAAAGCAAATATAAATAAATGTGTAAATATAAATATAAAAAAATGTGCAAATATAAATATAAATAAATGTATAAATGTAAGTAAATGTGTAAATATAAATATAAACAAATGTGTAAATATAAATATAAGTAAATGTATAAATATAAACAAATATAAATAAGTGCAAAAAAGAAATTTGTAGATTGGTGAGACATGAACGATAAACTGAATAAGACAGGAGATAAGATACTGAAAATGAAATATTATATGCTGAACAGTGCAATAATAAAATATTATAATAATATAATTAACAACAATGAATACAATAATAATAAAATAATTACCAATAGCAAAATAAAAATAAATAAAAACAATAGAAGCAGCGGCCCCATTTTAATTTACCTAAGGCCGAAGCAGACAACTGGTGCCCCTCGGCCCATTTTTATGGCCTCCAGGGGCACCTCAGATGCTGTTTCAATGGCAAAATACAAAAAGGTGTAGGTCAGATTTCTATATTTTTATTACGAAAATGCTGAAGATAGCTACGGTGAACCTCCCCAGAGAATAACACACACTCATCTTCCGCTCCCCACAAAAAAGGAAAACGGCCAAAATTTCCTGGCGCTGCCATTCACCCTGCAGCCTCCAGAGGACCAAAAAAAAAAAAAAAGAAATACAGAAATTGTACCTCCCGCCAGAAACAGCCGCCTGCTCCAACCAAAGAGCAACTCAGCCTTGCTACCGGCTCTCCTGCTCATTCTGCTAAGGAAGACTCCAGAGGTGTGGCCCAAAGTCGCCCCCAAGTGGCCCCAGAGTGTCCCTGCCTCGTTGCTTACCCCCGTATTGCCCCATCTGTGGGGAGGAGAGAGAGATGAAGGTGTCCACGTTGTGGTCAGGCATCGTAGAGAGCAGAGCACGACAAATAAGTCCTCCTGCAAGACAGTAAGAGGAGCCAAGAGGGAGAGAAAAGATCACAGCTCCCTTTTTCTCCAACATAATCCGAGTCTACACGGCGTCCACATCGCAACAATACTTGTCTCTGAATCCTCACCCAAATAAAAATGGTCTTACCCTCCATTGACTTTTTGTGTCGTACATAAAAACACCAACTGCTTGCACTATGTAGATTTACAGATGAGGCCTTCGGAGTAATGAGCAGTGTGCCCAGTTTCTCATCCGAACTCATACAAAAATGTAAAAGCAATACTGAGAATTTTCACCTCATCTGTAAGGAATACATCCCTATGTGAACAATAGCAAAAATCCACTACAGGTGGTCCTCGCTTAATGACTGCACTTGGGACCAGAATTTTGGTTGCTAAGCGAACCGGTCATTAGGCGAATCTGACCTCATTTTACAACCTTTTTTACGGAGGTCATTAAGCAAATCACCGTGGGGGTTAAGTGAACCACATGGTTGTTAAGCAAATCACGTGGTTCCCCACTGATTTTGCTTGTCAGAAGCCCGACGGGAAGGTCAAAAACGGCGATCACGTGACCATGTGACACTGCCAGAGTCATAAATGTGAACTGGTTGCGAAGCACCTGAATCATGATCACACGACCACAGGGATGCTGTGAGGACCAGTTGCAAGTCAGTTTTTTCAGCATTGTCTTAAGTCCGAACCATCACTAAACGAATGGTTGTTAAGTGAGGACTACCTGTAATATTAGTGAAAATTCACTAACCAGCAATATTTCCCCTCTAATTTGGAAACATCTATGCCTTTGTGACTTTCCCAAGATTATGACAAATAGCATCAACTTGATCAAAGACCTTAAGGGAGGTATAGAGATGATTGGGTGGTGCCCATACAATCCAACCACCTCTCTTTTGTATGCATGTTTAAAGCTAGGCCCTGAGTTGCAGGCCAGTATGTTATGAAAGCCACCACCTCTTTGTTTTAGGCCTCCGATGCAAACAAGTATTGAGAAGATAAGGCAAAGTATGCACACAGTTTGAACTTTCCAGGTGAACTATTATTATGGCAACTCCATTTACAATTTAGTGTAGGCAGTGCAATCAACATGTTGTTGTGCAACTTAAACAATGCCACTCAAACCTAGACATCTCTCTCTAGACTAAGAAAACAAGCTTTGTGGCCAGGATCACATGAATTCTCACAGATCTCCGTCTACCTCATTCTCTGAATGGAATGTAGCTTGGACAGAAGAAACCTCTGAATGTGCACCCAACATTAGCTGAGGTATGAGTTCCACAGAAGATCCTTGATTGGTTTTGTAATAAAAGGTTAAGAGACCTACCATGAAAATCTCTATATAGCTAGCATAGTGGCTATGGTGTTGGACTGGGGGGAATGAAGGGTCAAGTCTCCATCTGAGAATGGGGCTTACTGGATAACCTTGGACCATTCTCTTTCTCTCTCTTAGACCAACCCACCTCACAGGACTGCTGTTGTAGAGATACAATTAGGGGACACCTCCCTTTGAGCTTTCAAAGAACAGGCAGGAATAATGCAAATAAATAAGCAAACAAGACAGGAGCACTGTTCCCTTTGGCCAGTGTAGGGAGACAAGTCACTCTTTCAGTAATGACAACTAAGGGAAACTTGCAAGGCTTAAAAACTTCAGAGTTTTTAAAAGACTTGGACACAAAAGACCAGCCATTTTAATGTGTGAAGGGTCAAAGGGCACAAATTTCTCCAGAGCAGCGGTCCCTACAATGATGCTTAGCTACAGTTCCCAGCATCCTTTACCATCGTTGGTTAAGCTGACAGAAATTGCTGGAAGTTGTAGTTCAGCAATATACAGGAAGCAAGGCTCTTCTCTGGTCTAAAGTGAGGAACCACACAACTGTTGAACTATGCAATAGATTATGAGAAAGCCACTGAAAAACAAATACAGGTAGTTCTCACTTAATGTCCATTGGTTTAGTGACGGTTCAGATTTACGATGGTGCTAAAACCTAACTTGTTGCCGGTCCTTGCACTTATGACCATCGCAGCATCCCCACAGTCACCTTATCACGATTTGGACACTTGGCAACCGGTTCGCATTTACCACCATCGCAGCATCCTGGGGTCACATGATCGCCATTTTCGACCTTCCCAGCCAGCTTCCAGCAAGCAAAATCAATGGGGAACTGTGCGATTCACTTAACGATCATGTGGTTCGATTAACAGCCATGTGATTCGCTTAATGACAGAAATTCCAATCCTAATTGTGGTCATTAAGTGAGGACTACCTGTACAACCAATTTCAGGTTTGGTACTCATTGCAGTATTAGTAATGTGAGCTGCAGTCCTGAAAAGCTGGAGGACACTGGGTCGGGGAAAGCTGCAGTGGATGACACTGGATTAGGAAGACAAATGATCTGGCCAGGTATAATCACAATCCTGCCCGTCCGCCAATTCATTCGTATTTCATCAAAGCCTTCGACACATCCTGGGGATGTAGAGATGTGGGAGGCAATTTCTGGGTCAGTGCAAGGCCCTGAAGACCCAAACCAAAACCTTCTGTAATTCTACACAAGTAGAGGAACAACAGGCTAGGTTCACACATGTTAATCCCAAACCCTGGTTTTTTAAAAAATGCAACTCACTAAATTCATGCAGCATGGTACACCCAAACAAATAAACCCCGTTATGGCTTAACATCGTCATCTTGTTCATACAACATGCTAAGGTAACAGCTGGATTATCATAATATGCTGAACCTTAAACCATCCAACCCCATTTTAACCTGGCCTAGTGCATTATATGAACTTCTTTGGCCAGTCTTTTCGTGCTGGGACCCCCGTTACGCTGCCTTGAAAGTACCAGCTACCCAAAACACAACTGTTATGTGGAGAACTGCAGGAAGAATTGCCAAAGAAGTCACCCATGTTCCCAGGATCTTGAAGGTCCTGTCATTCCAGATAATCTCCTATCTCTATCTCTGAGCAGATGGAAGAGCCAAACATTAAAAACATCTGTATGTGCAACAGGCTACCTCAATGCAGGTTAGCAGGATGATGCTTGACCTGGACTGACCTTTGAGGAGTAAGGTCAGGCAGAACTTCATTCCACAGAGTCTCTGAGCTAACATTGCTTTACCCCAGTGTTTCTCAAACCTGACAGTTTTAAGGTGTGTGGACTTCAACTCCCAGAATTCCCCAGACAGCATGGCTGGCTAGGAAATCCTGGGAGTTGAAGTCCACACAGCTTAAAGCTGTCAGGTTTGAGAAACACTGCTCTGGGCTACCATGAGGAAAGGAAAGGTGTTATGTCCCAGTTAGCCCCTGTCCACAGCCCCTTCCAATATGGAGCCAGACCTGCCCCTCACCACACATAGAGCCCCCATACCTTGTGAATAGCAGAAAAGATGGACCCCATCAACAGCGTTCTGCATAATGGGGTAAATTGCTTGTCTGAACCCCTCCACTTGCATCCACAGAGATTTCAGGCTTTCAGTCCGGTCAAACAAATCCACAACTGAAACGTTGGTTCCTGGGTGAGTCTGTAGGAAAAGCACAAGATGTTGTCAACTCTTTATTGCCTTCTTCGGACACTGGGAGAAATCTAGGCTGAAGCTTTACACCAGACATTTACTAGGAAAGTCGAAGCATAAATGTAACAATTCTGTAAAAAAATCTTACACACGAGCTACCAAGGAATATAGTCTCTCTCTTCTATCAGTAACAACAGACAACTTTCAACAGCAAGGAAGGCATCAGGGGGGTGTAAAAGATTTGCACAGAGGAAACATGAGCACTGCATCACCCAATCTCTGTCTTTCCCTTCTAGATAAAAATATCACCAACGTAAAGTTCCACTTATTGCTTATTTCTAACTTATTCCTTATTTCCAAGTTATTGCTGATTTCCAACAGGGAAGATCTGATGATCCAGTTTCTCCTAAATATTCTTGCCCCAACCAAAAAGGGCTGCTCAAAGTCTAAAGGTAGTCTTCGCTTAATGACCACAATTGGGACCTGAATTTCAGTTGCTAAGTGAATTGATCATTATGTGAATCTGACCAGATTTTATGACCCTTTTTGTGGCAGTTGTTAAGCAAATCACCGTGGGTGTTAAGCGAACCATGTAGTCGTTAAGTGAATCACATGATTTCCCCATTGATTTTGCTTGCTGGAAGCCAGCCAGGAAAGTCAAAAATGGCAATCACATGAGCATGTGATGCTGCAATGGTCATAAATGTGAACTAGTTGCCAAGCGCCTGAATTGTGATCATGTGACTGCAGGGATGCTGCAACGGTTGTAGGTGTGAGGATCAGTTGCAAGTCAGTTTTTCCTGCATCATCGTAAGTCCAAGCCATCATTAAATGAATGGTTGTTAAGCAAGGACTACCTGTAGTCACAACACAACCACAGCTATGCACTGTAGTTGTTCTGCGAAGAAAGCAGCAATCCTAAACTTGTTTTGCCTTCTGAAGACTTCCCTTGGCATTTGAAGAAAGTGCTTTGATGACACACTAAGATAGGAAAAAAATAATCCGTTGGTGGCAGTTTTTTTTCCCTCTTTTGTGTATGGAGGCAGCGTGATATAGTGGTTAGATAATAATATCAGACTTGGGTTAAAAAGATCTTGGTTCACAGTCGTACTCAGACATAGCTCTCAACCTAAACTACCTTACAGGGCTGTTGTAAGGGAAAAAAGGGGGAGAGGAAGAAGCGTGCTGACTAATCTTGAAAAAAGGATGGGATGAATACGTAAGAAAATGTAAGAAAAACAATGTAAGAAATGTCCTACCCAGTCAGGCAGAGAGGGCATGTTACGGACCCTGTCCATGAGAGACTGTGGATTGGCGGGGCCCAGGAAGAGAGCCTTCTCTGTGTCCCCTGCCCTAGGGAACACTCTTTCCCAGAGGTGGGGCGGGCCCCCACTCTCCCGGCCTTGCGGAAAGGGGTAAAAACCTGGCTCTGCCGTCTTGCTTGGGGCAGGAAGGGGGGAACCAATCCTGGGGGTGGTTAGCGCCCTAAAGAGGCTCCACAATTTTATGAATTGACTCTAAGAACTGTTAATACCGCCATCCTGGATTTTATATTTTATATTTTATACTTATATTTGTATTTAAGAAATATGGCTTTTTTTTAGTGCATTTTAATTCGTATTTATTTTTAGTTTTATTGTAAACTGCCTAGAGTTGCTTTGTGTGAGATGGGGGGGGGGTGACAAGATTTGAAATATAAATAAATATAAATAAAATGGCTATTCACCATTGTGGAAAGGACAAGCAATCCAACACCCCTTCCTCTAAAAGGAAAAAAACCTTTTTCTCTCCATCGTTTGGTAAAACTGTTGGTTGGGCACCCAAGTGCAAGATTGGTTTCACTCCCAAACCTTTAAACCAGGGTTTCTCAACCAGGGTTCCAGGAGAGGTCACTGGGGGTTCCCTGGGAGATCACAATTTATATAAACATTATTTCAAATTCGGGCAACTTCACATTAAAGAGATAAGTTTCATTATTTTTAGTTTAAGAATACTGTTAGGGCATCTATACAGGCCTACCCATGAAATAAATATAATAATTCTGCAACTTCTGGCCTATATTTGAGCCTGAATGTGCAGTGGTTCCCCAAGGCCTGAAAAATATTTCAAGGGTTCCTCCAGGGTCAAAAGGTTGAGAAAGGCTGCTTTAAAAAGAGGATTAGGCGCCAGAAGTTACTGAACTAAACTCCCAGCAATCCTACCAAACACTTTCCAGTGACATTAAGAAGGATTCTTCAGTCTGGTGTTTCTTAAACTTTTTTCTTTCAGGGCCTGTTCCCACTTTTAAAAATTATGGAGGACCCCAAAAGAGCTTTTGTCTGTATGGGTTATATTTATTGATATTGACCGCATTAAAAATTAAAATTGATGCATTCGCTGCTGCTACCGTTTCTCATGATTGTTTGATGGGATTTTTATATTGTATTATTTTTCAACATAGGCTAGCAAATAATTTTGATTTTGTGGACCCCTGAGGAGACCACACTTTAAGAAACACTGCTTTAGTCGTATCTGGAAGGGATAAGGTGTCCTTCTCTAGCTGCTAAGAAAATGATTAACAAATGGATGGAAGGGGGGAAAAAGCAGAATCTTTTCCAGCTGTTTTTTTTAACAGCTGATTTTCTCCCCAAGTAGGGACTCCATGGTCAGAAATAACCATTGGCACAAAAAGAGCAGTCATAATCAGTAAATTTAGGGTAAAAATACAGATCTGGGGAGGAAAAGGCAGGAGGGGATTCAGTTTCTTCCAACTGCATCCCAAGATTTATACAGGCAATGTCTTTACATTTACACTGAATTCTTAAGGACCAGAAACTTGACGGCTTTTAAAACAAAAGTGGATATATTCTGGGAACTCGTTTCTGCATTTGACTGCCACAGTCCTCGTTTTTAAAGGGCAAATGTGCAGTGCTCAAAATCTGACTCAAGCTCTTTCACCATCCTAAATTGCGAGAGATTATTTCTAAGAACAAAGAAAAAAAAAACACAAGTATTTGGGAGCTTCAGAGTTTCACCCTCACCTTTCCCTGCCCAGAAAAACCAGACTTTCCAGCTCAACCCCTGTGCAATATCGGCCTGTTTATCACGTGTACACTCTGTCTACAACCTGCCCAGAATGAGTCACCTAAGGCCCAGGAAAAAAAAAAAAACCCTTAACCTAGGTTCTAGTCGGGACAAGGTGATTACAGATGTTCTCCTTCCCAGATTAGCAACGGAGAAGAAAAGGAAAGGAAAACACAGATCAAGGACGAGGGAAAAGGAAAGAGCCCACGGGATGCCCAGTAGGATTGCTGGACTGGGGTGCCAAGGTTTAAAGCCTCGTATATCTGCCTGCCTGAAGATAATCAAGTCCAGGGCTAAGAAATGTGACACTCATCCAGGGGCATCTACAGGGAAGGTAAGAAATGTAAGAAGAGAACTGCCACCATGCAAGAAACAGCAAGGGATAAATTACACTGTCATGGCTGCCATCTTAACTTTTTTGACCCACGCGCACACACATCGCAAATGCCCCTGCATGCATGGATCCTGAACTTAAATTAAAACATGGCAAAGGTAAGAGAGAGGGAAGGAGAAAGAGTTCTGCCAATCCTGAAAGAGGCTTCAGGTGAGGGGTTGAAATCTCTGGAAAACTCAACATTTTTGTCCACCGTTGTAGCGTTTTGATGTGGGATCTCAAGGAAGGACACCAAAAACTTAGAAAATGTTGTGACCTTGGAAAATTTTGTAATGGTCTGTGGGAATGACCTTGGGAGACAGGAGGAAGAGCTGCAGACTAGGCAACAGTCGGGTAAGAGGCAGCTGAGTCCATGGAAGAAATGGGGGTGTGGCAAACATCACAGAAGTGACCCCCTCCTTGTTTCTTGGACTGTAAAGGTGAGGGGGGAGAGATGCACTTTCAGACCTGCAAGATTCTGTTACTACAACCTTACAATAAAGGTGGTGTTAGTACTCATGGTTTTGGCTTCTTGTCTGAACTACTTCGCAAGGCTGACAGCCCTTCTGAGACTTTGCTACACCCACATTCCTGCTGCGGGCTCAGCTGCCTCTTACCTGACCACTGTCTAGTCTGCGGCCTTTCTCCTGTCTCCCAAGGTCATTCCCACACACCATTATAGACTTCTCTTTAAAGAGAGACGTCCTGCATTGTGGACATCTAAGATATGAAAAGGATGCTGACCCTGATCCCATCATTCTCTCAACCCACAGCTCAGAGCAAAATGTCAGGGAACCAACTGCATTGTCACAAAATCCTGGAGAACTGGGAGAAATAAGAGCATTGGTTAATAATATAGAGAGAGAAAATGTAAAACAATTTCCAAGGGGGACACAAATACACAAAATAAAAGCAGACTCAGGGATACCTGGAAAACATCCCTTCCTGGATTAAATAGCTAATTCTTTTGTAACTGTCTTCCCTAATTAATCACCTTCCATATACGTTAGGATTATACCATTCATTGATTCATTGATTCATTGATTCATTGATTCATTGATTCATTGATTCATTCATTCATTCATTCATTCATTCATTCGTATAGCTGCCCAATTCACAAAATGCAATTCTGGGCAGTGAACACAGGATTAAAAAAAAAAGTGAGGAAAAAATACAAATATTTATTTATGATAGCAATGTACCCATCATCCCCATCAGTCTGATCAATATGGCTCCCCCACTCACCTCATTGATGAAATTAAGCAGGAGCTGGAAGTCAGAAGGGCTGTCAAACAGGCCATGGACAACAATGACGGGCTTGTAAGAGGCGGTGAACGTGAGGAAGAGGAAGGTGAGGCAGAACGCAGCCAGCACCTGGAGGTAGCCTCGGTGCTGTGGCATGGTCCCACCAGCTGGATGAGAGAGAAGGGTTAAATTGACCTCCAGCCCAACCCTAAGATTTCTCCTTCTCTGCCTTTGTCCATTTCAGCCCAACAGCATGCTACAGGTAGTCCTTGCTTAACAACCATTTGTTTAGTGATGGTTTGGACTTACGATGGTGCTGAAAAACTGACTTATGACCAGTCTTCACACTTATGACTGTTGCAGCATCCCCGTGGTCATGTGATCACCATTTTCGACCTTCCCAGCTAGCTTCTGGCAAGCAAAATCAATGGGGAACTGTGTGATTCACTTAATGACCTCTGCAAAAAAGGTTGTAAAAGCGGGTCAGATTCACTTAACAACCAAAATTCTGGTCCCAATTGTGGTAGTTAAGCAAGGACTACCTGTATGGGGTAGGGACTAGAAGGCATGCCTTCTCTGCCGTGCCTGCCCTCTGGAAAATTCTCCCTTCAGAAGTCAGGATATCCCCGACCCCGCTGGCCTTCCGTAAGGCCGTGAAGACCTGGTTATATGCCTGGATCTGGGGCCCAAGTGTGTTAAGGGCCCCGTTTCTTGGCTATATTAACATCCATGCATTGTTTACTTGGTGACCATATATATTTATTTAAAAAGTACTTTTTGTACTTTTGTTTTAATTATTTTAACTGTTTTACAGTTTTTATGACTGTAAGCTGCCCAGAGTCACTCGTTGGGATGGGTGGCTATAGAAATTAAATAAATAAATGGGGTTACTACCCGTCCTCGAAGTGGGAAGCATTGAGTCTATGGCATGCCAAGGACACTCACAAAACGGGGGACATGGCCCGACACACACCTGCTATTTACTTCAAACAGAATTGTTGAAATCACTTCCTATCCTCTTTCACTGGCCTCCTTGGATGCTTTTTTCCCCTCACTTAATTTTGTTGCTTTTTCTGGGCAAGAGGGCACCCTTTGAATCAAAGCTTCAGCTTGTAGCCATTCCTCATTTTATTTCCTAAACATGTCAACGGGGCCAGGGGTCATCTCGGAATAAAGATGTTTTGCAGTGAATCAGTTTCCTATTTTTAAAAAAACAAGCAGACATTTTGGGGATTGTCCTTTCCACAATTCCTCATTCATACCTTTGCAAACTCCAAAATATTCTCTTACCATCAGCACCATTACAAGGATTCCTGTCGACATACTGCAGAATTTACCAACCCAGGACTTCCCTTAAGAGCTTGTGAAATAACTAAAATTTGCAAGATGTTGGCAATCTTGCAAGTCCTTGAGAGACGTTATGCAACAAGGCAAAATCACATGAAAATTCGGCGTTTTAATTTTTAAAAAAAAAATACGGATACTAGGCGCCGTTTGGGGGTTGATGAGCGTCGTTTTGCCAATCCCTGAAGAACCCTTAAACATTGTTCACCTATAGGGGATGGCCAAATCTCTTGTTTCATTTTGCTCTGGCTCACAGTTTCATGCTCCTGGGTTTATCCCATCCTTTTTTCTCTCTCCAATTCCAAGGGATGTTGGAAATAAATTATATAAAGCTCTCTGCCTGTCAGCAGGATGACTCCGAAAATGTAACAGAACCAGACTAGATTATGGGACCAGAAAGAATTACAGAAGTCATACTCTGGAATGTACCAACACGAACTTAAGATTGTAAAATGTGAAACTAGAAAACTCAGGAAGAAGAGTTTGACTATCTTCTCCTTGACATGCTTGATTTTTATGCAAAGAGATTTTTATTTTAGAAAACAGAGCGGCAGATTGAAGGTCATCTTCGCACTGTCTAAAATCCGACAAACCACAGATTTTTTTTTCAGTCACAGTAAGAATTCAGCCAGGGCTGACTGCATCTGCCCTTAGAATGAACATTAGGCTCATATATGCCGTGTTTTTTTTAATGTGTACTGTATGTATGTATATTTGTATATATGTATATTGGTAAGTATAACAACCAGAAGATATGGTATACTACAACCATAAAAGTGCTAATAAAATCAGGAAAAAATATAGAATGAATAAATGAGTGACATTTGTAGAAACTGAAAGTATATCCATAAAATATTAATACAGAACTAGCTCAAACTTTTAACATATTATTAAATCTAGCCATATAAACCATCTGCTGCTCCTTCATATGTTGTGTTTCTAAAGGCAACCCAATAGGCACAAGTAATTAGCAAAGTATACCTATAAATATAAAACATAAAACCATATTCCCATTGCACCTGCTGACATAATAATTCACAGCACATCGTGAAAATGATTTCCGCTTTCAGTTATTTCTTTGATCACTCTTGCAGTAACTCAACGCAGACTATGCTATTTATTATCTCAAACAGAGGCACCAGGATTTATACGAGTGGGAATGGCTGGCCCTGGTCTACTCCGTATCATAGATGCAGGGTGGATGCGGAAGTGAATCCTGATCTGCTATTATTCCCCACTCAGCAGGAACTTCACTGATCCACTTTCCCACAAACAGGCAGTGTCTCTGGCAAATCAGCCCTGAAAACAAGGCTTAAGTCATCCAGAAGAAATCTGTTTTCCATTTCCCTACAACTCAAAACATAAACCAAGACCTGAAGGCATCCATCCATTTGCATCCTTAAACAAACACACCCAAATGTAAGGCATTTCCAGTTTGGAAACTAAAATCCAGAGCTAGCAATTTCATCGTAGCTAAATGGATGCTTGTAAAAACCAAGTTCACGTATCCAGCCAGCTCCACATATGCCAATGTACCCCAAGAGGAAGCTACGATCTTGCACAGTCATAGAGCTAAAGATTACTGCCCTCTTGGAAATAAACACAAAGGAGATGAAGGAGGCTGCGGGATGCTAGGATTCAGAAGACTGTCCTTCTATATAAGCCTCTTAGCCAGCCAATATTTCCCTAGATCAGCCTTCTCCAACCTGGTACCTGCGTATGCTGCAGATCAACTTGGATAGACCAGGTTCACACGTTACGCTGCGCTGCGGTTTGCCTGGCTCTGGGCCAGTACGCTGGGTTTGTGCAATAATCAAAGCTTGTAAATCATGATTGTTGGCCTAGCACAACAAATTGTTGTTTATTCAATGAAACGCAAGGCAAATGCAAGGCTTGACACAATGTATGGACTCAGCCAAATGGTGCTTATTCAATACAATTACTGGTTGTATTTATGATTTTATTGAAATTTGAAATTGTTTTTATTGTGAACCGCCCAGGGTCCCCCGGGTGGGGGAGATGGGCGGTGATAAAAATGTGATAAATAAATAAAATAAATAAATAAAAATAAACCACGGTTAAGCAAATCTCCGTGACTTGACTTGTGAGGAAATGTCAAGTAGTATCTCTGTCAGGTAATCCATATTCAACAACCTGAAAATTCAAACAAGCTTCGACTATCATTTCTCAATATCCTGGTCCTCCCCAAGAAAACTCCAGGTGGATTTTAAGGCTCTTGAGACTACATTTTGCACTGACCTTTGCAGCAACCCTACAAAGTAGGTTAGGCAGTGAAAAAGAAGGGAGAGGGAGAAAGAGAAAGAGAGGAAACACATAGGAATGTGCCAAAATTATGCCGTGATCTTCATGGCAAGTGAGTATCTCAACTCTAGCCCAGTCTTCCCCACCCTGGGGACTTCTAAATATAATGGATTATGACTTCCATAATCTTCAGTTTAAGAGGATGAGGGGAGATTTGGACCTGTCTAATGTCCTACAGCAGAACTTTTTTTTTTTGGTCTACGATCAGTTCTGTTAAGCATAGCCACAGAGGGAAGAGGGAATGGCCTTGAAGAACAGAAGGAAGAGCTGCCGCCAAGGCAACAGACCTGGTTTTGTCTGCAGGCTTGGAATGGGACGAGGAATAATTACACCTGGGGATGGCTAGTGCCGTAAAGTGATTCTGAGGGGCCTATTACACTCAAGGACTGATTAAGATCTTTTCGCCATGTAGATTTTATTATATTTGTACTTTTACTGTATTTTGTATTGTAATGGTTTTGAATTTTAATCCTGTTTTATTGTAAGCCGCCCAGAAGTCCCCCCGTAGGGGAGAGATGGGCGGTGAATAAATTTATTAAATAATAAATAAATAGTCAGATAAGAGGGGCTTGAGCCCTGGCCAAGGAAGTAACGTGAGAAAACGTCTCAGGCAAGCCCCTCCCAAGTTCACATAGATAAAGGGAGGGAGAAGGAAGCACGTTCAGACTTGTGAGATTCAGTTACTGTAGCTGTTGCAATCGAAGTAGTTTTGACCTATATGGCATGGGTTTCTTAGACTGGTCTACCTGGTAGGGCTGGCAGTAGCTTCCAAGTGCATCAGCAAGTTCTGGCAAGAGAGGACAATTAAAAAGATACTAGGAACACCAATAAAGCTGCCTCTTACCAACAATGGATCAAAGCTATCTAGAGAATGCTCCTTGAACAAATATTGCTTGCTCTCCCAAACAATTAGAAACTGTTTTATACTAAGACAGATCACTAGTTGATCTTTTTCCACCTATTAATTCTCTTTGCTGGGATTTGGTGCAGGGGAGTTCCCAACTCTGCTTGCTGCTGATAGAAACCAAACATATAACCTCTTGAATGCAAAACATAACTTAACTAGTAAGCTTTGTGCACACTTGCTAATCTCTTCTCTGTTGGCCAGGAGGAGGATTCCATGTTACCTCTTGAACCATGGCTATATTTGGGCTTAGCAACCTGTTTCTAAACAAATGAATATGCAGGAGGGAATGTGCCCAGAATGTGGAACTCACAGTTGAAGGAAAGTGTCTGCAGAGGATGGTGTCAAAAAAGTCAAGATGATGGTTATGATCACATGATCGAAGCCCTGACATAAAAAAAGGGGGGGCAAGGTTTTGATCATGTGGTTGCAGACACCATTTTGACTTCTTTGGCCCCAGGAGTGGACATTCCTATCACCTTTGATGCGCTTTGATACTATTTGAAAGCTTTGGAATTTTCTTTTTAATTAAATTAATAGAAAAATATAGGAGTGTTCAATCACCCTGATGTTGTGTTTCATTCTGGATATCACGCTTCAAGAACAATTCAGATAAAGTCGACGAGGTTCAAAGAACAGCCGTGGGGATGATCAGGGAATAGCCCCTTCCAACTCCATGATATTATGTATTAACGACGTGACAGAACATTAAAACTGAAGTGCAAAGACATCTGGAAATTTGTACCACAAACAATACATTCATTTAAACTGAGAGCCAGTTTGGTCTAGTGGTTAAGCTGCTGGGCTAGAAGCCAGGAGATGGTGAGTTCTAGTCCCGCCTTAGGCATGAAAGCCGGCTGGGTGACCTTGGGCCAGTCACTCTCTCTCAGCCCAGCCCACCTCACAGGGTTGTTGTTGTGGGGAAAATAGGAGGAGGAAGGAGTATTAGGTATGTCTGCCGCCTTTAATTATTTATAAAAATAATAAAGGCAGGATAGAAAATAAATAAATAAATGAATATAATGAATATAATAAATAAAATTGCTCAGAAGTCCTCTTTGTTATCCCTTGGTTAAAAAAAAGGCAAATGGAAATGTAGAGAAACAATATCTAAATACACTGCCTGAAGCTTCTGAAAAGATAGGTTGGGCATAAAAAAAAATCAAGTGAATAAAGACACACAACTCTGGATCAAAGTCAAGGCTGAAAGACGTTGACAGGTCTTGTGCTCAACACAAGGACTCAGTCTGATATAAAGAGTTGCCCCAAGCATGCACCCAGCTGGGAATACAGAGCAATCTTCAAGGACAAAGGCTAGAATTTCTTGGCAGCACTACCCACAACAACAATTTTAGCACTGACATGCTGTTACACAAAAGATCAGCATCTATCAGATGTCTCCGGCAGCGAAGACAATACCTTCTTGGAATTAAAACAGCGAGACACAAGCTAAACCCTAAGTCATCCCAGAAGTCTTACCTGCTCACACCTGTATTGACAACTCCCACTTCTGGACTATTTGCTTGGAGAGACCTTGAGCTCTATGGCATGGCTCTGGTCAGGATGTTGGGATTAAGAGGACTTCTCCTGGCTCCACCCCTTTCCTTCCAGTGAACAGCAACACCTATGGGTGGAGACAGGAATTCCCTTAATTGTTGATCTATGCAAGACTTGACAAGCAAGAAGGCAGCTCGTTTTCCAAATCGTGATACCAGACGATACAAAGACGAGGTGGGCTAAGCGAAAGGCCTAGCAGAAGCTCACTCCAGCCTCCATAGTCTCCTCAGTGGGTATCCCTACCACAGGAGAGCCTAAAAGTCGAGGTTCTTGACGCTGCCCACAAAAGAACCCAGGTTCAGTTAAGGATCCACAGAAGGACCAGTACCGAGAAATATACAGAGAGAGGATTCTTGGAGGGACAATGCCAACTGAGGCGGTCAGGACCAGGCACATATTTAATTAATTAATTATATCCCACTGCAATGCCAGAGGATTCTTAGTATTCCACAATACACAAATGACATGGATAATTAATGCAGCTAAAATATCCGAGCATGGTTTAAAAAAAAACAACACCAAAAACAACCCTCCAAGCCAGCATAGTAATCCAAGATATACGATTTTGAAAATGGCATTATCTCAAATGCCCTCCAGGGAATGTTTGTTTTCAGCTGCTTCTGGAAGATGGTCACAGTGGGAGCAGAACTATTTTCCACCAGGAGGCCATTCCAGAGGGCTGGTGCTGCTGTTGAGAAGCAGAGTCTCAAAGCCTTGGCCTCCTTCACTTCCTGGAAGTGGGGAACCACCACCAGCTTCTCCCAGCATGATTGAATTGGTTGTGTTGACTCTAACGGGAAAATGTGATCCTGAAGGTAACTTTCAATTTTGTAAGCTGCCCGGAGTCACCGTGTGTGAGTTGGGTGGCCTTACAGCCAGTCCTCGTTTAACAACCATTCATTTAGTGGCAGTTCAAACTTACAAGGGTGCTGGAAAAATCCAACTTATGTCTGGTCCTCACACTTACGACCGTCACAGCATCCCCATGGTTACGTGATCACAATTCGGGCACTTGGCAATTGGTTCGCATTTATGGCCATTGCAGCGTCCCACTGTCATGTGATTACCATTTTCAATCTTCCCAGCTGGCTTCTGGCAAGCAAAATCAAGGAGGAACCATTTAACGACCATATGCTTCGCTTAATGCCTGTGGTGATTTGCTTAACCGCCACCACAAAAAAGGTTGTAAAATCAAGTTGGATTTGCTTAATGATCGCTTCACTTAGCAACCAAAATTCCAGTCCCAATTGTGGTTGTTAAGTGAGGACTACCTGTATAAATCTGTTCAATAAATAATAAATAATAAACTTGATGCAAAGCCATAAAGAGCTTTAAAACTTAAAAGCAAAACTTTGAACCCAAAAGTCTACTGGTAACCATTGCAGGGTCAGTAGTGCAGGTGTTACGTGCTGCCACTGGCAAGAGCTAGCTAGCATATGGGTGTTGTACTTTGGACCATCCGAAGCTCCTGGGTGGTCTTTAAAGACCACGCCATGTAGAACAGTGGTACTGCATGGAGGTGGCGATGAGGGCGTGAATCACTGTGGCAAATTCCTCTTGTCCCAGGTAGGACTTTGGCCTCCATCTGCCTCTCTAGGGCTAGTGCTTCCCCCTCAAGAGACACCACTGGTGCAGGCAGATAACCTCAGTGCACAAGTAGATTCAACCTTGGTTTGTTTTCTCCCATCCAGGACCTTACAGCCTCCAGACACCAGGACAAGACTTCAGCAGCGGCAGCAGCTGGGCCCAGAGTAGCAGTGTAGAGCTATGTACCATCATCGTATTGACGACATTGAATCTCAAACCATCAGATGACTTCTCCCAGATGTTTCATGGAGATGTTAAATAGCAGGGGGGGAGGACTGGCCTCTGCAGCATCCCACATGGCAACAGCACTCCCCACCCTGACTGGCACCATCTCTCAAGGAAGGAGGGGAAGCATGGTGCAACAGTGCCTCCAGTTCCTAATTCCTGCAGGAAGACACCATGGTTGGTGGTACCGAAATCCACCAAGAGGTCTAGAAGGACCAAGATGGGAGTTCCTCCATCCAGGTCTCAACAAAGGTCATCCAATAACACGACCAATGCCATTCCAATCCCATGTCTAGGTCTGAAAAGGGTCCCCATAACATGCTTCTTCTAGGGTGCTCCATGCCTGAGCCCCACCACAGACCCAACAACCTTTCCTAAAGGAAAGTTAGAGACTGGGTGATAATTGTCTGTCTCCTCCACATCCAGGGAGGGCTTCTTGAGGAGGAGGAGGAGCACCACTGCCCTGGTGGAAGCCACCAGCAACATCCCTTCTTGCAGTGCGGCTCCAACAATCTCCCAAATCCAGGAAATTACTCCAACGACCAAAAGGAACCAGGTGGAATAAGGATGCATCATGCAAGTGGCAAAGGACATCCTAGAGGGCACTCTGTCCACTTTCTCAGAGGTCAAGAGCCAAAAAGAATCCCAGATAACATGGCAAGGGAGTGCTCTAGTCACATCCTAGATCAGCGTTTCTCAACCTTGGCAACTTTAAGACGTGTGGACTTCAACTCCCAGAATTCCCCAGCCAGCCTTGGGAGTTGAAGTCCACACGTCTTAAAGTTGCCAAGGTTGAGAAACACTGACCTAGATCCTGCCCACTTGGAATCAAGACTCAAAAGGATCTGAGTGACTTTACTGGCAAGACGTAGCACTATCTGGTTACAGCAGCCATATAGAAGCTCTTGATGTTCACTCAAAGAAAAGTAAAGATGCTTCACTTCTCATTGCCATCCAGATATGGTGCTCCATCAGCTTCACTTTTTGTCCTTCACCACCAGCGCTCCAGACATCGTTTTTGCCACTTCATCTCCCAGGGGCCCTCAGTCAGGATGAAGCCAGAGTAGAAAAGATTACCCAACTCCATGTTAGTCTCAAACTAGCAGAAAAAAGTACAGGTAGTCCTCACTTAACAACCACAACTGGGACTGGAATTTTGGTTGCTAAGCAAAGTGGTCATTAAGTGAATCTGACACGATTTTATGACCTTTTTGCAGTGGTCATTAAGTGAATCACCATGGGCAGGAAGCAAACCAAGTGGTTGTTAAGTGAATCACAAGGTTCCCCATTGATTTTGCTTGCCAGAAGCTGACCGGGAAGGTTGAAAATGGTGATCACATGACCGCGGTATACTGCTAGAGTCATAAATGCGAACCGGTCGCCAAGCACCCAAACCATGATCATGTGACTGCAGGGACGCTGCAGCAGTTGTAAGTGTGATGACCAGTCATAAGTTGGTTTTTTCAGCACCGTCTTAAGTCCAAGCCATCACTAAACGAACGGTTGTTAAGTGGACTACCTGAACATCCATATAACTGAATCAAGAACTGATGTAATATTAAAATTAAAGAAAAAAGACCTGGGAAATTACATCCTAAAACAACTCCTAAAAAATTGTTCCAAGTTTCTCTTTTTCCCTTCCTTATCGAAAGTCTAATTCAAAGGGTGACAAACCAAATCTATCAAGAATCCACTACTGTAGATACATAAACCAGAATCCATTGGAGTTGGGTGGCTTACAAATTCAAATAAATAAAAATACAATAAAACAATCTATGTATGTATGCAGATTTATACTTCCAGTACTGACAATATTTTTTTAATCATCTACAATTCTTGACATCTTTATAGATCCCAAGTAAGCCCTTGTTTTAATGCAATGTATCAGAGGAAACTCTTGTCCTCCAAATGCCCAATCCTTTGCTACAGATTCTGTTGGTTGAGGCTGTGGCATAATTGCAAAACATCTGTAGGGGTCCAAGTTGTTTATTCCTGCAGTGTGTTGCCCTGTAACATTTTGAGTAAGACAGCCCTAAGGAAACGGGCTAGAATCATACTTTACATTCCTGGAAGCCTGTCTTGTCCTAGGCATGCCAAAGTATTTAAAAATAAATGCAAGAAAAACCAAGCTTTTATTCACAAAAAGACCTAGAGGGTTTTTTCACAACCCACTGGGAAATCAGATATATTATAACATACCGAAGAAAAGGAGGGTTTAGGTGGGGTGAAGAAAAGAAAGCTTAGTTAAATTATAGTTTTGAGAATGCCAAACTGAATTAGAACAACTTCCGGAGGGAGAGTCATGTGCTACGTTAAAGTTCAAAGGATGTGCCATTCCCTGTTTACCTAAGCTGAAGAAGGAAACTCCAAGGTGAATACTCAGAGAAGAACCAGGCCCTATCTCCCAGTGTGGTAAGAAATGACACCACAGACCAGTTGACCCAAAAAGAGGAACTGTGTGGCTTTGGAGAACTCTATTTTTGCTACAAAATGCTAGTCACACCTAGGATTTTATTGACCCATATTCCTTAATATGGGTAGTTGGGTCTCATAAAGCTTCCATTTGAAAGATAAGAAATTTTATTAAAAGCATAAAGAGTGAAGGTCAAACCTTGATGATCACAGGCATGACTATGTAATTTCCTTGACAAGAGTATGGAAGTGGTTCACCACCATTTTCACCACTATCTTCTTTGGGGGATATATTCTTCCAAATAGATGGGCCTTTCCTCTGAATCTGACATCCAGCGCATCTGGGGAATACCAAGTCAGGGAAGGCAGATTTGTAATTATTATTATTATGTCTATCACCCAAGAAATATTGTCAGCAACAAAGCAGCACATCCCACAAGACAATCTGAAGGAACATGACATTGGTCATTTCCACACATCCAAACATGACTGTCCCAAAATAACAGTAATAAGTGTTACAGGTATTATATCCTTTAAATAAAAGCTGGATGATGCTGTGAAAATGCTGTGAGTCACTACTGTGGAAACAACTAACATCTATTTGTGGAAGCAAAGCTGGTGAGGATCAAGTCCATGTGGGAATGAAAAGACTAGACTTTTCAATATTTCCAAAACTGCCATTTTCTCCCCAGAGAGAGGCAGGAATGGATACAAGGGAGAAGAACTAGATCAGGGTTTCTCAACCAGGGTTCCATGGAATCCTCTGGTTCTGCAAGAGGTCACTAGGGGTTCCCAGGGAGATCATGATTTATTTAAAAAAAAATTAATTCAAATTCAGGCAACTTCACATTAAAGAGGTAAGTTTCATTCTTTATTTATTTTAGTCTAAGAACACTGTTAATGCATATAGACAGGCCTACCCATGAAACAAACGTAATGATTTTGTAACTTGTGGCCTAAATTTGAGCCTGAATGTGCAGGGGCTCCCTGAGGCCCGAAAAAATATTTCAAGGGTTCCTCCAGGGTCAAAAAGTTGAGAAAAGCTGAGCTAGATGTGTCATACTTCTTGGTTCATCTGTGGAACGCAAGGATCGGAAACAACAGATTGCATACAACTGGGTCTAAGAATTCAGACCCGAAGTATTGCTTGCTCAATTTTGGGTAATTTTATACCTGCTCCAATTCTGTGTTTCACTGTTAGCTCAGATTGCTCATTGGTCAGAGACCTTTTATTTGGTAGGCACTTATATCTAAGCACCGGAAAAGACCTGTTTTTTTCACCCATAACAACAAACTCGGTAGGCTGGGCTGAGAGTGACTGGCCCAAAGCCACCTGCAGAGTTTCCATGCGTTCAAGGGGTTAGAGTCTGGGTCTCCCCACTATTGCAGCATCTTCACTCCACCATCCTGGCTGGGTTTGCAGATCTCAGTCCCAAGTTAACATCTGGCAGCTAAACCATTCTCTCAAGCGTTATTTCTGGCTTTGTTATGATCCAGTGTTGGATTTTAGGCTAGCACCATGCACTGAAGAATGGCCTGGCCTGGGAACCCTGATTAAAATGGAGCCTTACTTAAATATTTATTCCTAAGAAAGGGAGGAATTCTGTTCCTCCCCATCCAGGTTCCAGGTGAGGGGGCATCTCCCCACTGAAGAACAGGTGGTGTCAGCATAACTTCCTGCCTGGGTAAAACTCCCTTACCTCGGGGAATAGCCAGTCCTAGACTCTTCAGGCCCCAGGTACTGGAGCTATGTGGGTGGAGATCTGAGGAAGGAGACTAAAAAGTTAAGGGTGGATATCAGAAACAGACACTCCCCATCCTTCTCCTCAGTGCAGAACCACCACGGCCAGAAATAACAAACCTCTGAACAGAAGACATTTGAGAACCGTATCAGAGTGTAGTGTGGTGTAGTGGTTAAGGCTACACCAGACTAGAAACTGGGAGACCGTGAGTTCCAGACCTCCTTTAGGCATGAAAGTCGGCCGGGTGACTTGGTCGCTTTCTCTCAGTCCGACCTCCCTCCCGAGGTCACTGTGATGGGGAAAACAGGAGGTGGGAACGTTAACATTTGATCAACTGCCTCCAGTTGATCAAAACAGAGATGGGATATAATCAAATAAATTAATCAAGGTAGTGCCTATTTCTGTTATAACCTGAGTGGGACCTTTGCTAAGCCGCTGATAATAATTTGGAGTTTCCTCGGACCAGCGCAACCCAGCACTTCTCTTATTTTTGTTTGTTGGGTGTGTTTCTGTACAGGTTTTGTATTGAGTGGCTGGATCCTATCTTATTTATCTACTTTGGACTGTGTTTTTATCGTGTTTTTTTGCTATATACCGTGAGCCACCCAGAGTGGCTTCAGTGTTGGGCAGCTCCTAAACCTATATAAAAATATAAAAAATTTTTAAAGGAAAGTTTCAAATGCATAATGAATTGCTGAGCTACCACATCAATTGAATTGATAGATCTTCCCCTCCAACATACCGCACACTGAGATGAGATAACCCGGAGTATACTACAGGATTCAACGGTCCCATGACTTTCTCCTTTCATCTACTGCAGACAGTGCTGCAATTGCGAAAAGTCACCATGTCACGTAAGGCAAATCTTCTTTCACAAGGTAATAGCTTCAGCGGACAAGGGAAATGCTGTGGATATAACCCACCTTGATTGCAGGAAAACTCTTGGCAAGGTCCACATGACACTCCCATTGACAAGCTGTTCAAGTGTGATTTGGATGGCACTACACTCAGGTGGGTCTACAGCTGGTTGGTTAACTGCATTCAGATACTCAGCAGCAGCAGGTCTATGTTGGGTTGGAAAACAGTTAACCAGAGGAGTCCTATCTTGGACCTGGTATAACTCAGTATTTTTATTAATGACTTGGATAACAGGACTCATGGATGCTTATCAAATCTGTCAACCACACAACGTTGGAGAGTTTGGTCAACACCCAAGATGATGGAACAAGATTGCAGTTCTAATCTGGATAAGTTGGAAGACTGGGCTAAGAGGAACAGGATGCTCTCAACAGGGAGAAATGTAAGGAGGAAAAATATCGGGCACACATACAAGATGGGGAATGCATGTCTTGGAAACGCTGCACTGGGAAATGACTTGGGTACTAGCCACTGATAACAAGCTGAATGTGAGCCAGCAGTGGGAGGCAGATGCTAAATAGGCTACAGCAGCTCTGGGTTGCATCGAAGAAGCATCTTATCAAAGACACATGAAGTTCTTTCCCCTTTACTCTGCACTGATGAATCCACACCTAGAGGACTGTGAACAATTTTAGGCACATTTCCAGAAGGCTAGAACAGGTTCAGAGGACGACAAAAATGATGCAGAGATTTGAGGACGTGTCAAAGAAACTGGGGGTGTTCAATCTGGAGAAGAGAGGTCCAAGGGGAGATACGGTATCAGTGCTCAGGTACATAAAATGGTGCCACAGAGAAGATGGCCAGGAATTATCTTCCACTGCCACAAAAACTAGGAACAGAAATGAGAAGTTGCAGCTGTCTAGTTTTGAGTTAAAATGCTATATAAGGAAAATCATCCTGATGGTAAAATCTGTCAAACAATGGAAGAGTCTATCCACAGAGGGTGAGGGTTCTTCATCTCTGGAGGCTTTGAAGAGAAGATTAGACATCTACTTCTCAAGGATGGTTTTATTTTCCTGCATACTGCAGAAGGCTGGGCTACAGTAACTTTAGATCCCTTTCAACCCCATGGTTCTGTGGTCCAATGGGGAACTGCTGCAACGCACACTACTTTACACCAAGCTGCACAATGGATTCAACTACCTCAGTTCCGAATCTTGACCAACAGCAATTCCCAAAGAGAATCTTTACCACCATACTGGAGAAAATGGAGATGGTTCCAGACAACTTCTCATACATTGCAAAGCATATATTCTACTATCAGTCATGACTTGGCTCACAGTAGGACAGATTCCAAAATGTCTGGAGAAGGATTCACTCATGCAAGAATGAGGTGATAAAACCCCAGTAAGATGGAATGAATCGGGGCTGCAACTCGAGGGGGGGCCCCCCAAAATGACAAAATCCTCCCTCACCAATCCATGGGGGGGGGGTGCGTGGAATCCATGTTTGCCCCGGGTGACACAGACCCTAATTGCAGGCCTGGAATGAATTGCCCTGGGAAATCTTCTTGCAAAATTGGGTGGGGGGTGTTAAAGCCAGCTTCCTTCTGGATTATAGTTCTCTGATTTGTTTAATTCTGGGTACTGTGGACAAAATAAGTGACTGACACGTCTTGTAGAACAGGACGATGAGGCCATAATTTTATGAATCAAGGTTCAAATGGTTCCTATTAGAAGTTAGATATGCAAAACGTTTTGAGGTCCAAATTCTCTGGTTTCAAAACTTCCCTTGCACTCAGTCCAAGACATTGAAACACTTCTGGCATGTCAGAACAGCTCAGGTTCGAACAGGATAGTTTGCAATTGGAAATTTTTCCATCTGGGAGCTCTTTAGATACCTCTGATTTCCACTGTCTCAGCAGATGGCAGCATTTCTGTATTGTTGAAAAAAAAAAAAAAAACCTCAGACAAATATGTCCATGAAGCTGGCAAGAGCTAAGCCCAACTTGAAGGCAACCTTATTTGTACCGCTTACAGGTAGTCCTCACTTAACAACCATTCATTTAGTGATGGTTTGGATTTACAATGGTGCTGAAAAAACTAAATTATGACCGGTCCTCAAGTTTACAACCATTGCAGCGTCCCTATGGTCACATAATCATGATTTGGGTACTTGGCAACCGGTTTGCATTTATGACCATTGCAGTGTCCCGTGGTCACATGATTGCCATTTTCAACTTTCCCCGTCAGCTTCTGGCAAGCAAAATCAATGGGGAACAGTGCGATTTGCTTAACAACCACAAAAACTGGGTTGGATTCACTTAATGACCACTTCACTTAGCAACCAAAATTCCAATCCCAATTGTGGTTGTTAAGTGAGGACTACCTGTATACCAATTTTTCTCAAGCTTGGCAACTTTAGGATATGTGGACTTCAACTCCCAGAATCCCCCAGCCTACACATCTTAAAGTTGCCAAGCTTGAGAAACACTGGTTTATACTGTAAAAAAATTGAACTGAGAAATACTCAACTTGCAAGCAGGATACAAGCAAATCAAATAAGCAACCTCTCCTGCTTCCCTCCATGCCAGACGTCTCCTTGCAGACTGTTATCTGTTTATGGGGGTGTTCTCTATTTAAAACACCCCATAAACAGGTAACATTCTGCAAGCAGAAGCTTCTGACCTCTGTCAGAAACAGGACTCCACAAATTCAATCTAATATGGCACGGTCCACTCTACTCCTTCAGATGATCCTCCCTCCATTGTATATAATGCAAGAAACGGATGGTGCAAGAGACACTTGTTTATTTGCCTAATATACACACCTGGTGCAAATACCAGACCTGCATGTGCATATTTTTTTTCAGTTTTGCAAAGGATATTTCTTAACTCAGCCTCATAAATAGGTCATGCCTAGCTGCATGGGGAAATTGCTTCTGTTTCGACATGAAACTGTATTCAGTTTGGCTATCATCCTTCCTTTTTTTATTATTATTATTTGCTGGCCTGAGGAGGAACACAAGTTGTCAGCCCATGACTCACCTCCTGGTTAACTTATTCTGCAATTCTACAACGGCAGAAGACTTACAAGGATGTCAGAGGCAAATAAAATGTCTATGACGGAGAGTTATAAAAGTGACCCACAATGATCAGGCAGAACCTGCTCACAGGTTAACCAAATAAAGGTCATCAGGTGACACAGTCATGCAGTGGATTTAAGAAAACACAACTGGACAAGGCCACAGAGGTCAACCACTTGCTGAATACATGCTCTATAACGCAGGATGCAGTCGAGATACTCCTGCGAATTAGACGTCTTGTTTCTACTTAAATATCACCAGTGGCAGCCTGAAGCCTCACTAAACAGCTCCCACCAGTAGGATCTTTTGGGCAATGTTTAGGCCAAATCAGATTCCGTTCCCATTTTCACCCAGGACTCCAGTATTGTCCTCGACAGCAAATTAACACCTGTTCCATCTTCTCCAACTATCGTTTCCCCTTCCTCTTTCTTCTCTGGATTATGTATGCCACCTGTTCCCCATACAACTTGATTTCCAGATCCTGCTTCTCCTGGCTGGGCACTTCCAGTCACCCCTCAATTTAATATCACTCTCATAAACTGTGTTCTCACAACATGCTATGCTGGAGTTTGTCTAATCACAAATCACAGACTGTACATGCTGAACCATAAATTTCTGTTTACCCACCAAGCAAGTTAAACTCACACAATATGCTAAGCAGCCTTTCTCAACCTTCTGACCCTGGAGGAAGCCTTGAAACATTTTTCAGGCCTCAGGGAGCCCCTGCACATACAGGCTCAAATATAGGCCAGAAGGTACAAAATTATTATATTTGTTCCATGGGTAGGCCTTAAACTAAAAATAAAGAATGAAACTTACCTCTTTAATGTGAAGTTGCCTGAATTTGAAATAAGTTTTTAAATAAATCATGATCTCTCAGGGAATCCCTCGTGACCTCCTGCAGAGCCCTGGGGTGCCACGGAACCCTGGTTGAGAAACCCTGATCTAAGCTAGCTCCAGCACTACGACCTTGCTTGGCTAGCGAAGAATGTTCTCCTGCTACGATGCATGTTATTATTCAGTAAGTTCTCGAATCATTATTTATTCAATAGAAACTATCAGTTTCTGCCAGTTTTCTTGGCAAAGTTTTTCAGAAGTGGTTTGCCCTTGCCTGCTTCCTAGGGCTGAGAGAGAGTGACTGGCCCAAGGTCACCCAGCTGGCTTTGTGCCTAAGGCGGGACTAGAACTCTCGGTCTCCCAGTTTCTAGCCTGGTGCCTTAACCACTACAGCAAACTGGCTCTCTAGTTCCAGATTATAAAAGTGTTTAAAAAGAAAGAAAAATGTAATACATACAAAGGGTGAACAGAGAAGATAGAGAAGTACCAGAAAGGTATGCTGCGCACAGAAAGAAAATATAAGATGCATCACCATTATTGATAAATGTTTCCAATATCATACCTCCCATTATTCATGAAACCCATTTTATCCTGATATTCCACACCATCAATAGAAGAGCCATGGTATGGCTAGAAACCACTAGAATAAAATGCTTAAGAAATTAAAATATGAGTATATATTCAATAAAAGCTCAGTTCAATTCCCTTCCTTTGAAGAAAGTGTATGTATTTAGCATTACTTAGCATTATAGTCCAAACATTAATACCAAATAATTGAACTGAAAACGGAACAGCACTGAGCCAGGGAGCAGGGCAGATGGAAACACATTAAAAAAAAAACAGACAAGCAAAAATGTATTTTAGATTACTTGGAAAGAATACAAGAAAAATCAGTGCACAGGAACGGACATGAAAAACGGAAAAAAAGGTCAAATATTTAATAGTACAATCTTCTGCATGTCTTCTTATAAAGAAACACACTTCAAATGGGCTTATTTGTAGGTCAGCAGTTTCTGGATTGTAACCTCAATCCAGGCTTTTAAAAACAGTATCTAATGTTGCCATCTAGATGAACACAAAGAAGCCAAGAAGAGACATTTCTGAAAATGTTACTTTCAGATAAAAAAATTACAGTGGCAACAGCCATATTTTTAACTATGGCTACAAAAACAAGCCCTTTCCTAATACATTAATACATTTAGTTTTTAAATGTTTTATGTAATACCTATCAATGTGTGTTATCTGTTGAACTGTTTTATCTCATGCTTGACCTTCAGTGTTTCTCAACCTTGGGAACTTCAAGCTGTGTGGATTTCAACTCCCAGAATTCCCCAGCCAGTGAGCTGGCTGGGGAATTCTGGGAGTTGAAGTCCACACAGCTTGAAGTTCCCAAGGTTGAGAACACTGTTTTAGATTATATCTGGACTTTGCTGTTCAGGTCTTTTGGCCGTAATAAACGTAACATTTCACTTAATTACACAAGAAAGAAAGAAATTAGGTCTCAATTATAATGCTGTTGCTTTGCCTTGGGATTAGCCTGCTGGGTATATCCAGGCATTATGGCTTGTAAATCTGAATTTATAGCTTGTTCAATGAACCACATCAAGCAAACCATGACTTATCCCAACACATCAACCTGCTTAAAGACTTCCACCACCTGAGTGCTAGTGAATAAGGCCCTTTTGCCAAAGATGACCACACATCTACATCCTTTGCAGCAATGCAGAGAAAGGACCATGAGGTTCCTCCATCAGTGAAAACTTGATGCCCTTCAGATCTTTTGAACTACAGTTCTTCTCATTGGTGCTCCTCTTGGCTGTCATTTATGGGACTGTAGCATTTGAAAGGCTGATCATTTCAATTGGGATTATATGAAGCAGTGGAATTCTGGGAGTTGAAGTCTACATGTCTTAAAGTTTCTGAGGTTGAGAACCACAGCACTAGTGGGTTAGTACAGGGCCTGGGTATCCCACCCAATTCTTATTTTCTTGGCAGTTCCTAGGTTAATAGCTGTTTTAAATATGGGATGTATATGCCCTCAGTTGCATTGCAGGATATTGCTTTAAAGATGCACGCTGTCGTGTTTGTCTTCACCGTTAATCTTTGTGGACTGGTTTGCCTACTAGCTTTACTGGATGGAATTTTATAGTTCCTGGTTTTTCTTTTACTTACGCCGCACCTTAAAGGTGCACAATGTCCCAACAATTATTATAACCATCATCCTAATCTCTGAGATCACTGCCAATTCTTTCATACTAAACAGTTAGTAAAGTGTCTTGATGTCATAGCAAGCAGGATGTGAAGATGTGCCAGGTTTCCCTGCTCAGTTATGGCGTATCTGTTCTTCCAGTCTGGGATTCTTAAACAGGAATTAGTGGCTCTAAGTGCTATAAACAAACATAAAATAAACACACAAATTATGATTCCCAAGCTGTGATGGCTGTTTGATGCAAACACTAAGTCAAAACAAAACCAATGACAAGACTGAGTCCAGTCATTATGTGCGAAGTAGGCCAGGGAGACCACAGAGAGAGGAAGCCTGTTGGATTCCTCAATATGATACAATGAGATACAATAATAGTTAATTTGGTATTTACTCTCCGGGAGAACACATGCCCTACATCAGTCTCCCTGACACTGTGCTCTTCTGATTCTTGACAATACCAGTTCCATCATCCCCAGCCAGATGTGCTTGTTTATTTATTAATTAATTCAATTTGTAGGGCTTAATTACCATATCAAGGAAGCAGTGGAAATACTACCCAGTTTCCACCTAGGCTTCTTTCACACCCAGGCACATACCAATTGAGTCAAAAGGCTCAAAACAGCAGAAAAAGTAGATACTCTAACATTAACTGCAACCACAGCAATGTACATGCTGCAATTTTGCTGTCCCACCCCAAGGGCATGTCTCTTTAGCATGTACTGACCCCTTCAGTGGGAAATTTTTTTTTTTTTTAAAGTGTATGAGGGCCCAGTGCCTGTTAGAATCCCAAGAAAAAGGATGGGTAATATTTTCCAATTACTGGGTATGGAACATCTGTTATTTTTTTATGACTTTCTTCCCTGTTTCTAGCAAATCAGGGGGGTTGTAAAGTAACAAATTAAGCAAGAAAAACCGTATCTTGTTGAAAATCTGCATACTAGCCACAGGATTCAGTTTTTAACAGACTTTGAGCTGACTGCCAAATGTTATGGTACTTTTTGAAAGTGGAAAGGCAGAAGTACAGATCCATAGCCAGAAATTGCAGGAAGATGGAAGGCTCCAAGGGGTATAACTAAGAGATGGCATTGAAAGCCAATGCAGCACAGCAATGTCTAAAATATATGTAGCTTGTTTAGTTATTTTCATCTGTTCAGGAAATGTACAGATGCCCAAGATGGTGCAGCTACAGCTAAGGGTTCTGTTGGGAATTGCTTATGCCAGCTTGAGCTGATAGAAACTGCAATCCAACTCCATCATAGATTTTCCCCTCCTAATATACAGACATTTTTAAGAAATAAAAGCTAAAGATTCAGGGAAGATGATCCTTCAGCCCAGGTGGGGAAAATTCATTCTGAGATCTAACATCAGGCCTGGATGACTCACAGTAGATCAACAAGGATTTCTGATTGCCAATTGATACGCAATTGTAACCTGACATTTCTTGCTATTTCACATGCCACACTGAAGTAGAACCCAGCCAACCACAGCTTGTGGGAATCCAGCCCATGGGTTAGGTCAGTGTTTCTCAACCTTGGCAACTTGAAGATGTGTGGACTCCAACTCCCAGAATTTCCCAGCCAGCATGGCTGGCTGGCGAATTCTGGGAGTTGAAGTGCACACATCTTCAAGCTGCCAAGGTTGAGAAACACTGGGTTAGATTATGGCTTTGTGTGTCCAGCAAATCAGGTTTATTAAGCATGGTTATGTTGAAGATATGCTGTATGAACACAGTTACTCTCTCTAGCTATAGAAATAATAAAAAGGTGGGACTGGGGATAAGAAAGCTGAAAATTTAGTCCTGCCAAAGAAGAGAAGTTCTTGAGCTGAGCATGTACTCAAAAATACCCATTAAACATACGTACATACCGACTTTCCTGTTCCCTTTCAGCATGAGCAACGTTATACGATCAGAACAAAGCAAGTGTGGAATGTTGAGCAAAGGAAATTGAAGGCATGAGATAAAAAGGGGAACACAAATATAGCCAAATCTCCTCACACAAACCCTATTTACTATACTTCTCTATTTTCTGTCCTTGCAACATTCCATTCTATAAATCTATGAGAATGGCCTGAGTTCATTTTGTTCTGAGCTAGGAACCCTGGTCTGCCAACATTATGGCTGGGTTCACACAATGTAACAAACCAAAACTACATATTATGAACTATGAAAAATGAATTAAGCCAAGTTGGGTACTCAAAATACACGTGCTATGATATACTGAATAAGCCACAACTGGCTGAATGTACAATGTGCTAAACCATAATTTACTAGCATAATAGCTGGCCTCACACAGGCTAAGGCAAGGCAAATGAACTATTCTATGTATGCACCCAGCCTACGTCACTCCTTAATAGCATGCAGGTGCTGGGCTCCAAGTGAGGGATTTTGGGTCTACAGTTGTTTGCCCTTGTTGTTTTTGAAATTAGACATCTAAGAAGTCTGAATGCCTCTCTTCCCTAGCCTCAAAAACATTACAGGTAATCCTCACTTAACAACCATTTGTTTAGTGATGGTTCAGACTTAAGACACTGCTGAAAAAATGACTTGTTACCAGTCCTCACACTTATGACCGTTGCAGTGTTCCCCTGTGGTCATGTGATCACAATGTGTGCCTTGCCAACCAGTTCACATTTATTACCATTGCAGTGTCCCGTGCTATTTTCGACCTTCCTGATCAGCTTCTGGCAAGCAAAATCAACAGGGAACCATGTGATTTGCTAAATGACCATGTGGTTCACTTAATGCCTGCAGTGATTTGCTTAGTGACCACTACAAAAAAGGTCATAAAATTGGGTTGGATTCACTTAATGACAACTTCACTTAGCAACTGAAAATCTAGTCCCAACTGTGGTAATTAAGCAAGTCACTTCCTGACTGGGTTCCTAATTTCAGTCCCCCCTCCCCCATCAAGAGTTACCAGATCACAGCCCCGAATCTTGCACTGCAAATGTCACTGAATTGAGAGATGAGGCAACCATTTTCCCGATCAATACTCCACTTGTAGATATAAAAGCCCTGCTGTTTATTTTTCCTCTTTCCTAAGAGTGCATGGAAAAGTTGGCCAGTCTTTAGACTGCCTGAAATAAAAAACAGAAAGTCCACAGCTATCTACAGCGTATCAGCTAATGAAACCTGAATTATGGCATGGGAAAATTCAAAAGTTAACCATGCCATGATGAAATGGTGAAAGGTCCCAAGTCATGTCTGACCCTTTGGGGGACACTGTTTTCTCGGCAGACTATAGAGCGGGGTGGCCATTGCCTTCCCCAGTTGTCACCTTCCCCAGCAAGCAAGCCGGGTGCTCATTTTACCGGCCTCAGAAGGATGGAAGGCGGAGTCGACCTGAGCCGGCTACCTGAGAGAGAATCCAGCTTCCGCTGGGATTAAACTCCAGTCATGGGGAGTTTTCGGTTGCAGTACTTCCACCTACCACTCTGTGCCACACGAGGCTGGCTTAACCACACCATAGCTAACTTAATTACTACACAAAGGAAACAATTCCTATAGTGGTGCTGGTACTACAGTTACCTATAACTGAAATACACTCCACACCAGTCTCTCTCAAGATCAGCAACTTTAAGATGGGTGGACTTCAACTCCCAGAATTCCCCAGCCAGCAGTAGCTGGCTGAGGAATTCTGGGAGTTGAAGTCCACCGGTAAGGTCGCTGGGGTTGAGAAACACTGCTGTACACAATTACCCCACTTTTTCAGGGTTCATATATGACACATGGCATCATGAACTAGCCAGGCAGGCTGCATAACCCACTAAGCTCAAATGCCCCCGGCTAGCTTACATCCCACTGTTTAGCCAATACAGCAAAAATCTGTGAGTCACAAATCTAACCTTTCGATGAACTACTAACCGGCCGGCCGCGTTTTTCCATTCAAGTGTCGTGTGAACCCACCCCACGCACCTAGTTTACGGCACATCACGTGAATGCAGGAATCGAGTAAACCGCGGTTAAACGTCTCACGTCGCGCTTAACCCGGCCGGAGACAAGCTCTCCATTTCTCTCAACGCCCAGCCGGCAACGCCGAGGGCCACAGGCCTCACGCCGAAACGAGCGGTAACGCCCGCCGCAAGTCGTCCGCCGCGCCGATCCCGCGCCCCCAAACCGTGCAACGGCCGGCGAAAGGCGACTCCACGGCCCGATGAGTTACCCCTCCAGCCCCGGCTGCCCCGGAGCAGAACCGCCAAGGGCGACGGAGAAAGCGAGCGCGCCTACCGCGCTTTTCGAAGCCGCTCGACGTCCAGTCCGAGCTGCCTGCGCACCGGGCGGCTCTTAAAGGCGCAGCGACCGCGAGCAGCCGCTGCTCCCGGCGGAGGGTGAGGACACCGCGGCCATGCGCTCCGCTGTAAAGCGGCCCCATCCAGGCGCCTCGTTGTTCCCTCCCCCCACCCCGAAATCTCTTCCCTCTTGGATTGCAAGGAATGAGGCGGCAGAAGGGTCTACCCGGATCCCCAGCTTTCCCCCAGCCGGCGCCCTCTAGTCGTGACGGACTACACCGCCCATGATCCTTAGCCTCAGGAGCATTTCCCCTCCGCACAGTTACAGATCCATCCTTGCGAGTTAACGCCGGTTCTCGCGGCGTTAAGTTGGGGAAAGAAAATTCCGTCGGGGGCGGCTTCTCCTCCCGCTCCTGCAAACCGCGGGAGGAGGGGAGCGTTCTCGGGGAACAGTTTTGCCCTGCACAAGATTTAAAGGAACGAGAACTACCTCGGATCTAGAGCGAGTAAATCACCCGGGACTCATCAGTTAAAGTCTTTCCTCGGCGAAAATAAGCACGCTCTTTGTACATTTGGAAAAGTCCAACAACACCGCATTCAACTCCGTTCCAAGATGCGATCCTGAAGCAATTCGCGTCGGGTCCCGTCCAGCCTCTCCGAGAGCGACGATCCCTGCCTCATATTTATGCACCCATAAATTTCCCCTCCCAAAAAGCTTTATTTCCCCGTTCACCCACCAGATCTTGCCCTGGATCAAGCCTGCAGCCGCTTCCCTGGCCCCTTCCGCCAGCTGATCTCCTTCGCTCCCTCTTCTTGTTTATTTCCCCTCTTGCGCTAGCGCGCGGGCGCGTCAGATCCGGGAAGGGTCCCTCACCTGCCGCCCTAGCAACCGCGCAGGCGTCCCCGGCAACCCAAGGTACCAACGTTCTGTGCCCGCCCCCAGCCCCTCCTTTCGACCCCACGCGTTGCGTTCGGAAGCTTTTTCAGGGGAAGAGGTCGTGAAGATGCCCTTGGATTCGAGCCAGGCTTATTCCCTCTTCCAAGACCAAGATGTTCTCCCCAGAGCCCTGACACTTATTTTTCCAAACATTTAAAGGTAACCCCAGAACGATGCGCTCCCCCATTGGAGCTCCAAGGAATAAAATGAATAAATCGTGCTGAACGTGGTTCTGGAATGCTACTATTAGAACAGATGGTTCATCAAACTAGTTAAATCACTGAGGCTTTAAATGAGGCGTCCTGAATCCAATTGGCTGGATTCACAACACACTGAATTATGAACCTGCTTGGCTGCACACAACTGTGGCTGAGTTTGCACAATATGCTCAACAAAGTCAGCTAAAGATTTTGGATCTGGATTTGCACAACAAAAACTTGGTTGTGTAAGAAGAAAGTGCAAAAGCTGGCTTGCAGCTAAACCTCAAAAAAACCAAGATTATGGCAACCAGCTTGATTGATAACTGGCAAATAGAGGGAGAAAATGTAGAAGCAGTGAAAGACTTTGTATTTCTAGGTGCGAAGATTACTGCAGTCAGGAAATCAGAAGACGCTTAATCCTTGGGAGAAGAGCAATGACAAATCTCGATAAAATAGTTAAGAGCAGAGACATCACACTGACAACAAAGGTCCGCATAGTGAAAGCAATGGTGTTCCCCGTAGTAACATATGGCTGCGAGAGCTGGACCATAAGGAAGGCTGAGAGAAGGAAGATCGATGCTTTTGAACTGTGGTGTTGGAGGAAAATTCTGAGAGTGCCTTGGACTGCAAGATCAAACCAGTCCATCCTCCAGGAACTAAAGCCAGACTGCTCACTTGAGGAAATGATATTAAAGGCAAAACTGAAATACTTTGGCCACATAATGAGAAGACAGGACACCCTGGAGAAGATGCTGATGCTAGGGAGAGCGGAGGGCAAAAGGAAGAGGGGCCGACCAAGGGCAAGGTGGATGGATGATATTCTAGAGGTGACAGACTTGTCCCTGGGGGAGCTGGGGGTGTTGACGACCGACAGGAAGCGCTGGCGTGGGCTGGTCCATGAAGTCATGAAGAGTCGGAAGCGACTAAATGAATAAACAACAACAACAAACTCGGTTGGTTTTCATCTGAGGCTGGATTTTTGGGTGGTTTTGCCTGTTGTGCAGACAGCAGATTGGGTTCATTTCCAATCTGGTATATTGTCTGAATCCGGAAAATGAATAAACTCAAGAATATGTCAATGTGTTTGCAAAGGCCTCGTTTTTCCCTAGTGTGTTGTACAAGCCCAGCATTAGCTGCCTTTGGCACACTTGGCTTGCAATTTGTTCAACCGTAAACAGATCACATAGCTTAGTTTGCACAACATTCTGGGTTAAAATGTGTTTAGTCAAATATTGCGGTTCATTGTACTGTGTGAATACAACCACAGAGCTGAATTGCTGGCATGTGAGAATTAGCTGTTGCTCCAGTTGGGCACATCCTGCAAATGCTCAGAGACAATGGCTGGGTTCACTCAAGACGTGAAAGCAAAACCCAGCTTCTTTGTGGCTTCTTTGTGGCTTTGTGAATTATGTGAGCCCAGCCAATGGTTTATAAAAGTTTCAAGGAATTAATTACATGTTATGCAAACCCTGCCAATATTTACTAAACCATGTTTAAGCAAACCATTGTTTAGCAGGTTGCATGAACGTAACCATGGCATTCATTAATGGTACTGCCAGTGTTACAACACTGAAAGTGGGAGGTCTTACGGCTGGGGAGATTTGGATTTACATCTTGTAGTCTGGCATTGATCCACTGGCTTTAGGTCCAGGTGTACTTTTTCCACTGAGCATAACATAATTTTGGAGTGCAGTCTGGATCTGAGAACGGGCATATTATCAGCCCTACGAGGTAGACCAGATCAGAAAACCAATACCACAGGAAGATTTGAGCTATACTTTACTGAAATAGGATATAGCCCAGTGTTTCTCAAGCTTGGCCATTTTAAGCTATGTGAACTTTAACTCCCAGAATCCCCTAGCCAGCATGCTGGATGGGGAATTCTGGGAGCTGAAGTCCACACAGCTTGAAGTGGCCAAGCTTGAGAAACACTGGGCTATAGTAACAAAATTTTGCAAATTCGCTTGTGTTTTTCCTCCCTTCCCTCTCATACTGCAGTGAGCTGGTGGGGAGCCTATCTGAGCCACTTCCAAAAACTATCTTGTTCCCCAAGACTTAAAGAATGTTTCAGCCCTTTTTGTTGTGCAATGGTTCTTGCCTATTTCCCTCGAGCTCATTGCCTTGACTCTCTACACATATACATACGCACAGACACATGTGTATGTGTATGCATATATATACACACACAAGCCAGTTTATTTATTTACACACACACACACACACACACACACACACACACACACACACAAAAGCCATGTGTGTGATTTTGCCCAAGTCTGGAGACTTACCATGTTTTCAAGCACTTATGCACCAGAGAGCCAGTTTGGTGCAGCGGTGAAGGCACCAGGCTAGAAACCAGGAGACCGTGAGTTCTAGTCCTGCCTCATACATGAAGCCAGTGGGCTGACTCTGGGTCAGTCCCTCTCTCTCAGCCCTAGGAAGCAGGCAAGGGCAAACCACTTCTGAAAACATTGCCAGGAAAACTGCAGGGATTGTCCAGGCGGTCACCAGGACTGACTTGAATGCACACATTTAATTTAATATATATGGATTTACTTATTTTTTTGTTCTCCCTTAGGGCTTCTTCGATTAGTGCTGTTTCATGCTGAAGGCTGGTGACCATCAATGTCATTTGTCCTTCTCATGCTGATATCCCCAACAAGGGAACAGTATATAGAATGTCAATTTGGAATAATTCCATCCTTTGGCAGCATTCAAAAGCTTTCTCCTTTTGCATAAAGTTGTAACATTCTAGGTTGCAATTGTCAGAGCTGGCCCAGAAATTTCTAGGGCATCTAGTCCAGTTCAGAGACTCCTGTCCCCAAAATAGTTTTCAATTAAATTTGAAATCTCGCACTGCAGAATCCTGTTTCTCCCAACATCTAGGCCAGTGTTTCTCAACTTTGGCCACTTTAAGACGTGCGGACTTCAACTCCCAGAATTCCCCAGCCACCCATGCTGGCTGGGGAATTCTGGGAGTTGAAGTCCACACATCTTAAAGTGGCCAAAGTTGAGAAACACTGGGCTAGCCTAATACTGCCCTCAATGTGTCAGATAATCATATGCCAGGACTGATCTCTCCATTACCACCTCCACCCCGGCCCCCAGTTCATTAGAATGGCTTCCTCTCCCAGTCTCAGGCTCCGTTCCAGCCTTTCTGAAAGGAATCATGTTACAACCAAGGGCTGATGTGGTGGCTTGTGACAGTGTTTACTTGGAAAACAGTCAGGAGATGGTAACAGTTTGTCAAGTGGAAAATGTCAAAGAAGTGGCTGCTTAAGCAGATGTAAAACAGCAGAGCACTCTAAAAATCTGAGGGTGGAGTAAGTCTGGAGAAGGCCTGGCTGTAAATCACAATCCCTTCTCTTATTTGACTGGCTGCAATTATTTTTAGGTTCTGTTTAGGCCACAGCGTGCTGGGCAAGCCTCCCAGCCTTCAGGGGAATGTTGCAATGTTATCATTCTAGCCGGTAGATTCTCCTGGGCAAAATGCCCTAATGAGCTTCATATTTCTGTCTATTTTTCTGCTTTGCTTTGCACAGGAACCCCTCAAAGCATCCCTACCATGTCTGAGTTGGAAAAATCTGGGTGATCGTGAGACAGGAGCAGAGATTTAGAGCATTCTGTTTTCTTTATTCTTCTTTTTTTTTTTTTACTGCCATCTTGTGGTCATCCAGATTCTGCTAGCTCAGGTATGGCGCTCCACAGGAGCCCTTTACCAAATCCAAAAGAGCCACCTACTCAGCTATGTTTCCCTTTAAGAATGGCCACTTTAATAACTAAAAGCTGTTGTTCTTTTGCTATTGGGCTTCTAGAACAGATAAACAGGCACATGAGGATATAAGAACATCTGATGCTGTGTAAAAAAAAAAATCTAAAAATTAAAAAAGAATTGCAAGAGACTTCCAGTGACTGGTATCAATCAGGTGGAAAGTTCTATTTATACACCATCTTTATTAAAATTCTTGCTCCTTTGTATCCTGCCTGCTGTATGTAAAGGGCCAGAAGTGACTGTCTTCGGACAGAAGGGAGACTTTCCATCTGTTACTTGTCCTAGTATCAGGATGTTTGCTTTTCACTGTGTAAGAAATTCTTGCCACACCTTCCTTGTTCATCATGGCTTTTTCAGCAGAAACATTAGAACTACAAGTCTGATGGTCAATTAGCACAATGGGTGTTCTTCGCGTGTGCAAAAACGCTGTGCTTAGAGTACACTGCAATCTCTCCTGCAACTTTATCAGCAGAAGTCTTGCTTGCTGTAAACACAAGGAGGGAAGACAGATGCACAAATACAACACCGCCACCCTCACCCTTTTATAGGTACAGCTAATATCAAAAGCAACCAAAGGCAGCCTGATGTAAGGCAGCTATTTACCAGCAACAATCAATGCTGCTATAATTGCACCCACCTAGGACCCCAAAGCTGATGCAGACTTAGATGCCACATCTCTTCTGGCAAATCTAATATAAATTGCAGTTTCAGGAGTTGGTACCTCTGGCTGTATTCCAACTCAATAAGGTAGTCCTTGCTTAATGATCATTTGTTTAACGACAGTTTGGACTTAGGACGGTGCTGAGAAACCTAACTTATGACCAGTCTTCACACTTATGACCGTTGCAGCGTCCCCATGGTCACGTGATCATGATTTGGGTGCTTTGCAACTGGTTCACATTTATGACCATTGCAGTGTCCTGTGGTCAGATGATCGCCTTTTTCAACCTTCCTGGCTGGCTTCTGGCAAGTAAGATCAATGGGGAACTGCATGATTCGCTTAATGATTATGGATTCATTTAATGACCACCACAAAAAGGTCCTAAAATTAGGTCAGATTCACTTAATGACCATTCCACTTAGGAACCAAAATTCTGGTCCCAGTTGTGGTCATTAAGTGAGGGCTACCTGTTCAAGCCAGTATCAAGTAGCCAGAAACAGCAATATCCAGAAGCCAGTGGGAGACCATTTCAACTGGAGCAGATGCTTAACTTCCCCTTGACTTATTATTCTATTCTCTTGCAGAGAATAGAGACATTATAACCTTTGTGCTTTTTTGTTGTTGTTTATTTGTTTAGTCGCTTCCGACTCTTCGTGACTTCATGGACCAGCCCACGCCAGAGCTTCCTGTCGGTCGTCAACACCCCCAGCTCCCCCAGGGACGAGTCCATCACCTCTAGAATGTCATCCATCCACCTTGCCCTTGGTCGGCCCCTCTTCCTTTTGCCTTCCACTCTCCCTAGCATCAGCATCTTCTCCAGGGTGTCCTGTCTTCTCATTATGTGGCCAAAGTATTTCAGTTTTGCCTTTAATATCATTCCCTCCAGTCTGGCTTGATTTCCTGGAGGATGGACTGGTTTGATCTTCTTGCAGTCCAAGGCACTCTCAGAATTTTCCTCCAACACCACAGTTCAAAAGCATCGATCTTCCTTCTCTCAGCCTTCCTTATGGTCCAGCTCTTGCAGCCATATGTTACTCCGGGGAACACCATTGCTTTAACTATGCGGACCTTTGTTGTCAGTGTGATGTCTCTGCTCTTAACTATTTTATCGAGATTTGTCATTGCTCTTCTCCCAAGGATTAAGCGTCTTCTGATTTCCTGACTGCAGTCAGCATCTGCAGTAATCTTTGCACCTAGAAATACAAAGTCTTTCACTGCCTCTACGTTTTCTCCCTCTATTTGCCAGTTATCAATCAAGCTGGTTGCCATAATCTTGGTTTTTTTGAGGTTTAGCTGCAAGCCAGCAGCCATCGAAGTGGTATCATCTGCATATCTGAGATTGTTAATGTTTCTTCCAGCAATTTTAACTCCAGCCTTGGGTTCCTCAAGCCCAGCATGTCGCATGATGTGTTCTGCGTACAAGTTGAATAGGTAGGGTGAGAGTATACAGCCCTGCCATACTCCTTCCCCAATCTTAAACCAGTCCGTTGTTCCGTGGTCTGTTCTTACTGTTGCTACTTGGTCGTTATACAGATTCTTCAGGAGGCATACAAGATGACTTGGTATCCCCATACCACTAAGAACTTGCCACAATTTGTTATGGTGCACACAGTGAAAGGCTTTAGAATAGTCAATAAAACAGAAATACATGTTTTTCTGAAACTCCCTGGCTTTTTCCATTATCCAGTGGATATTGGCAATTTGGTCTCTAGTTCCTCTGCCTTTTCTAAACCCAGCTTGTACATCTGGCAATTCTTGCTCCATGAATTGCTGAAGTCTACCTTGTAGGATCTTGAGCATTGCCTTACTGGCATGTGAAATGAGTGCCACTGTTCGATAGTTTGAACATTCTTTAGTGTTTCCCTTTTTTGGTATGGGGATATAAGTTGATTTTTTTCCAGTCTGATGGCCATTCTTGTGTTTTCCAAATTTGCTGGCATATAGCATGCATTACCTTGACAGCATCATCTTGCAAGATTTTGAACAGTTCAGCTGGGATGCCGTCGTCTCCTGCTGCCTTGTTATTAGCAATGCTTCTTAAGGCCCATTCAACCTCACTCTTCAGGATGTCTGGCTCTAGCTCCCTGACCACACCATCAAAGCTATCCCCGATATTGTTATCCTTCCTATACAGGTCTTCTGTATATTCTTGCCACCTTTTCTTGATCTCCTCTTCTTCTGTTAGGTCCTTGCCATCTTTGTTTTTGATCATACCCATTTTGGCCTGGAATTTACCTCCGATGGTTCTAATTTTCTAGAAGAGGTCTCTTGTCCTTCTTATTCTATTGTCTTCTTCCACTTCCGCACACTGCTTGTTTAAAAATAATTCCTTCTCTCTTCTGGCTAACCTCTGGAATTTTGCATTTAATTGGGCATATCTCCCCCTATCACTGTTGCCTTTTGCTTTCCTTCTTTCTTGGGCTACTTCTAGTGTCTCAGCAGACAGCCATTTTGCCTTCTTGGTTTTCTCTTTCTTTGGGATGTATTGTGTTGCCGCCTCCTGAACAATGTTGCGAACTTCTGTCCAGAGTTCTTCCGGGACCCTATCTACTAAGTCCAGTCCCTTAAATCTATTCTTCACCTCCACTGCATATTCCTTAGGAATATTAGTGAGCTCATATCTAGCTGATCTGTGGGTCTTCCCTAATCTCTTTAGTCTGATCCTAAATTGTGCAATAAGAAGTTCGTGATCTGAACTACAGTCAGCTCCAGGTCTTGTTTTTACCAACTGTATAGGTGTCTGTCACCTTTGGCTGCAAAGGATGTAGTCAATCTGATTTCGGTGTTGTCCATCTGGTGAAGTCCATGTATAAAGCCGTCTCTTAGGTTGTTGGAAGAGAGTGTTTGTTATGCAGAGTGAGTTGTCTTGGCAAAATTCTATCAACCTATGTCCTGCTTCGTTTTGTTCTCCCAGGCCATGCTTACCTGTAATTCCAGGAGTCATTTGACTGCCCACCTTAGCATTCCAGTCTCCCATGATGAAAATAACATCTCTTTTAGGCGTGTTGTCCAGTAGGTGCTGCAGATCCTCACAGAACTGCTCTACTTCAGCTTCTTCAGCATCTGTGGTTGGGGCGTATATTTGGATCATTGTGATGTTAGATGGCTTGCCCTGATTTCGAATTGAGATCATTCTGTCGTTTTTTGGATTGTATCCAAGCACTGCTTTAGCCACTTTAGTATTAATTATGAAGGCTACTCCATTTCTTCTGTGATCCTCTTGTCCACAGTAGTAGATCTGGCGGTCATTTGATGTGAAGTGGCCCATTCCAGTCCATTTCAGTTCACCGATGCCCAAAATGTCGATCTTTAATCTTGACGTCTCACCAATAACCACATCCAATTTGCCCTGGCTCATAGATCTTACATTCCAGGTTCCAATGGCATGTTGATCCTTAGAACATCGGATTCGCCGTTCACCACCAGCACCATTGGCCGCTAGCCGTCCTTTCGGCTTTGAGCTAGCTGCGTCATCACGTCTGGGGCTAGTTGAGCTCATCCTCTGTTCCTCACCGGTAGCATTTTGACCACCTTCCGACCTGGGGGTCTCATCTTCCAATGGTATACCGACATATCTCTGGTTGTACTGATCCATTTAGTGTTCACGGCAAGAATACTGGGGTGGTTTGCCATTACCTTCCCCAGGGATCGCATTTAGTCTGACCTCTCTGTAATGACCTTCCTGTCTTGGGTGGCCCTTCACGGTTTAGCTCATGGCATCATTGAGGTGCTCAACTTGCAGCACCATGACAAGGCAACGATCCTTTGCTGAAGAACCTTTGTGCTGCAGCTGCCAAAAGAGCCAATGTAATGTTGGGCTACATCAAAGGAGGTATTGCGTCAAGATCATGGGAAGTGACAGTTCCTCCCTACACTGCACTGGTCAGACCACACCTGGAACACCATGTCCAGTTTTGGTCCCACAATACAAGAAGGATGCTGAGGAATTAGAAAGAGTGCAGAGAAGAGCAACAGAGGTGAGGAGTTTGAAGTCTAAATCCTATGAAAAACAGTTAAAGGAACTGGGTATGTTTAGGCCAGTGTTTCTCAACCATGGCAACTTTAAGATGTGTGGACTTCCACTCCCAGAATTCCCCAGCCAGCATGGCTGGCTGGGGAATTCTGGGAATGGAAGTCCACACATCTTAAAGTTGCAAAGGTTGAGAAGCACTGGTTTAGGCTAAAGAAGGGAAGGCAGAGGGAATACATGCTAGCGGTCTTCCAATACTTGAATGGCTGTCACAGGGAAGAGGGTGTGAATTTATTTTCCATTGTGCCCAAGGACAGGGCAAGAACTCACAGGTGGAAGCTCTACAGAGAGAGATCGAAACTCAAAATAAAGAGGAATTGCCAGAGTGAGAGCCATTAAACAGTGGTACAGTCTGCCTTCTGGAGTCATGGGGGTTCCATCTCTGGAGTTTTCTAACAAAGGCTGGACACAGGCATTTTTCTGGGATGGTACAGGTAGTCCTTGTTTAGCTACCACAATTGGGACTGGCAACTCAGTCACTAAGTGACACAGTCGCTAAGTGAGAAACCACATGACTGTGATTGTGCTTACGAGTTTACTTACTCCCCCGCCCTTTGGAATTCTCACCTGGTGCTGGGATAATTAGCAAAAAGGGAAATGATGTTTATATTTACATTCATTGGAAAGGAAGTAAGAATAGGGAATACAAAAGGAATGTGCTGGCACTGTGCTCGGGCTGGGAGCCATGAGTGTGATACGTAAACAGCTGGTCTATTCCCCATTGTGTGCCTGCTTATTCTCTTGTAATCCCTTCCTCTCCAATCTCTCCGTGCTGTGAGGGGGAGTGGGGAAAAAAAAAGAAATGCATCAGGCACAGGACAATGTGTACTAATGGACTATAATGGCAAACATGTGACAGAGAGACATGCTGTGGAAATGTGCCCCTTGGTTGCAAAGCTATTTTTTCAGCACTGCTCTAGGAGAATCTAATTTCTGGACTGGTTATTGAAACCAAAGAGCCAGGTTGGTGTAGTAGTTAAGGCAGCAGGCTAGAAACCTGGAGACCGTGAAGCACGAAGCCAGCTGGGTGACCTTGGGCCAGTCCCTCTCTCTCAGCCCTAGGAAAGAGGCAATGGCAAACCACTTCTGAAATCTTGCCAAGAAAACTGCAGGGACTTGTCCAGGGAGTTGCCAGGAATCAACACACACAGAAAAACTGAAACCAAGATTATGTATCTTACACATCAGACCCTGGTTAGCTAACCTGACTATTATCCAGAGAAGAAAAGAGGCTGAGTTTGAACCAATGCAGTTTACTTCTTGAAAAGTCTGCTGATTTAGATGAATTCTCACAATTAGATTATTTTAACCAAAATTGGACCCTTACCTATTGCCGCTGGAGAGGTATTAAGTCACTCCTATGCATTTTTATTATACATTAGTGTTTTGATTTCATCCTTTTTTTAAAAAAATGGCAAGCTTTTAGTTACCAACTGAAAAAGCAGAATGAAAACTTTAATAATAAGTACAGGAACCATGTTGCATAGCACTGAACAATGCTGGGTTGGACCAGCAAAACCTATTTTCAGTTCCCAGCTATGTTCCCTAGAATTGGGTTGACCATTTGGACTTAACTATGATTTACTGAATAAACTACAATTGTTTTTTATTTTTATTTATTGTAAAATTTATATACCACCCATCTCACCATAAAAGCCACTCTTTTTAGTTAAGTTCATACAACTCACTAAGTCAAAACCAAAGAAAGCACATTGTGGCTTAGCACCATGTGTGAATGCAACCATTACAATGCATTTAAGGTCATCCACTAAATTTTACGGCCTTTAATTTAAACGTCACAGATCTGAACCTGAATCTGGGTTTGTAACCTTGGCACTACACCCATGGCAGAGTCAGCTCCTGTAATAAGCTAATGAGGTCATATGTACTGCCATCTTATCCCCTCTTGTAAAGGGTGTGTCTGTGTGTGTGTCAAAAAAAGTTAAGATGGTGGCTATGAAAGTGGTGTTGAAGCCCCATCCGTAAAACGGCTTGAACTGTATAGTCATGGCCACCATTTTGACATTTTTGACTCCCCCCCCCCCATTATAAACCATCTGGAAGATTACCAGCTGCTCTGTCTATTGCATGAAGCTGTGGTAATTTTGCAGGGACAAGAATTTGAAATCCAGCTTTACAGTTGCTTCCCAGTTCTCTTTCCTGCCAGCCAGTAATTCCTCTGGGTTTGTACTGTTGCTCTGAGTAGCTCTGGTTGCACATATAACCTCAGGTAAGCCTAGGCTTGCATACATCCTGGTTTGACTCACACTGTCCTGGTTTGATACTTTGGTCTAGGGGGTCCCAGGACATTTATAAAAACGTCCCAGAAAGTAGCACTGTCCCCACCTGCAACGGGGGATGACAGGTTTAGCCATCTGGCTGCCACTCTGCTTGGAGGACTTCCTTCCTTCCTTCCTTCCTTCCTTCCTTCCTTCCTTCCTTCCTTCCTTCCTTCCTTCCTTCTTCCTTCCTCCTTCCTTCCTCCTTCCTTCCTTCCTTCCTTCTTCCTTCCTTCCTTCCTTCCTTCTTCCTTCCTTCCTTCCTTCCTTCCTTCTTCCTTCCTTCCTTCCTTCCTTCCTTCCTTCCTTCCTCCTTCCTTCCTTCCTTCCTTCCTTCCTTCCTTCCTTCCTTCCTTTCTGTTTGTCCCTGCCCATCTCCTCCCATTGGGGGACTCTGGGCGGAATGGCCGGACTTAAAGTTCAGCCATTCAGACTCACTCCCCTTTGCAATGTGGCTGAGCAGGAAGTTCTGAAATAGCACCAAACTGCATCCTCCCTAGCTTTGACTGCACAGGTCCACTTTTTTTAAAAAAAATCCATTCAATCGTGTCTGATTCTCAGAGACTGCCTAGGCAAATCCTGCAGTTTTCTTGGCAGTTTTTTAGAAGTATTGTAGTTTGCCATTGCCTCCTTCCTAGGGCTGAGAGAAGGTGACTGGCCCAAGGTCACCCAGCTGGCTTTGTGCCCAAGGCAGGACTAGAACTCACGGTCTCCCGGTTTCTGGCCTGGTGCCTTCACCGCTACACCCAACTGGCTCTCTGCTGTGTAAGTGCTTGAAAACATGGTAAGTCTCCAGACTTGGGCAAACTCATACACAGGATGGGGCCAAAGATGGTGGCTAACTAATCTGCTACAGAGCCTTGGCACCAAACTATAGTAGTGAAGTAGTTACTGAGTTGGACCAGGCCCTGGGAGATGCAGGTTCATGTCCATCTTCAGTCACAAAACCTCACTGAATGATTTTGGGCCAATCACTTTCTCTCAGCCCAACTAGTCTTGCAAGGTTGTTGTGAAAAAAACAGACAAGGAAGGGCTAGGCACGCTGCCGTAGGCTCCTTGGGTATAATCTAGTATGCAATAAGCACATAAATAAAGAGTGTGTTGTGTAAACCCACTGGGAGACGTTCCTTGCTTTCTCACCAGCCGAGCTTCTTGACAAGAAAAACTGGTTGCCAGCGTCACAAAAGGAGATTCTGATGCTCATCTATTGTAGTGAGAAGCTTCCTGGGAATCTTGGGTTTAAATTTAGTGAGGACAGGGCTGAGTTCCCACAAAGGCAGGCTCACATAAAACAGGCTTGCCCAGTGCACCTTTGGAAATGCCCCCAAACCTTTTGTGACAAACCACGATTCCTTCTCAGGCGGTTGGTGGAAGATAAGTAGATGGGGAAGTAATTTATTAAAAACAAACAGCTGTTCTGGAAATTCAAAAGGCTTCCCTACCATTTACTGGACAAGCTTTAGGGGCTAATGATCAGACTGGGAATTTTGGGAACATCTCACGGGCACATTCACAACATGGCTGACATGGCTGGTGTGGCGAGTCCCAAAATATCCACTTATCAGAATATAAACAGCTGAAATTGCTTTCTGGCATCCTGTCTTGTCTCTCAGGTTAGCTTTACATTTTTTCTGGGAAGATGGACATTCTTCCGGTGAGCAGCCTCTCTTTTAATCAAAAATAATAATGCTGGAGCCTGCAGCTTTGCTTTGCATCCCCGTTCCTTCCCTTTTTTTTTTTTTTAATTAAAAGGATTTTAAAATTAAAGTGAGGCAAGAGAGGGGTCCATAGGAACACTGGTGCTCAGGGGGCCCAAGCTGAGTAGCCCTGTTCTGGAAATACTTGGGAGAAAAACAAAACAGAAGTTCTGTGAAAGTGGATTGGTTCTGCTTGTGAGATATATTACTAACACATGCTTTGTGTGATTAAATATGTATCTATTTACAGGTGGTCCTCACTTAACAACCATTCGTTCAGCAACAGTTCAAAGTTAAAACAGTGCTGAATGAATTGTACTCACAGTTGTACTATGAGCTTGGCAACCGGCTCACAATCATGACATTGCAGCGACCCATGGTCATGTGGTCACAATTTGCGACCTTCCCTGCCGGCTTCCAACAAGCAAAGTCAACCAGGAAGCCAGCAGGAGGTCACAGATGGTGACCATGTGACGTCATGCTTAACAATGGTGAAGGATTTGCTTAATGACGGCAACCAGAAGTGCCAGAACTGCTGTTGCTAAGCGATGTGGTCCCGTGATGTCACGCTTTATGACTCGTTGCTTAGTGATGGAAATTCTGCTCCCAATTACCGTTGTTAACCGAGGACTACCTTTACTTGTTAGAATTAGACTCCTCCTCTCATTCAGGAGCTCAAAGCAGCATATATGTTACCCCCCCTTCCCTTACTTCTCCCCTAAAAACAACCCTGAAAGATATGTGAGACCACAAGAGAAAGACTGGCCCAGGGTCCCCCAGGGTGTTCTGTGGCTGAGGAGGGACTAGAATCTGGGTCTCCCTACTCCTCATGCACCACTAGACTTACATTGGCTCTTGATCTGAGAAATGGGCAATGGCTCCCTGGTGCCAGCCCAACACTTTCACTACTAGACCAGGCTGAGAGGGAGGATCTGGCCCAAAGTCCCCCAGGGAGGATCTGTGGCTGAAGGGGGACCTAGAACCTGGGTCTCCCCACTCCTGGTCCAGCACCTTCACCACCACCCCACCCTGCCATTTCAGAGTTTTTCACCTATCCCCAATACAGTGTGTGCAAGAACAAGGCGTTGGGGACGAAGGACAGCCAGCTTTTGTGCATGGATCATCTCTGCCCAGGATGTTGCTCTGGGGAACATTCCTCCTTCCTAACCCCTTCCCTGCATTTATTGGAGCTCTACTTGATTTGTCACAGGTAACATCTCAAGACAGGATCTCTCCACCCCTCCAGAAAACATCTTCCTTACCTCAACTATTCCAGGGAGGGAATCTGATCCGAAGAGTGGTCTCAGTCCAGAGCCACACGGCTTGCACAGCTGACATCTCACAGAAGCCAAAAATAACAGCAGTCACCACCCCCCTGTGGTTATTGGTTGGCCACTTTATTCGACATCCTGACCTTCTTAACATGAACAGCAACACCAAGAAACCCAGAACGGTTCAAAGTCCTTAGGACTGGGAATGGTGATCTGCCAAGGGGTACCTGGCTTTTTCAGACAAATTCTTCCAGGGCTCCCAGCTGTCAAGCAACAGAGACTTATGGCTTTGCGACACTGCAGTTTCTGCAGCAGTTCTTTTAATGGTCCTGTTTTTCAGACATAAGCAGCTTGAAACAAAGCACTTCTATTGGTAAAAAATTTTTTTTCCCTAACCTTTTATCTCTAGGCTAGGCCAATAAAATTTTCAGGGCTGGGCCAGCAAGAAACAATGCAAGTTGCTTCTGGTTTTCCACTTGAATCATATCCCGTTTCTGGAAAGCGAAGGAAGTTTAGCAATGGTTTTGTCAGTCTCTGAAAGTCTAAGAAAAGATATTCTCATAATGCCAGTTTTGTTTTGTTTTTTGAATCCAATTTCTCTGACACAGGCTGCCACTTTTTCAACCAATCCATTTGGCAGTGCTTTAACAGCAGTGAAAAGAAGACCCTGGATTTTTCTTACCCCAGTATGGTGTCTTTAACAACATTTATGGAATAAACTGAGTTTACACAATATGATAAACAAAGGAAGCTATGAACCCAGCCACAGAGGACTATAAACCACTGTATGTGGCTTAATGCAATGTGGGTATGCAAACTATTCCAGCTTGCTCAATAAAATATGATAAAACAAGCCATGTGGGTTCTAAACCACTGCATATGTCTTAATGTGATGTTTTTGTCAACCCATTGTGGCTTCAATAAATTATGATAAATGAGGCATCAAGCCATCATGCCTTGTTCAATAAAGTCTGGTGAAATCAAACCATGTGGGCTCTAACCCACTGCATATGTCTTAATGCAGTGTTTCTTAAACCCTTTTCTCTCAGGGCCCCTTCCCACTTTTAAAAATTATGGAAGACCCCAAAACAGCTTTTGTTTGTATGAGCTATATTTATCAATATTGACCCTATTAAACATTAAAATTGACACATTCGCTGCTGCTACCACTTCTGATGATTGTTTGACCGGATTTTAATATTGTATTATTTTTCAACATAGGCTGGCAAATAATTTTGATTTTGTGGATTGCTGAAAGTGTGTTGGGGGACCCCCAGGGGTACTAGGGCCACACTTTAAGAAACGCTGTCTTAATGTGATGTGTTTGTCCAGCCATTGCAGCTTCTTCAATACATTATTATGTACATTATCTTCTGGGGATGGCTAGTTCCTTAGAGTGGCCCTGTTCGGCTTGCAGGTCATAGAGAACTTTTAGCCATTGGGTTCCCACCATATTTATATTTCATTATGTATTATACTTATTCTATAGTTTTATACGGCTTTGTTTTATTGTAAACTGCCCAGAGTCCCTTTTCCGGGAGATAGGCGGTGATGAATTTGATTAATAAATAAATAATAAATTACGTTGACCAGAAACCATGGCTTAAGACAATGAATGCATTTACTCATTAAGAAGCAACAACTGATACCTCTTTCTGCATTTAAGATTCACTTGATCTTATCTACCCACCAGATGTTGGAACATTCCATTCAAAACATTGGAACAGAACATCCTGGTTTTCTCAGGGGGTGGGGAGCTGACAATACTGGACATGCTGTCATGTTCAGTGGGGTGTCAGGATTTTTGCTTTGCATGATGCTGCTTCTGGGGAATAGCAAACAAGGACAGTTAGATAACTATAGATACTACATACAGCAGGAGAACTGTTTAGCTTTACATTAAAGGAGTAAAGTCACCTTTGAGTCAAGCTCTGTGCCTCGTGACTAACATGGACACACATCTGTGCAGTTTTCTTGGCATGACACGGAAGTGATTTAAGCATCCCTTGGTTTCATATCCTGGTTTCCATAAACCATCAATGGCAGCTGCTTCGGGGTCACATGCACACCGTTGCAAAGTTTCAATTCTGGCGAAGGAGTTGCAGCCATAATCGAGAAAGGAACCATGCAAACATCTCTTAATACATTCAGTAAACAAATAAATAAGACTCTTTTGCAATCTGGCAGCCTCCAGCCACGTGTGAGACTGCAGCGCCCAGGCTTTCTAGCCAGCCTGGCCCTTTCTATGATTACTTTATAATAATCCTGTGTGCCCTGAACAACACAAAGGTTTGTGATAACTTTCGAGTGGGTGTGATGAAAGTAATGATCAGTAAATAATAATAATAATCAACTTTTCTTTCCTTGTAGGCCAGTCCAGTGTTTCTCAACCTTGGCGATCTGGCAAGCAAAGCTGGGGAATTCTGGGAGTTGAAGTCCACACATGTTAACAGGGCGGAGGTTGAGAAACACTGGGCTAGCCCATCACTGTAGGATTTCAGGTGGCCTCCCTTCCCAGTACTATACCAACTCCAACCTTGCTTAGCTTTTTCGAGATTGCGGAGGTCTTTATTGCAGCAGAGCGCACGTTGGCGACACCACACTTCTACGGAACTGTTGCAACCCCTTTAGTTTCCGCCTCCAGCTACAATGTACCCGAGACCTCCCCTCCGATCCAAGGAAAAAAAAAGCCTCCTTTAAAGATTGAGAACAGAGCCAGGAGAAAACCTCCCACCGCTTTTACAGGGGAGACAAGCGGGGGTGGGGGGAGAGGGAGGCACCCTCCCCCCTCCAGCTTTTAGCTTCCTCCCCGTTGCAGGAAGTGACACAAATTTGCAACCGGGTCAGCTGGGACTCCGCTTTTCTCGCCCACCCCTTGCAAACCCTGGGCTTTCAGGAGGGCGCATGGGACTCTGGCAATGGGAAGGTGGAGGCTGATGTGGCGGCCGTGGGGCTGCGGCAAGAGCAGCCTCTCGGTACCTACGGTCAGTAGAAAGTCCCCCCCCCCGTTATTGCTTGTGCAAAACGCCGAAAGTTAGCGCCCGCGTGTGTGTGTAAGTTAAGGCGGGGCTGTTTTGCAACAATCGCGACCATGCACAGCTCCCAAGCGCGCGGACGTGCAGGAGGTGGCGCTTGCCAATGGAGGCGAGGAGGACCACCCTGCCATGGGGGGCGAGGGTGCTTCGGGGAAGGGAGTCGCCTGCAAACCGTCCTGAAAAGCGGCGCGGCGCGGAAACCGCGCGGAGGCGGCTTTTCGAGCAGCGGAGCCAGCCGCGTTTCGCTTTGCGAGGCGCGAGCCTCCGGGGTTCCATATGGCCCGGACGTGGCTTTGTCCATCGCAGGGGGATCGGAGTTTTTTTTTTTTCTTTTTTTCCTTCTTTCCCGGTGGTGGCAGCTCCTGTTTTATGCAATTCGGCGCGTTTAACGCCATCGTCCTCCGATTAAAGTAGAGGGTCCTTTTATTTCGCCGCGCGATTCCAAGTGCGAAGCTTGAGGTCGGTCGTTTGTACCCGGCTTTCCAGCAGCGTGTATTATTTATACATGGAATTACATACCGGCACGACCTGCTGTACTGAAAAAGGGATTGGTTTGGTTACCCTTCGGGAAGCGAATAAAACCTGCTTACACGTTTGCTGCTGTAGAGCACTTTCGAGGGGGCATAAAAGGCGACCGCAGGAGATTGGAAGAAAAGAAAAGCTGGTGATGAATCGGCATAAAACTACTATTGATTATTAAAAGATTTGTTAGTTTTTCTTAACATGCGTGAGGTGCCTTTTTTTCCCTGTTCTTTCGACATTCATTCTTCCCACCACCAGATTTAGGTCTTTTTCATTCCAATTTCCCACTTATAACCAAACCAGGTTTAGCTAAATAAGCAATGATATCATCTTGGTTTGCCTCTTGGATGTGAACAGGTACAAAAGACCAGGTTTTTTGGGGGGCGGCAGAAAGAGCTGCTTCTCCGAAGTCTTTGAATTTCTAGTTACTTCTAGAGCCCTTGAGAATTTATTAAAGGTGGCATGCAACTTTTATAAATTACTGTATCTTAGATATATTGTATTTGTATCTTATATCGAAGAAGTGATCTCTTTGCCTCTACATAGGAACAGGTTATGGACCTTTCCTCCACATTAAGAGGAAAACGTATAAAGGAATAGTAGTTTTAGTTAAGGATATGAAGATGTTGACTAGATTCTGATGTTGTGCTAAGCCATGGTTTAACCATGATTTATTGAACTTGGTTGGGTCCACACATTATGCTGAGCCATGAGCCACCCATTAATGAGAAATTCCCTCATTAAACTGGTGGAGCCAAATTTCCAGATACAAAAAGGAGTATATTGGGAAAATACAGGAAAAAGGAAAGGGATGGTTATCCAAAACTCCCAATAAAATCACTGCAATTTGTTTATATAAACTAGTTATTTTTTACCTCCTTGAATAAGATGGTGGATTTCAACACATGTTGGAAGTTCATTGACTGGAATATAGTTGGAGAGATGTCATCAGGGCCTTCCGCTCGGATGTTGATAGGCAGGGACGCCTTTCCTTGTTCTTCCTTGGAGTGCTTCTCAGTTTCACCAAACCTGAAAGGTAGATCAGAGCCAACCTCTTTGGGCAGAGTGACTTGTATTTTATCCAATCAAGGCCAGACCTCTTTCTCTGATGTCTTAGATCTAGCCAGCAAATCAGAAATTACCTAATGGTTAAACCCGCCTTCCTAATGAGGTGGAATATAAAGGCATAGTCTAATGTTTACCAGTTGTACTATTATATAAATGGAGGAGCCTCATTTGAGGAAACAAAGGCTGAATTCCATTTATTTGTGCCTCTCAGTGCATGATTCATTTATTAGATGCTTATTGGCCAGTTAAGATGGAATATTATCTATGCTTAAGGAGTTTAAACAGTTACATTTTAAAAATTACAAATGTTTCCTTTACTTACTGTAACATTCAGACTCAAATAGAGGCCAGAAGTTACAAAATTACATTTGTTTCATGGGTAGGCCTGTCTGTATGCATTCACAGTGTTCTTAAACTAAAAATAAAGAATGAAACTTGCCTCTTTAATGTGAAGTTGCCCGAATTTGAAATAATTTTTTAAATAGATCGTGATCTCCCAGGGAACCCCTAGTGACCTCTTGTTGAATCAAACAAGAAACCCTATTTTGGGGACTGCAGGTTGTGGGTGATGGTATGTGGGAATGCCCTTGGGAGACGGGGGGAAGAGATGCTGCCTAGGGAACGATCAGATAAGAGAGGGCAGAGCCCAAAGCTGCATAATGGGCAGAGAAAGAAACTCAGAAAGGGCCCTCCCTAGTTTATCAGGCTATAAAATAGACGGTGGGAGATTTGTGCTTTCACACTTGCAAGATTCTGTTGATGTGGAATTACATTACAATGCAATAAAGTAGAAGTAGCTCATCTGGTCGTGTTTCCTGTCTGGTCTACCCGGGAAGGCTGAGATGTGAGAACAACTATCGGGTTTTGTTAGCGTGGGTTGGTGGGTTATGGGAACCCAGCTCCAAGGAAGAAAAAAGGTTTGACTAAGCAAAAATGCCTGATCCTTCCAAGTTCTCTCTTGGCTCCTTTTAACCTTCCAGGTGCTCCACTACCGAAATGTCTCTTCCTTTGTCCTGCCCCGGCAACCTGTGCCGTCGTTGGCTCAAACCATGGGCCAATACCTGCGCTCCCTTGAGCCCCTGGTGAGTCCCAAGGACCTGGAGCAGACGCGGCAGCTGGTGGCGGCATTTGAGGCCCCGGGTGGAGAAGGCGAGAGGCTCCAGGTGCGGCTGAAATGCCGGGCGGCTCGCATGGAGAACTGGGTAAGGAAGGGGCCAGTGGAGCGCAGCAGGCAAGCCGTGTTTCTAGGGATTCCTACCCGACTCCTGTTCCCGTGGCACCATTGGCGAGCTGGCGTATTCTGGTTCATGGAGAGCAAACTGGATGGTGGGGGTGCAAAAATCTTAGGGGTTTGTTCGGCATTCATACTAGTGGGGGAGGCAAAGAGGGAGGTATGGGGCACTACTGCCCCCAAGTTGCAGCTCATTCTATACTACTGCTGTTTCTACACTACTTGGTGGTGTGGGAACTGAAGAGCTTGCTCTCTGCCTGTCTTGTCACAGAAATGAGTCACCAAGCGGATATCAAGTTTGTAATGATCAGTACAGGGTCCACTTATGAGCATTCGCTGGGGGAAAGAGGAGACAGATCACAAAATGGATGTGACAGTGTCACTGTACAAAGGTTGCAACTGACATGTGCATCAGATGTTGGACCTCAGGTACGCAGTGGCAGCATTTGCACGATGATGTCACTGCATGCGCATCATAATCTTGGAAATTGTACTTTGCTGCAGATGCTATTGGGTCTTCCCACTGTACCTGGTGACCTCCGGATGTTTTGGACCAACCTCTGCATATCTAGGGGACACTAAGCAGGGGAAGGCTGCCACATTAGAATTAGAATTCTAGCATCTCCTAGTACAGGTAGTCCTCACTTAACAACCATTCGTTTAGTGACAGTTTGGACTTACAACAGTGCTGGAAAAAAGGACTTATGACCGGTCCTCTCACTTATTACCATTGCAGTGTCCCCATGGTAACATGATCACAGTTTGGGCGCTTGGCAACTGGTTGCATTTAAGACTGTCCTGTGGTCATGTGATTGCCATTTTCTACCTTCCCAACTGGCTTCTGGGAAGCAAAATCAGTGGGGGACTGCATGATTTGTTTAATGACCACATGGTTCACTTAACACCCACGGTGATCTGTTTAATGACCGCAGCAAAAAAGGCGGTAAAATGGTTCAGATTCTCTTAACGACCGCTTCGCTTAGCAACTAAAATGCCGGTCCCAATTGTGGTCATTAAGCAAGGACTACCTGTATGCAAACAAGCAAACGTGATTGTTATACTAGACTTCGTCTTGAGTGCTCACCACACAGTGTTCTTGTCACTGTTGTTTTAATGCCACTTGCGTCAGTGGGGAGCTGATAATTAATAGCTTGGAGGAAGATGTTAAAACTTTCCCTGTTCTGGTCCACTGAAGCCAGGCTGCTTTCAGGGAGAAGGTAAAATGTTCAATCCGTGCCTGACCAACTTTATTAATTATCCGGGTGGGATGTGGCGTGAATGCCAAAATGCACCTGATGCAATTTACATAACTTCTTTTGAATGCTATATATAATATTGTATTTTTACCCTAAAAACATGGCAAGTTCCCCTCTCTCCCTTGGAATTTGAGAATATAAATTCCTTGGTGCAGAAACCTGGACTCTGCAAAAACTGCTTGATGCATTGCTTGATAAGTTTCATATATTTTAAGTTTCTTGTTGCTCTGTATACTTGTTGCTTTATTTACTAACAGCATTTATTGGCTGCCCCCATCTGGCCAGTTCAGGGCAGTGTACATCAGCAAACCAATACAGAATATCTCAATAATTAAAAACAATTGAAAAGTCGATTTACCAAACAACAAATGCTCACAAAATCAGACAAGCTGCTCTAATCACTCTAGGGTCCAAAGGCCCTCTGAAATAAGACCTTTTTAAGCACAAGAAATCACACTTCTGAGGGAAGTGTATTCTTTGATTATGAGGCTGTCACCGTGAAGGCCTGTTGCCCACCCCTTGCCTTCTCGTGGGAAAGGAACTAACAGCAGGAATGAATTTTCCTTCAATATTAGGGCCAGAAGGGCAAAATCCTATTTGGCATGTCAGTCTCTAATACATCCACGTGCATAGTATTCTGGTTTGTAAAAAACATATTTGCTCCATCATACATGGAGTAAGAATAATTTCAATAATATAAATAGCAGATAATGGATTTCCCTGGGTCTGCTGATCTGTTTATTTATAAGCTTACAGAAATGCTTAGAAGTAAGGCTTATAAACTGCCTAATTCTAGAGGCTCTAGGCATATGTTTTTTTGTAGCTTTATATACTTCCATTTATTAGAAAGCATATACTCTTAACTAAAAGTATGCCCTTTTTTTTAATGGTGGGAACAAGGATCAGGGCAGGGATGTATATTCAAGGCCTCAATGGAGGTGGGGCAGGAGCAGACCGCAACATCACGTGCTTGTTGCATCATGACACAGCTGATGCAAATTCTGTAATCCAGGTTTGAGTGATGATGTCATGACATACGTAACTTCTCTGTGGCTTCTAACAGATGCCTATCCATCTGATAGACCCCTCTTCTTCCCCACATATTCTGATGATTGATTGATGTGTGTCATCAAGTCAGTGTGGACTTTTAGCACCCATGTAGATAGAGCTTCTCCAAGATGACACATATTCTAACCTTACATAATTCATCCTAGATCAGAGATTGGTGGATTCAGACAGCCTATTTGGAGAATCACCTTCCCCTTGTTGTCCACTCAAGCCCAGCGGTTGTCTTGCCCAGGCAGGATTTCAATGACTGGAGAGGACAATTGAGGTGAGAAATCTGGGGTGGGAGAAAAAATGGCTTGGGTCAAGGAGTGGGGGTGTCATGGTTGTTGGGGGAAAAATCAGGCCACTGGGAAGAAGAAGGAACGATGAAGACAATGATTGAATTGACACATGGGGCTCCATCGTGGTTTAACCATGGTTACTGGAATAAATCATAACTTGCTGGATACACTTAACATGCTGAACAGTAAACCATGTTTTACATTTCACAGTACCTGGGCTTTTAGAATTTATTAGTCCACAAACCAAAACATGTGACGTTTTGGCATGCATTAACCTAGTCTTCAGATCTTCAGGACCATCTTATTTTATTGGAGGGGCTCTGCTTTTTCCCCTCCCCACAAGGGAATCTAAACTTGGTTGGTGAAGTTAACAGGCCCAGGCATTTATTCTTTTATCTTGGCCTGTGCCCCAGTGAGTTGACCCACCAACTGAATAATTTGCATAGCTAGACATCTGTTTTCCATCTCCCCCAAGTAGCTTCCAGATTGCACTGCTGAGAATGGCTGGGTTTTAATGGCACAATTTTTAGGCATTTTTTTTAACTGGAGGAAAGGAGAAAATGTGTGTATTGTTCAGGATACAAGGGCTGAGACTGGTGTAAGGTGGGAGTTCTCAAGGCAGAGAGAGCTGTTATATCAGTGTAAATCAGGTACCTCCTGAGATCATCAAAAGATTGACCAAATTTCTGTCAATTCAGAAAGAAAAGTTTTAGAGGTTAAATGGAGAGTGAATAAGTGTATATATATATATGTACACACACACACACACACACACACACACTGACTTCTTTGCAATGTAGTGGCAATGAAGGCATAATTCTTGTACATGTTAAATATTCTAAACTTGCCAGGAAGTCATATCTGGGAACTATCATCCCAGACTAGCTGAGGGTGTGTCTAGAGATCTAAGATTTTTGTTTTGTTTTCTTTTGTTTATTCATTACAAGAATTTATGTGCTCGCTGAATCTTCAGAGTTCAGGAGTCTGCTTTTGAGCCCTGGTATAAAGCTGACGTGAAACTCCACACTTGGGTTTTGTCCTTCCCTTCCGAAATCCTAGAGTTCTTCCTCATATTGTTGCGTCGTCAGGCACCAAAAAATGGAGGAAAAACAAATGAGGCCCCAACTGAATAACTGAAGTTGTCCTTCTTGTTGGCTAGACAGATTATATTCTATGCAAAGCTTCTTCCATTGGGTGTTTCCTCCCCTCACCCCTTATCAAGGCATTTTTAGAGGCCCTCTGTGGTCTCTCAAAAGATGGGGGTTGAGTTGCAGGCCCCCGACCCCTCAAACATGGCTTGCCCTCGTCTTAATGCAATGCACTACAAGTAGTCCTTGGGACTGGAATATCTGTCATTGAGCAAACTGGTCATTAGGCGAGATGCCCACGTGACTGCTTCACCCAACAACTGCAATCCCAGCACTCCTAGTTGTGATTGTTAAGTGATCTCCTGGGTCGTTAAATGGATGGAGAGAAAGAGCTGCCTGCCGAAGGGTTTCCCCTCCCCTCCATGTTTGAAGAGCTCTTTATCCAAAGATGCATCTAGCCAGGGCTGGTGTAAAACAAAGCATAATTAAAACATGCATGGGTGGCGAGTCCAACAGAGATCACACCACGTAAGTACACCTATTACTGGCAGCAGATGAAAGAGGGTGTGACTGAGTATCCTTAAGTAAATTGTTTGGGAGAAACTCAAGTGTGGGGGTATAGCTCAGCGGTAGAGCATTTGACTGCAGATCAAGAGGTCCCTGGTTCAAGTCCGGGTGCCCCCTCCTTTTATTTTATTTTTCAGAGCAATTTGTAGTTTTAATTTCTTGAAGACTTATGGTGGATGCCATCGAGGAAGAAATATCTTCTACTGAAAGGAAAAAAAAGACTGTTTTATCTTCATCCATCCATCCATCCATCCATCTATCTATCTATCTATCATGAGTAGAGATATTCCTGTATATTGGGGGTAGAAGTTGGTTGCTTGCAAATCAAGATACATTCTTAGCTACACCCCCTTTTTGGGGAAGAAGGAATATCTTTGCAATTTAAATTCTTTGGGTCTCTAAGAGTTGGTAAAATCTGGAAGACCTTAGCAGGTAACGTGTTGTGAAATATATTTTCCCATCCACACTATGATACAGGAATGGTGTCTTTCTTTTTTTAAGAAGCAGTTCATCATCTTATCCTAAATTGGGGGGGGGTGCTCTCATATTTTAAGTGGCCTGGGTATCCCACCAGAATTCCCCCAGACCTCTCCAAGGGAGAAAGGAAATGGGTGCTAAACTTGAGGGGGCAGCCTGAAGTCCTTCCTGATCAGGGCAAGACCCTGGATTTCTCCCAGTTCTAAACTGAGCAGGTGAAGGGACGACTCATCTTCTCAACATTGAAGAGACTTGGACCACTTGTTCCTCACCGGCCCTTTCTCCGGAGTGGCAGGAGACCCGGGAAACATTTTGCCCTTCACGACACTCAGGAGAAGCTGGAGAAAGTTGCCAGATGATTAAAAGGTTCCCCCATAAGCGAGCAGGCAGGGTCCTTTCCGCCCCTCTCTCTGAGCATCATCCAGGAGTTATCCTTTGATAACCAGGGTGGTGCTTGCTGTTGGTGATGTTGGTTGCAGGTTGTAACTCAGCATCATGTGGGGAGTCAGAGTTTTCTGTTGACATCTGAAGAAGGGCGTTGATGGAAAAAAAGATGCTCACCATCCCAGTCTTCCCACGCGGAGTGCAGCCATGGAAATTAGGACCTTTTTTCAGATTAGAAAGTCTGATGGAGAAGATGTTGTTGCCACTCAGACTGTCCTCCAGACTGTATCCCAGAATAAGAGAGAGAGGAAAGATGTTCCAGAATTGTAGTTGTAACATTTGAAAGTGATTACTCATAAATTTAGGGAAGAGAAATATGCAGTAAAACCAGTACCCAAAACTAGACCTTAGGTGAGGCTCATCTATGTGCTGGGGGTATAGCTCAGCGGTAGAGCATTTGACTGCAGATCAAGAGGTCCCTGGTTCAAGTCCGGGTGCCCCCTCCTTTTAGGGAAAAAAGAGTTTACCATTTTTTCTATTCCCAAACTAGATGCATATATTTTATTAGAATGAGTGGAAAGTAAGTACTGAGACAGATTCCATATCGGAAACTAAAGTTTTAATCCCATGTTGGGAGTAGAGGTTGGATGCTTGCCAATCAAGAGATACCATTCTGAGCTACACCCCCTTTTTGGGGAAGAAGGAATATCCTTGCAATTTAAATTCTTTGGGTCTCTAAGAGTTGGTAGTTGGTAAAACCTGGAAGACTTAAACAACAGGTAATCTGTTGTGAAATATATTTTCCCATCCATGCTGAGAAACAAGAATGGCCTCTTTGTTTTTAAAAGAAAGTACATTTATACTAGGCTGGGGGGGGGATATTATATTTTAAGTGGCCTGGATATCCCACCAGAATTCACCCTGACCTCTCCAACGGAGAAAGGAAATGGATGCTAAACTTGAGGGGGCAGCCTGAAGTCCTTCCTGATCAGGGCAAGACCCTGGATTTCTCCCAGTTCTAAACTGAGCAGGTGAAGGGACGACTCATCTTCTCAACATTGAAGAGACTTGGACCACTTGTTCCTCACCGGCCCTTTCTCTGGAGTGGCAGGAGACCCGGGAAACATTTTGCCCTTCACGACACTCGGGAGAAGCTGGAGAAAGTTGCCAGATGATTAAAAGGTTCCCCCATAAGCGAGCAGGCAGGGTCCTTCCCAGCCCCCTCTTTGCACATTGTCAGAGTTATCCTCTTTATTTAATTTGTCCCCGCCCATCTCCCAGCGGGGGACCCTGGGCGGTAGAGTCTTTCCTTAAGACCAGGGTGGAAAATGCTGTTCACTGAAGTGCTGATGAATACCATATTCTGGTGGTGCTCCCTGATGCATCATCTGGAGAGTCAGTTTTCTGTTTTCTTCTATTGGCGATGATCTTCTCTGGGTCTTGAGGCCAGGAAGGACAGTTTGCTTACTATGCTAACCGTGGAAAGTTAGGATCAATTTTCAGATTAGTAGGGCTGATTGTGAAGAAACTGTAGCCAGAGTGCTCCAGATTGTATCCCAGAATATGGAGAGGATTGTTCTCTTCCAGGAAAGGTGTTATGGAATCCTAGGTGCAGTGTTTGAAAACTGTTACTTATAAATTTATAGATCAGAGTCTAGGGCAGTGTTTTTCAAACTTGGCGACTTTAAGATGTATGGACCTCAACTCCCAAATCTGGGAGTTGAGGTCTACACATCTTAAAGTCGCCAAGTTTGAAAAACACTGGTCTAGGGGTACCTGTTCAGACTAATTTGATTACAAGGCCTGTTCTTTTGAGAGCTGCAGGACACTCCATCAGAGGCCTGGAACAGCTTAATTGACATAGGATTAAAATAAATTGGGATGAGATGAGGGGGAAAGACAGGATGGTTATGCAGATGAAGGTTCCGTGTGGGGGCAGATTACAGGTATATCAATTAACATTTGTAAGGTGTGAAAATCCTGTTGTGTCTGTTCAAACCTTCTGAGATAGCCTGAAACCTTTTGCTGGATGTGAGTTCAGTAACCTCTTGCTCAATTGTGTTGCTGAAGTTCTTTGTTCCAAAACTGAGATCTATAATGGAATGTCCAAGGAGCTTAAACCCCCCTGCCATGCATCTGATGAAGTGAGCTTCAGCTTGCAAAAGTTTGTGCCTTGTAATAAAATTTGCTAGGCTTGAAAGGTGCTACCAAACTCTTTCTGTTTTTTGGCTACTGAAAACTTAGCACCATTCTCTTCCTACCATGCCATTAATTTATGGGACAGAACTATGCAGTAAAACCAGTATTCAAAACCAGACATAAAAGAAGGCACATCTATGTGCTGGGGGTATAGCTCAGCGGTAGAGCATTTGACTGCAGATCAAGAGGTCCCTGGTTCAAGTCCGGGTGCCCCCTCCTTTTATTTTATTTTTCAGAGCGATCTGTATTTTTAACTCCTTGAAGACTCACGGTGGATGCCATGTAGGAAGAAATCACTTCTATTGAAAACTTAAAGGAATAAATAAGGCCCTTCGAACAGTCACTCATGCCCTGGTTATCTCCCATGTAGACTACTGTAATGTGCTCTGCATGGGGCTACCCTTGAAGAGTATCTGGAAGGTAAAGCTGGCCCAGAATGCAGCCATGCGAGTAATTTTAGGTGCCCCATGGGCAGCACGCGTAACACCTTCACTGAGTGAGCTGCACTGGGTGCCAGTTTGCTTCCGGGTCCAATTCAAGGTGTTGGTTATGACCTTTAAAGCCCTACATGGCAGGGGCCAGGCTACCTGAGGGACTGTCTCATCCCTATAACATGGGCCCACCCCACCTGATCATGCAGAGAAGGCATGCTGTGGATCCCATCTGCTGAAGAGTTCTATCTGGGGGGGTCATGGAAGCATGCCTTCTCTGCAATAGCGCCTGCCCTTTTTATGGACTTCCATAAAAAATTAAAACCTGGTTTTGCCAACATGCCTGGGGTGGGAAAGAGAATAGCTCCTCTTGGGGATGGTTAGCTCCTTAGAATTGCCCTGTTTTGCTTGTGGACAGAGAGAGTATGGTAGCCATCTGGTTTTTATTATATTTTAACATACTTATATTTTACTGTTATTGATATTATTGTATACTATTTATATTATATTATGGTTAAGCGCTTTTGTTGTGAACCGCCCAGAGCACCTCCTTGTGGGGGAGATGGGCAGTGATGAGTTTGATAAAAAAAATAAATAAATGAGGGAATAATAGTACTTATGACAAGAATAAGCATGGATGATACAAAACTGACCTGAGACGAAGCGAGGTTAGTACAGAACCTAATTGAAAACAGAAGTCCAAATACAGATAAAAATACTGAAGAGGCCAGTTGGCATAGAAAACAGTTCATTGCCTGCCTAAGATGTGAGATGGTAGGTGGATCCTCAGGAAGCCTCCATAATGGAATCAGCATCTTAGAAAAATAGGGAGGGAGGAGGGAGGGATAGATAACCTCGCAGATTCCCAGCTGCCTGGCTACTTTAGAAGTAAATGCTGTTGATTGAACTCCGAATGCTTAAACTGGACAGAAAATATCCAATTTCAGATGCTTACTTTCGAGGGAAAAGTATTTAAATATTTAAGTTGCCCCATAGCTGGAGTTCTCTGTTCCTGGGTGGGTAATATGTAGAAACATCTGGAAACATAGAAGAGTGGATGATGGGGCCACTTGCATCCCTTTAAATACAATTCTTAGGGTAGAATAGCTCAGGGGTTCAGTAATTGTGGTATCCCTGATTGGGGGAAAGAAGAATAGATAAAATAATTTCTGTTTCTAGTCCTTCCAAGTCCCCAAGTTTTCTTGGTCGGGAGTATTAGAAGAGCCCTGCTGGGTCACATCAAAGACCCATTGTCCTCCTCCTCCCCCCTTCCCACCATGGACAGCAGATGCTTCCAGGTTGTGCACAAGGAAGGCATCGGTTTAAGCTTGATGCTTCTAGTCATGTCCCCCCCCAGACTTGTATTATCTTTGATCCTGGAGGCAATAAACAGTCCACATGACATTGACATGAGTTATCATTGATGGCCTGCTCCTCCTTGAATTTGTCTCATGCCCTCTTAAAAAGATCAAAGTTGGCAGCCTTTCTTCCATGCTCCAAAAACTTTGCAACCTAAATGGGTATGCAGAAAGTTGTTTCTGAGCTGACACCTGGAAGAGGCAAAGTTTGCTTTAGGTGGAATGCTTAAGACTCATCATGTCTGTGGTAGCCAAGTATGTGGCCAAACCAGTATACATGAGTAAGCTTCCTGGGCCTATACAGCATGTGCTGGGGGTATAGCTCAGCGGTAGAGCATTTGACTGCAGATCAAGAGGTCCCTGGTTCAAGTCCGGGTGCCCCCTGTTTTTCTTAAAGGCCTTTATTTGGATTTGTTTCCTTTTTAAAATTGGTTATTGTTGGCAACATGGTAAAATTAGAAAAGCAAACTTGTAACCAAAAATGTGGGAAGCCTATGCCTCCTAGTCTTTCCTGTGGACCAATATCATAGTTAATTATGGAGTTTAAACATGTCCTTTCCCTATATCTTTCCGTCTATCAATTCCATAAGAAATATTAAATAGTACTAAGAAAGTTTGATTGTCAGTGAAAGGCCCAGACTAAAATATGAACCGCCTTCTCTCTCTCTCTCTTTTTAACCAAACCAAAAACAAAACTAGATTTTGAAAATAAATTGTACCAAAGAAATATTAGGTCTTCCCCCAACCCTTTTTACTGCCTTTGGTAAATGATCAAACACTGTTAATAGGGTAGTTGAATTAAAAGTTTACAAATTTCAAAAGAGTTGGCAAGATTGTACAGCCTTTTGTTTTATTTAATTGAGCTTTAAACTGCATTCCTAAATTATTTTCTAAATGAAATGGTACATAGAACAATATGCAGGAAGTGAAATTGGACTGTTTAGGATAGTCTGGTGCCTTGCAGATGTTCTCAACTTAAATCCCCAGAATTTCTGGCCCTGTGAGCACCAGCAGGGGGTGTCTGGTGTACAACACCGTCTAGTTAAATCTCTGTTCTCAGTTGGCCTTGCATTTTCAGCTAATTTAGCTTTGGTGTTTTAGTTCTCTTGCGTATTTTTCTTTTTTAGTAAATTAGTTGTACAAATCTGCCTGATTAAGATTTCTAATATGTGAAAAGTAGCTTTGTCCCACAAAAGCTTGGATATCAGTATTTGGGGATTGATAACAAACACTCGGCAGAATTACAGGGGCATGGTTCTCCTTGTTAAAATGTCTTGACAAGTATAATCAACCAACTGAATAAAATTATATAAAACCCTCTCCTGTTCAATCCCCATATAGTATTCTCATTGCACCTGCTTGCTTTTTCTAAGATCTTTTACTGCCTGAAATGTATTGATTAAAAACAATACAATGGTTTAAGGGTATTTTCAGAATGACAGATTTGGGACATTTGTGGAAATGGACTGAGTCTATGGAGTGTAACTTTTGATGGTCTACCTCAGCCTTTCTCAACCTTTTGACCCTGGAGGAACCCTTGAGATATTTTTCAGGCCTCAGGGAACCCTTCCACATTCAGGCTCAAGTACAGGACAGAAGTGACAAAATTATTATATTTGTTTCATGGGTAGGCCTGTCTAGATGCATTAACAGTGTTCTTAAAACGAACATAAAGAATGAAACTTACTTTTTTAATGTGAAGTTGCCCAAATTTGAAATAATTTTTTTAAAGGAATCATGATCTCCCAGGGAACCCCTAGTGACCTCTCGTGGAACCCTGGTTGAGAAACCCTGGTCTTTCTGAAGATTCTGGAAAAATTGCTGATGGGCCAGTTTTCTGCACAGGCAAAATGTTATCAAATTGTAGAAGGAAGTTTAAAAGTCATATCTTAGGAATCCATTAGCACTTCACCCATTGTGATAAGCTGTATACCATGATTGCTGAACCACAATGCCTGGGTTTGGACAACATGCCAAGCAGAGAGGAAACAAGTGATATTCCGGCTTAATATGATATGTGAACTCAGCCAGTGCTTCCTTCCTCTCTAATAGGGTGCTTGGATACTGTGCCTCTGTGCATGTGCAGAGTGGTGCCTCCGGGATACAAGAAGTCTTAATTATTGTGGGATTAGTTGCAGGTTAGCTGGGGGAAAGGGGTGCCCTCTGCAGCATAGATTATACCAGCTGGGAGGGGCCTGTATCTCTGAAGCTTTTAACCTGTCCCCCCCCCCCTTCTTCTCACCCTCGCACAGGTTTGCATCGAAACTCATTGCTGGAGTGCTGGATTTCAAGGCCAAGATTGACCAGTGAGTCAACTGAGTTGGATCAGCCGGCCAAGTGCAGGGATGCCCATGCAGGTTGAAATCCCCTGGGCAAAGCTGGAGGACAAATTCTATCCCCAGTCGAAGTTGGAAGGGGAAGTGGGCCGTTCAGCCTGGGGAGAAAATGTATTTATTTATTAATCAAATTCATACACCACCCATCTCACTACATAAGTGACTCTGGGGCGGCTTACAAAGAAAAGGTCATAAAACCCTTATAAAAATACACAAAGTGAAAAGTGGGAAGCTAAAAGGTGGAGGGAGTGTCCTCAAGCCACCTACCACCCCCAGGGCTGATTGTCGGATCCCCATGCTAGTTGGCAGAGCCAGGTCTTGGCGCTCTTCCTGGAGGTCAGAAGAGTGGGGGCCAGCCTCACCTCAAGGGGCAAGATGTTCCACAGGGCAGGGGCCACAGCAGAAAAGGCTCTCCTGCTCAACCCCACCAGTCGGAATTCCTTAGCCGACGGGGTTTGTAACATGCCTTAGGGGGTCATCCTTGGGAAAGCATCAACAGGTCAAAGGGAGCAAATGGCTGCAGGGCTGCCCGGGGTACCCCAGGGACAAGGAGACCAAGTTTCATGGCTGGCTCTGCTCCTGGGTGGAGAACAGCCTGGCAGAGAGGGAAGAGGGCAGTAGCTGGCAGAGGAAGAAAGTCATGGTTCCCTACTTTTTCTCTACTCCCAAATGGACTATTTCAGGGGCGGGGGTGCTTCGCTTCTCCCAGCTCTTACCTTCTGGCTCACCTGTACAAGTGGGGGACCAGCTGGGCCTTCCAGACCAGATCCACTTCTCCATCCACAACTGCCCAGAGGGTGCAGTGGTGAAGATCAGCCCCAGATTAACCGCTAAGCAAACTCAGCCTGTGCTTAGGGCCCCAAGGGAAGGAGGGCACCACAGAGTCCTCCCCCTCAAGCTATCATGCCCTTAACTCTTTCCCTGCCACGCTTCGACTTTAGCCAGATTTTTTGGAAGCGTCCTTCGACTTTAACCTGCCTTGTTAAAAACAGGTTTTCTTTGGCACGGTGAGCAACCAACTTTAAAAATTTGGTCTGAAGGTGTCATCAGTGTCACTTTGGTTTTTGTCTGGTGGCATGAGAGTTTCGCTTCTGTTAAGGGGCACCATGGTTGGGCTGGGCTTAGGGCATCAGTTGGTGAAGGCTTGAGGGAGACCCAGGTTCTCGTCCCCTCTGAGCCGCAGAAGCTCCCTGGGGGACTTTGGGCCACTCCACCTCTCTCAGCCAACCTACTTCACAGGACGGTTGATTTGGGGGGAAACTGAATTCTATTCAACTTCAATTCTATTGAAATTCTATTGAATTCAATGCTATTGAAACTCTATTCAACGAACTGCCTTCAGCTTCTGGATGAAAAGCGGGACACAAGGCTATCAGGAATCAATTTGCAAGAATGCCCCCAGCTTTAATTTAAATTTGCTTACCCTTTTCCTTCCTGATTTGCTTACCCTTCTCTTTCCTGCCCCACGGCAGCCAGACCCTGCTGGTTGAGTATTCCCACGGCCACCCGCTCAGCATGGACTGCTATTCTCGCCTCTTTGCCTCCTGTCGACTGCCTGGGCGAAAACGTGACTCTATATTACTGCCTCCACCTGGACGAAAACCTCCCAGTTATATTACTGTTGTTCGCAACTTCCAGGTAACCATCTTTATCTTGCCCCAACTACCGGCCCCTAGGTCTGTTAAAAACAGTTCTTGGGGGCTGACTATAAGACCTTTGACTTCTTTGCTGTCTAGGTAAGAAGAGAGACAAAGACTTGTCCCACCTTCTGGGAAGTAGAATCGTTGGAGGGCCCAGATGGTGAAGACTGGAACTCAGGTCTTAAAGGGAGGTTAAAGAAAGTGAAGATTGAGGAGAGAGATGGTAACAGAGCTCTAAAGTGGTCTCTGTTGTTCCAGAACAGTGTTTCTCAACCTTGGCAACTTTAAGATGTGTGGACTTCAACTCCCAGAATTCCCCAGCCAGCATGGCTGGCTGGGGAATTCTGGGAGTTGAAGTCCACACATCTTAAAGTTGCCAAAGTTGAGAAACACTGCTCCAGAAGGGTAGGATGACCGCCAGTGGGTTGAAATGGCAGGGAAATAGATTCAGGTTAGATATTAGGAGGAATTTGGTGTCAACCAGCTGAATACCCTGGAGGTTCTCTGACAGATGCTGGATTGCCACCCGTTCAAAGACCCCACACTGAGCTGAGGGTTGGGCTAGATGACCTCTAAGATCCCTTCCAAATCTATGATGCTGTGAAAGACCATCTACTGAGATCTCAGAAACCTGCAGCTGGTGAGACTGGACCAAGCTGGACTATGAGTACCATCCCCATCCTTTCCAGAGCCTTCCAAGATCTAATAATAATAATGAAATAATAGTTTTTTAAAAGAAAAAAGGCAAAGAAGTTGCCAAACCCTGGAATAAACCATTCTGGGCTAGAAGGGCAAATAATAGAATATTCTAAAATGAGTGTTGCAGTTCAGGCATTGAGCCAGCATTGAAGACACCCAGGTTCTAGTCTCCCATCAACCATGGAAGCTCCCTGGATGACTTTGGATCAGTCATGCTCTCTTAGTCCAACCTACCCCACAGAACTGTTTTCAGGGAATAAATGAATGAATTTTCCTGAATGAAAAGTGGTATATAAATCTAATGAATCAGTAAGGTATATTGTGGCCATAGGACTGGAGGCAATATGCTAAGGTCCAGGAATGTTTCCTCTGTGGCTCCCTATCCTTTCAGAGACCATGATGGTAGGTGGCCCTAGTGGGAAGATAGAGCCACACACAGTGCCTTTGGACGATGGAGGCCCAATCTAGGCTTTTTGGGTTCCTGGAGGGGTGTGAGCCCCAAAATATTGGGGGACTTGCTCAATGAACCCAGAAGTGAACAGCCCCTTGGTGTGATGGGGTATTCCTCACTTCTCTGCCTGTTCTGTTCCTTTCTCAGTTCTTCCGGCTCGAAGTATACAACAGCGATGGGACGCCCCTGACCATTGACCAGCTCTATTTGCAGCTTCTGAAAATCCGCTCCCATTCTTGGAAGTTGAATAAAGAGCCCTTGGGAGTCCTCACCAGCGACCACCGACATACCTGGGGAGAGGCCTTTGCTACTCTCATGAAAGGTGGGAAGCTGAGTTTTTTGCGGGGGAAGGATTGACTAATATGGGCGATCTTAGATCTTGTACAAAGGGGCCGCTGAAGCCTCTGCTCCATGCCGGAATCCAGATTAAATGATCCAGGTTAGAGGGCTGTTCAGTCCCTACTTCAACCCATCCAGTGAAAGGAGGCCTTGCCTCTCAAGATCAACTGTCCAATTGCTCCTAATTTTATTTTCTTGTCATTCCCCAGTGGCAGGATCCAGATGTAAACAAATGGCTTCTTTTAAGCACATTAAGGGTGGCATTTAAAATACCTACTCCACAGTCTACTGTAACCTGGCACTCTCTAAATGCAATGGGACTTTGGGAGATGAGGTCCCGGCTCAGTGGAAGGGCACCAGGTTGGAGATGCCTGGCTTAAGCCACAAATAAATCCAACTAGGTTCCTCAGCAGAAAACAGTGATGTCTTTTCACATTAATTGAACTTTTGCTGAGTGACAAGCAAGTCAGTTGGGTGTCTTTCAATACATGCAAGGTGTGCGTTGCTTTGCTATATAAATCTGAATAATACACACACACACATATTTAAGGAAAGGAGACAGTATTACAAGTCCGATGGGAGAGTAGTCATATCTATGTATAGACTACTAAAACTATCTTTGTGTTTGTCTGTTTGTACCCTCCAATTAGCCCAAATGGCTAATTATACTGTAACAACTTTTGAATCATGGTATTTAAAATCCACTAACTTAAAGAATGCCTGGTAAAAAATCCAGGGACCATTACTCCACTGGAATTGAAATTTCCAGGATGTTCAGGCTAGTTTTATTTACAAAGTCGTGGCCGTTACAGCGTCCCCATGGTCATGTGATCGTGATTTCCGAAGCTCCCTGCCAGCTTCCCACAAGCAAAGTCAGTGGGGAAGCCGGCAGAAAGTTGGAAGTTGCCCCCGCTCCCACTGCTTTTTCGCCCGCCCAGATTCATTTGGTTAATCTGTTTAGGTAAGTAAATGTTGGCTTATTACTGAAGTTTGTTTGCCACTACAGTGATTTTTTTTGTTTATGATATGTACTCTTCTTAGATGATCCTGAGACCGTCCAGCGATGGGGTAAAAAAAAAAAACATGGTTAGCCTAAAATTTAACGTTCATTTTGGTTACATCAGACTGCACTAGCTTTCTCTCAGAGGATGACCCAATGGGTCACAGGGCTGTCTGGTTAACTATGTGTTCAGTTTAATTTTAATTAAATTTAAATGAGAAAAAGAATGGAATCAGATTAAATTGTGGGGCAGGTTGCACCCCGTTTTCAGACCCGTCACCCAGAGAATGGGTTCGATCTTTGTCCTGTGCTAGAACATAACCGCATCTGGGATTAACTCTGGCACTTCTCCTCTTGCTCCAGACAAGCTGAACCAGGAATCAGCTCTCACGATCCAGCGTAGCCTCTTCACAGTCTGCCTGGATGCCCCTATCCTGAAGGTGTCGGACGCTAACACCCAAAGCCGCTTGGCAGCTCAAATGCTGCATGGGGGAGGGAGCTATTCCAACAGCGGCAATCGCTGGTTTGACAAGACGCTGCAGGTGAGCATAAAAGCAGGACGTGAATTAGGCTTGAAGTTGGAAGCGTAAGGGAACGTGATCCTCAGCGGTACAGGGAATTAAGCCAGGGGTGATCAATATTGTGCCATTTCACATGAAGAAATCTCAAAAACCTTGCAAGTTTCGGCTATATCGCATCAACCATTTTGAACATTTCTAAAATTACTTTTTAAGAGAGTGTTACCGGACAGCTCCCACAGGCCAAATCCTAGGTCAAAATTTAAGCATCTAGATCAGTGTAGATGGAACCAGCTTTTTAGCTTTGTCTGTTCAGTGCCTAATAAGCCATTTCTTTCCTTCTTCCCACCTGCTCTTTTTGCCTGGCCCTCAGTTCATTATCGGAGAAGATGGCACCTGTGGAGTCCTTTATGAACAAGCCATTGCTGAGGGGCCACTGATTGCCACTGTCATTGACTACGTCCTTGATTATTGGTAATGCCCCTGTGGGGGAGAAGATGACACTGTGGGGCAACCCTGATTTGACTCCCGTGGGCAGGTCTCAAACTGGTTCTGCAAAAAGTGTTTGGAATACTGTAGCCCTTGAAATCCAGCTCAGGGAACTAAACAGCCAGTGGCGAGGGATGCAAACTCTCGCCTTCTCCACCTGTGTGTGTGTGTGTGTGTGTGTGTGTGTGTCTGTCTGTCTGTCTGTTTTGTTTGCAGGGGGAGATGCTTGAGGATCCATAAAAACTGGGATTCATTTTGGAGTGTTCAGCCTTGTTTGTGTCTAGCGGCGAACAAAGCTTTTGACGTTTTGAGACGTCAAATGGTTTACTGAGCCCTTAGTATGTTCCTAGTAATTAGGGGAGTCTACAGGGCGGGTTGGATGTCAAAAAAGCCAAGATGGCAGCTGTGACTGTGTGGTGGAAACTCCATCCCTTTTCTACATGCATCGTGGCCACCATCTTGAGTTGCTTTATGTGGCAGAGTGCTGGAAAGCGTTTGGCCCGAGCGATCAGAAAAATCACACACCAGGCATTTCTATAAAAATAAATTTATTTACAGAAAGCACAAAAACACATCTACAAGCTTGTGCATTCACACACGCTCAGAGGACTGGGAGGAAGGCAGATAGAAAGGAAAACTGAAACTAACAAGCCCAGGCAAAATACCTCTCCAGGGCAATTAAAAGCTTTTCCTTATATGGTCATGCCTTTTCACCCGAAAAACTAAGGATACTTAAGTTTGACCTTCTGATTTGTTACCATAGTAACCTTAATGGCTTGCTCCTTGCAAAAAACAAGGAACAGTTTATACCCCCCCCCTTTGTGGATCCCTGCCTAGAGGAATGGCTCTTTTCATGTAACATAAAGTGTGTGTGTGTGTGTGTGTACAGTATATTTTCATGCGTCTTTTCTCCTTTTCTTTCCCCCCAGCAAAGATCCAATCATGGTACGCAGCCCACTGATCCCTCTGCAGTTGCCCCAAAAGCTCTATTTTTCCATCACTCCAGAAGTCAAACGTGACCTTGAATGTGCAAAGCAGAACCTGGATGTGTGAGTGAGCAGGGTGTGTGCTCGGGGGTGGCCTGTTCTGGTAACACACCTTGCCAGTTCCATTGAAGGTGTGAAAAGTAGGCTCTTTTCCTCCTGGCTCTGGAAGTTTTATTATTATTATTATTTTACTTCATGTCCAGGTTACAGAGCGCCAGGATGAGGTAGAGGGGGAGGTGCTGGGTGAGGAGCAGGGCAACCGTGAGTTCCAGGCCTCCCTTTGGCACAACAGGCAGTTGGGTGACTTTGGGCCAGTCCCTCTCTCTCAGCCAGGCAAGGAAGTCAAAAAACATCTTAAAAGTTTTTGTCATAGATGTGGCAGCCAACCTGGATACAGCTTACAGGTAGTCCTCCCTTAACAACCATTTGTTTAGTGATGGTTCACATGATGGTGCTGGGAAAAACGACTTGGGGGGGAAGGACACTAAGCAGGGGAAGGCTGTCACATTAGAATTTGAATTCTAGCATCTCCTAGTACAGGTAGTCCTCACTTAAAAACCATTCGTTTAGTGACAATTCAGACTTACGACAGTGCTGGAAAAAACAATTTACGACCGGTCCTCACACTTATTACCATCGCAGTGTCCCCATGGTCACGTGATCACGATTTGGATACTTGGCAACCGGTTCACATTTATGACTGTCTCAGTGTCCCGTGGTCATGTGATCACCATTTTAGACCTTCCTGGCTGGCTTCTGGCAAGCAAAATCAATTCATTTAATGACCACCTGGTTCACTTAACACCCTCGGTGATTCGCTTAATGACCGCCACAAAAGATCCTGGAATTGGGTTGGATTCACTTAATGACCACTTTGCTTAGCAACTGAAATTCCAGTCCCAATTGTGGTCATTAAGCGAGGACTACCTGTATCTGGAACATGTTTAAGAACAAGGAAGCTGCTAGTCACCATAGCAAAGGATTATCCATTTGGCCCTATATTATCCACTCTGCTTGACACCAGTTCTCAAGGGCTTCAACCCTTGGAACATTCATTGTCATGAGTAAGGATGGCGAGCAGGGGGCTCCCACCCAGACTGTCAAGCGCATGCGTAGCACTGAGGAACTGTTCAGCCATTCAAAGAGACACAGATCGGGACCGCCTTAACCTTTGGGGGTTATATGGCTGGGTTTTCCCACGCTTCCTCAGTTTGTTAGGATTCTTGTTAAGTACTACTAATAAATATTAGAGACCAAGTCATTGTCTCAGTGTGTTTCCTGGTAATCAGGACATTCATCCTCATCAACAGTGACCTGATCTTTTCTTTATCCTGTTCCTTGTTGCTTATTTAGAATATTCCTAAATCTCCTTTTGAGGCAAAGCTTCCTCTTGGTGGTTTGCGTTATAAAATGTCATATTAACCAAAAGAACAGCATTACGTATTTTATACAACGACATTCTGCTGCCTTTAGGAAGTGGTGAGCAGGATTCTCCAGTATTTTGCAGAATTACTGGACAGATTTTCCATTTTGAGAGCAGTTCATGGGGCAGCTGGTCACAAAATACTTGGCAAAAAGGCTGCCCACCCTCCTCACTCAGCCTTCCAAGGTTGATTAATTATGCACCTTCAAGTCGTTGGTGACTCTTAGTGACCACGTAGATCTGTCCAGCCTGGTCCTTCAGCTCTTCCAAAGGTGCCCCCATCGCCATTGTACCTGAGTCCATCCACCTCGCTGCCGGTCCTCTTCTTTTTTCTTCCACGTTTCCAAACAACCTTTGGACTCTTTCCTGGACACATGGTGCTCTTTCCAAAAACAGTGGATTTTAGTCTTCCTAATTTTTAACCAACCATCTAAGAATGCTTCTGGAGCCTAGAGGCATTTTGTGAAAGCAAAACGATGCTGGTGTTTTATTTTGTGGCTGCAGACTTCCCTGTTTAGTTGCTTTTAATTAAAATACTGCACAGTCAAACAAATGTAAAATATCTATGGGGCAGGGAGCATGGTGGCCATTAGGAGACGGTACCATGGGTGTCCCACTAAGGCCTGCAGGAGAGGACCATTGCTCTACATCTGGGACTGCACCTGCAAAGCATTGTCTGAGCTCTGTGTTTTTCTTCCCCTCTTTCTCTCTCTCTCTCGCTCAGCCTCATCAGCGACCTGGACATCCGCTGTTTCACATATGATGGTTTTGGCAAGGAGTTTCTCAAAAGGCAGAGGTTGAGCCCTGATTCCATTGTGCAGGTAGTGCTGCAGCTGGCGCATTACAGGTGAGCTGGCAAGTGAGGTCGAAGGATGCTTGGAGAAATGGAAGGCAGAGGGTGGGATCCAGAATCTAAAGAAAGCTGCAAGTTGGTGGCCAAGCTAGTGAAAACAAAAGAAAATGGGAAGTGGGTCTGCTTTTGTTCACGCAGGGTTTATCACCTAGGAGGCGCAGCTCTGGTGGCGCACACTGAGTGGTATTACGGCTGATCTTCTTGCCTCTCCTAGAGCACACGGGAAGTTGTGTCCCACCGCAGAGTCAGCCTCGCTTCGTCGCTTCCATCAGGGCCGGACAGAAATCATCCGGTCTGCTACCTCGGCTGTGCTGGCCTTTGCCCAGGGAATGGCTGATGACAAGTGTCAGGTATAGCTTTCCACCTTGGTGTCCTTTTTTAAAGGCTGGGTTGACAACCGACTTCATCAGGCCCCTCCAGGATCTTGAAGTAGGCTTGCTGAGAGGGTGTGCTTGTGGCCTGCCCTCAGCTTTTTTGCTTGGTATTCCGTTATCCCTCCAAAAAAAAATGATCGGTGGTAATAGAGTTAGGTCTGTGGTGCTTCCAGTGACAATTCCTAATCATAGGATTGTGGAATTGGAAGAACCACAAGGACCATCTAGTCCATCCCTGTGCACACGCAGGAAAGCCAGTTAAGCCGTCTCTGAGAAGTGGAGATCCAGCCTCTTCTTAAAAGCCTCCTTAAAAGATGGGAAAGCCACAACCGCAATATGTAAACCGTTTGTGTCGTACAGACCTTGTCCCCATGTCATTGAGTAGAATGAGAGGCCACTCCAGGCAAGGAATGGTATCCCAGTTGTTGAAAGACCGTTCTGCATTGTTTGCTCATCATCTTTGATGGCCTTCAGATGCATTTTCAATTAGTCATATGGGATGGATTTTGGTTCTTCTGCCAATCCCATCAGTAACTGTATGTGGAGTGGGAAGAGTGTGCCATTTTTTCTGGACCTCAGGCTTCAAGGCCTTGTTCTGGCCTTGGTCTTGGGGCAAGTATGGAAGTCTACCATTACTTAGGGCAGTCTCTTTCCCACGCAGCCTGAATTTGGGAATACCCATATCAACATTTAGATTTCTCTGAATATGTTAGCAGTGAGGCTTTTAATGTGTTCTTGGAATGTTCTTCAGTGTGTATGGCTTGAGCATTGTGTGTCTTGCAGACCTCTTCAGGTATTTGTAATCCATGTCTCTTTTTCTTCACTAGGCTCCTGAAAGATTATCTCTCCTGAAGCAAGCAGCTGAATTCCACAGCACCCTCACAGATCAGGTAAATATCTCCCTGGAAGCAGCCTGCAGGAAGCCAAACCTGGCATTGTGTGAAGAAGAAAAGATCCCAATATTTATTTACTATACAGTTTAGGGGCCACCAACTCCAAATAACTCTGGGTGGCTCATATTTTAAAAAAGTGAGAACAAGAAACAACAAATAACATCCCACAGGGGCTCAGCCACCACTCTGCCCAAAGGCCTGGGAGAACAGCCAAATTTTCAGAGCTAGTTTGGTCTAGTGGTGAAGGCACCAGGCTAGAAACCAGGAGACTGAGAGTTCTGGTCTGGCCTTAGGCATGAAAGCCGGCTGGGTGACCTTGGGCCAGTCCCTCTCTCTCAGCCCAAGAGCCAATCAGGCGTGGTAGGAGAGTTCTAGTCCCGCCTCAGGCCTGAAAGCCAGCTGGGTGACCTTGGGCCAGTCCCTCTCTCTCAGCCCAAGAGCCAATCAGGCGTGGTAGGAGAGTTCTAGTCCCGCCTCAGGCCTGAAAGCCAGCTGGGTGACCTTGGGCCAGTCCCTCTCTCTCAGCCCAAGAGCCAATCAGGCGTGGTAGGAGAGTTCTAGTCCCGCCTCAGGCCTGAAAGCCAGCTGGGTGACCTTGGGCCAGTCCCCCTCTCTCAGCCCAAGAGCCAATCAGGCGTGGTAGGAGAGTTCTAGTCCCGCCTTAGGCCTGAAAGCCGGCTGGGTGACCTTGGGCCAGTCCCTCTCTCTCAGCCCAAGAGCCAATCAGGCGTGGTAGGAGAGTTCTAGTCCCGCCTCAGGCCTGAAAGCCAGCTGGGTGACCTTGGGCCAGTCCCTCTCTCTCAGCCCAAGAGCCAATCAGGCGTGGTAGGAGAGTTCTAGTCCCGCCTCAGGCCTGAAAGCCGGCTGGGTGACCTTGGGCCAGTCCCTCTCTCTCAGCCCAAGAGCCAATCAGGCGTGGTAGGAGAGTTCTAGTCCCGCCTCAGGCCTGAAAGCCGGCTGGGTGACCTTGGGCCAGTCCCTCTCTCTCAGCCCAAGAGCCAATCAGGCGTGGTAGGAGAGTTCTAGTCCTGCCTTAGGCATGAAAGCCGGCTGGGTGACCTTGGGCCAGTCCCTCTCTCTCAGCCCAAGAGCCAATCAGGCGTGGTAGGAGAGTTCTAGTCCCGCCTCAGGCCTGAAAGCCGGCTGGGTGACCTTGGGCCAGTCCCTCTCTCTCAGCCCACCACACCAAGCTCAGGCGATAGGCCCGTCGGTCAATTTCTGTCACAACCAATGGATCAACATTGGGTTGATCCAAAAAGCAGACCCTGCACTTGTGGGAAAACACTAGAATGGAAGAAAAAAAAAGGGATCAGGGTGGGAGCCGTACAGATCTCGGGGGATGCTGTTCCAGGTGCCGCAACAGGTGCACTTCCTAGGTCCAGATGGATAACGCTGTTTTATTGAAGGGATTCAAAATAAACCACGTCTGCTGAATCTCACTGGATGGGCTAAGCTATTGGAGAGCAATAGGGGTAGGAGAATTGAGTTAGTGGTCAGCTTCGTATAAAGGAAGGATTTTTATTGAACCAAAGAACAGCAAAAGACATGCTATACTTTTTGCAATTGTAGTGGAAGAATTGCAGACAACAGGGGCAATCAATAATTGTAACTCCTACAGCTTTGGAAAGAGGAAATGGAGCAATCTGTCATCAGATCCTGGGGCACTCAGATCAGATTTATAGTACTACAGGAATCTTTCAGTATAATGCCCTAATTCTAATACCAGTTTCTTCAATCTCTCACCCTTTGGAACTCATACATTTAGTAGCCGAGATGTTCCCGATAGTTAACGAAGGAACCTACACAAGAGCGTCCTTGGATTTGCTTATTATTTACTTACTACAACATGTTCACGCTGCTTCTTCATTTGAAAAAAACAACCACCTTGAAGCAATTCACAAAAGCTGTAAAACATCCTACAATTAACAAGCAAAATACAGAATAAAAAACATATAAAGGCCAAATGAAACAAGGTAAAATAACAACCCCAAAATCCATTAAAATGGACGTATCAAGGAGTGGGGAAGGTTCTGTGCAGACAGCAGACACAGAAAAAGTGCTGAGCAGGGGAAAATCTGGTGCTCTCCATTCATTGAGAAAAGGCTTTGCTCATCAGAATGCCCCTGTGTGTACATTATGATGTCATTATCCAGGGACGTTGATGGAGAGCCTGCTAAGTGGTTGTACTTTTAGGAAAATGAATGGTGCTCTCCTGCAGATTTATGTTTCTATGTTTTTAATAGTTTGTTTGTAATGATTTTTGCAGTTATGTTTTGGTTGATTTTGAATGGTTTTCTGGATTTTTAGCAGTGAGCAGTGAGATGGATGGCTATATAAATTCAATTGATAAATAAAATGAATGTATGTCAACCCCTCTCCCTGCCACACCCCAACTGGCCTAGTTCAAACATTGCACTGACTGTAATGTGGTTTGATTTTGGCTTAGCGTGTTAGATGCACGCAGGCATTACTATTTGCAAATCATGGCTTAGGGCTTAATGAGATGTGTGGTGTATTCAGTACACCAGAGCTTAACGCAGTGTGAAAACGAGGCCATTGCAGGAGCTTATTCTGTCATCTCAAATTCTGTGGAAGGAAAGTTTCTTCAAGGGGATGGTTTAGGGCAGAGGGACATCTTACACACTGACTTTACTCATTGAGCTAAGCCCTAATATGATTTGTTTCCCTTTGGCTTAACATATTGTGTAAAAACAGCAGGTGGTTGTTTTTAATAAAACATGGTTAAACAAACCATAGCTTAGTGTGTTGAGCATATGAGTTCAAACCACCTTCCAGTGGTAGCTGGTTTTGTGTGATGTCTTGCAGGCTCTGGATGGGCAAGGCATCGACTGCCATTTGCTTGGACTGAAAATGGAGGCCATAGCGGATGGCTTCCATGTACCTGAGCTTTTTATGGATATTTCCTACACCATGGCCTCATACTGGAAACTCTCCACAGGACAGGTACAGATTGCCAGGCCCAAATTTGTACTGCTTTGCCGCATTCCTGTAGTGCTCCAGGTTATGGTACTCTCTGTACAGCTAGTCCTCGTTTAGCAACTACCTCGGATAGCGACCATTCACAAATACAATGGTAATAAACTAATAAAACATTCATTTTCCAACAAGAAAGCCAGTGTGAAACTGATTGAGGTCTGGTCAGTTTCAGGCACCAGCTGCAAGCCAGCCAGGAGGGTTCTAATCAGCTATTTAAGGTCACAACTGAGCTTGTTAACTTGCAGTTAGCACTTTTTAGGGAAGCGCTGAGGAGAAAAGCATCTCAGGAAGAGATCACTTGTTTAGCCAATCTCTCCACCCTGTGAGAGGGCAAAAGAAGGAAAAAGAATGGGTCAGGCACAGGATACCGTAGGAGAGAATTTTATTTGAATGAGATGACAGCAACCAATGATCTTTGCAGCGTTTCTCACATCTTCACTTTGCGACCATTTCATTTAACGACCAAGTCACCAGGCCCAGTTGCAGCCACTAAATGAGGACTACCTGTATTCCATCCCTCCCAAGCATTTTGCACAATCTCTTGGTTTTCTTGCAATTACAAGTAGGCTTGTTCATAAACTGTACCTCCCCATCCGCTCTAAACTTTGCACTGAAATGTGTCTTTCATGAGCACACAACGTTGCTTATGCTTCTTATTCACATATGATCCTCCGTGACCTCCTTAACCCTTAGCAACTATGAATATAGGGAACAGGGCCTTATCAGTGATGGCACCTTGACTGTGCCTTATCCTTCCCTCAGAGACTTGCAGCATTATTTTTTTCCCCTTTTCCTTCAAGAAACTTCGCAATACTTAACTTCCTCCCCCACTCCCCATTATCTCCAAAAGAACCACTTGAGTGAATTGGACTGGGCAAGAGGGATGAGTTTGGAGTTGTTCATCCAGCTGCAATTCCTACCCCCAGTATCTTTTTTTAATCTCAGCTGAGAACATGCTTGTTTTACTCTTCTTTTTTTTCAAAGGACAGCAAATGCTGTTTTGATCCCACTTTCTTTCCTCTTTCAGGTTGCTGCCCGCACGGATTGCATGATGTGTTATGGGCCGCTTGTGCCTGACGGCTATGCTGTTTGCTACAACCCTTTGCCTTCCCATATTAATTTTGCCGTCACTGCCTTCAACTGCTGTGAGGAAACCAACGCCACTTACTTAGCCGACAACATCCAGAACGCCCTGGCTGATGTGGGGGCCTTGCTGGGGGACTTTGGAGAGGGCCACCCTGAAGGACTTTGAGAAATGTTTTGTACTTGTTTGGCTTCACTTCCGACCTCAGCGTGACTGACAGCATCCTCTCGACATTGGCCAACTCATTACTCATCGTTGAGAAGTCCCCAGTCTCATCCTTGCCTTCCTTGGTGCCGAAGCTTGGGATGCAGCATCCTTCAGAGCACTCCTAATTCGTAATGCCCTTTGCCACCTCTAGCAGGGATTTGTGGGAAGGTGGCTGTCCTTTTTTATATACATACATACATCTTCTAAATTCAAGGTCAGATCTAATTTATTTCCAGAATAAAGAAATTTAAAATATATGTTTCAGGAAAAGTCCTGGCTTATTTGTGAAAGATTTTTTTTTTAATTATTTATGACTGAGATGCTGTGCCATTCCAAACTGGCACTGATAGCATAGTCAGCATCCATGACTTATTCATGATCGTGTAGTAGCTTACATGGAATTCCCCAGGAGTTCTCAAAGGTTTGTGGTATGATCATCTCCTAAAATGATACAGTTAGTTCTCGCTTAATGACCACAATTGGGACCAGAATTTTGGTTGCTAAGCAGTGCGGTCATTAAGCAAATCTTACCCAATTTTATGACCGTTTTTGTGGCAGTCATTAAGTGAATCACTATGACCGTTAAGTGAATCACACGATTCCCCGTTTATTTTGCTTGCCGGAAGGTAGCCAGGAAGGTAGAGAATGGTGATCATGTGACCCCGGGATGCTGTGATGGTCGTAAGTAGAAGGACTGGTCACAAGTTGGGTTTTAATACTGTTGTAAGTCCGGACCATCACTAAATGAATGTTTGTCAAGTGAGGACTATCTATAAATTGCTTTCTAGTTCCCCCACCCCTTAAAAGAATTTCATTGGGATGAGGATTGGCAAGAAATTAATGCATCACAGTTAAACTTCAATCTGTATATAAAAGGAATTCTTAAATGTTGCAGGATCACGATGGGGCATAGTGAGGAGCAACTCCTGAAGTGCCTTGTGACAGTTCTCCCATTCTGTCAGTGAGCTCTGATTCGTTTTTTTAAGAAATGGGATCCACTGAGCAGGACTGCATGACCCAGGAAGAAAGATCCCCATTGGTATTTCATTTTATTTTAGGTGTGATCCCAGGGGGAAAAAAAGTGGTGATAGTGAGGGGTGGTTGGTTACAGAATCTTGAAAATTGAAGAAGCGAAACTCCGGCTCATTTATTAGCGAATTCATTGAGGTGGGATCTCAATTCAGGATTCAGTTACTTGAATTTCTTCCTTGCAGATTGCTTAACCCAAAAGCGAACGGCTCTTTTCACCAGACAAAACGTCCGCTTGTTCTTCCTTTGACAGGTTCTGAAGCACTTCCTTTTCCCTCAGACGTTTTCTCTCGCACTTTCCTCATAACTAGTTTGGGATTCCTTGTGGGATCCCGACCTTCAGTTTGAGATCCCCTGGATTAGTTGTGTAGAAATGCCCGTGGAACTGTCAGCATCCGGAATATGGGGGTATGGATCTGACCCTCACAGGATTGTGACAAGGAGCCAAGTTATAAGGAAATGCCCTGAATGGGCATCTGATGTAAATCACGTCTTGGCAAAGTTTTCTGGGATCAGGCCCTGCTGCTTCAAATTTTGCGAGATTTCAGCATTCTCACCTGAAAGAGGGAGAAGTCTCCAACGGGACCAAAGAAATTGCATGAGGTTTGGCAATGTTGAGAGATTTGGGCTGTTTTTAAACGTCAATGTTTTCAAAAAGCTTAATTATAGAAGTCCGCGGGCACCACCTTGGGAGGTCTGAGGGGAACCGGTAGCTGTATGGTTCCTGCTCTCTGCTCTGATAAACACAGCCTCAGTCCAACTTCCAACTTAAGCCAGAGGCCTTCTCCAAAGACATTTGTCCTGTTCTCAGATTTGCTGCTGTGTTTCTCAGAGGAAAACCCCAGAAGCAATCCTTGGAGCAATGCTTCTCGACCTTGGCGACATTAAGACATGTGGACTTCAACTCCCAGAATTCCAATTTTCAACTCCAACTCCCAGAATTCCAATTTTCAACTCCAAAGCATGCTGGCTGGGGAATTCTGGGAGTTGAAGTCCACATATCTTAATGTTGCCAAGGTTGAGAAACACTGCCTTGGAGTAACACCGAGCTCTTGATGAGCCACTGACCCTGTCTCTTGTGCTGTAATCTACTGGGAGACCCTTTTAAAACGTATCTTGGTTAATAGAAGGGTTAAGAACAGGCCCTGAATTGGGATGGTGAGAGATGTTGATTCAGGTTTGCACCTTTTGGGGGTTTTTTTGGTGCCTTCACGTCAGTCTTCACTCTTTGAAACTTCATGGAGAGGTCCATGCAGTTTCCTCAGCAATGTTGCAGAAGTGCTTTGCCATTCTCTCCTTCTGGGATGATTTTTTTTTTTTTACTTCCTAGTCTAGGGCTGAGAGTGGGCGAATACCCAGAGTCCCCCAGCTGGCTTCCATGGCTGAGGGGGGACTAAATGTTGGGTTTCCCTTCTCCTAGGCCATCATATTCACAACTAGACCATCCTGGCTCTTGGGCTGAGGGGTTGGCTCAAAGTACCCCAGGGAGCTTCTGTGTTCAGGGGACAAGGACCTGGATCTCCCCACTCCTCGTTCAGCACCTTCACCACTACCGCACCCTGGTTCTCTTGCACCTCACTGAGCCAAGTTAAACTGGAGATAAAAACCAGAGTTTCCACTAATCTATTAAGGTAGCAGAACACTTCTAAAGAGAAGAATTAACGAAGACAATGCAGTATAAGTAAGAGCACAGGAAGAATGACAAAGCAGCAGCTGTTTGAATCAGAGTAACAGGCAAAGCAATGAATATTAAAGTGGTTTGTCTATCGGAGCTTGTGTTTGAAATATCTCATGTTATAGGCTGTTAGATCCTCTTAGCTCCCAAAAGAGCAAAGGAAAAGTGGGAGAGGAAAGAGAGAAGGAAATGTATTTGAGAGCCAAGAAAGAGAATCAGTCTTTGTAGTAATAAATTATACCAAACTAGGAACTGAGGAGCCTTATGATGAAGGCGAAAGAAGAAAGTGCAAAAGCTGGCTTGCAGCTAAACCTCAAAAGAACCAAGATTATGGTAACCAGCTTGATTGATAACTGGCAAATAGAGGGAGAAAATGTAGAAGCAGTGAAAGACTTCGTATTTCTAGGTGCAAAGATTACTGCAGATGCTGACTGCAGTCAGGAAATCAGAAGACGCTTAATCCTTGGGAGAAGAGCAATGACAAATCTCGATAAAATAGTTAAGAGCAGAGACATCACACTGACAACAAAGGTCTGCATAGTTAAAGCAATGGTGTTCCCCGTAGTAACATATGGCTGCGAGAGCTGGACCATAAGGAAGGCTGAGAGAAGGAAGATCGATGCTTTTGAACTGTGGTGTTGGAGGAAAATTCTGAGAGTGCCTTGGACTGCCAGAAGATCAAACCAGTCCATCCTCCAGGAAATCAAGCCAGACTGCTCACTTGAGGGAATGATATTAAAGGCAAAACTGAAATACTTTGGCCACATAACGAGAAGACAGGACACCCTGGAGAAGATGCTGATGCTAGGGAGAGTGGAAGGCAAAAGGAAGAGGGGCTGACCAAGGGCAAGATGGATGGATGACATTCTAGAGGTGATGGACTCGTCCCTGGGGGAGCTGGGGGTGTTGATGACTGACAGGAAGCTCTGGCGTGGGCTGGTCCATGAAGTCACAAAGAGTCAGAAGTGACTGAACGAATAAACAACAACAAATGATGTCAGATGGACAACCTTTGTTGCCATATTTCAGAGAGGGATGAGGATCAGGGATTTTCTGCTTTTTTCAATTTTTTTATGGCTATGCAGTGCTCTAATGGTATGGTTCATGAGATCTCAGGGGCTGACTTCTGCAGATTGCCTGCCCCTATTTCATGTCAATCTGGAGCTGATTCCAGAGACAGGTGATGGAACTTCTCCATTATAAGTTTGGAATTTCTCAGGGACTTTCCATTTTTATTTTATCAGTCATGTTTCTATTACCATCCAACAGCCAAAGTCCAGGCACAGCTGCAAAAATATTTTTGCACCAACCACATAAACATACTTCTTATTGGCATTTTCTAAAAACAAGACAGTGGGTTGTGGCTATTCTGTCCAATTTGTTGCCTGGCCAAATTTTTCACAGCTTGCTCAGAACAAGGTTTTCCTATCTGTTCAAGTAACAAGGATTCTTGCTGGATTTTGCTTAATTGAAATGGAAGAGATGGATGTCTCTTTTTTTCTTCTCCATTCTTTAGTATCCTGGCAGCTCAGGCTTGCTGAATCCAGTGGTTCTGGACCCCTTTAAGGAGAAAATAATATTAGTCAGGAAAAAGAAAAGGCACATTTCACAGAAGTGGTCAATCAGCTGTAAATAGAACTGGCTTTGCAGAATGGACACTGGCATTTGGGCCCTTAAAGGTGTCACTGGGGAAGGCCCATATGTTTTGCAGATCTACCTTTCCTGATTCCTTTTTACATTATCAAAAATAATTTTAGTTGAAACAAAAATGGGAAGCTGGCTGATGCAAAGAAAAGAGGAGACTTCAGATTTGTTCCTTAACTTCCAAGACTGCTGGGCCCTAAATGGACCCTATAATCTTTCTTAGGAAATAAGACCATGGATGGATACAGTCCAAGGCTCTGAACAACGAGCCTTAGAATTAACAATTAAGATGTCGAAGTGGTGGACAGCTTCTGCTTTTTAGGATCAACCATCAATAGTAAAGGGTCAAGCAGTCAAGAAATATGCCACAGACTAATGCTTGGTAGAGCAGTCGTGAAGGCCTTGGAAAAGATATTCAAATGCTGCAATGTGTCTATAGCTACAAAGATCAGAATCCTGCAAGCCACGGTATTCCCTGTGACGCTCTAGGGAAGCGAAAGTTGGACTTTGAAGAAGCAGGATGGGAAGAGTATTGATGCTCTGGATCTTTGGTGTTGGAGAAGACTCTTCAGGGTACTATGGACAGCCAAGAAAACAAACAAATGGATCATTGAACAAATGGACCCAATGTTCTCACTCAAGGCACAAATCACCAGGCTCAAATTATCCTACTTGGGATACATTCTGCAAAGACCCAGATCTCTGGAGGAGGCTCTGATGCTGGGAAAGGTGGAAGGAAAGAGCCGACCAGCAGCAAGCAGATGGACTCAGGCACAGTGGTGGGGGGGCACTGTTGGAAGACCTGATGGACCAGCTGGGGACTGATCATCCTGGAGAAAATCTATCTATGGGGTTGCTGGGAGTTGAAAGTGATTTGATGGCAGATAATCACCTGTCCCCAAACAGGACAAAGATGGGGGTGGGGGGCTAGGAAGTGAGTATTTCCTACAGCCTAGCCTCCCACCTTTGCAACTAGTTACACGGCAGCCATTTTTTAAAGAAAGGAAAGCCCCTCCCCCCAGATATTGTGCACAACTGTCCATAACTTGCTGTCCAAATTCCTAACATGGCCAGCAGTCCCCAGAAGTTCATGCATCCCTGGTGTGCACATGAGCTTCTGTGTATGGGGGTGGGGGACTGGAGCCTCCCCACTCTTATTACAGTAGCCACCCTGCCACTTGGGCTAAGAGAGGGATTGGCCAAACCTCACCCAGTAGGTTTCCAGTGGCTGAGGGTGGACTAGTACTTGGGTGTCCCCACTCCCAGTCCAGCTCCTTCAGTATCACCCCACACTGGTCCCTTTAAATATGGCACATGGAGGAAATTCTTACATACACAGGAAATCATCAAACTTAACACCATTCCATTAATGACAGTTAACATTAGCTATGTTTCAATGTAAATAAAATGGATTTGTCATCTTGGCTCACCTGCTCCTTCGCCCAGCCTCAGCTTGGAGGGTGTTGGCCCCTTGAGAAAAGGTGGATCCTCTTGGCCAGTGTTTCTCAACTTTGGCCACTTTACGCCGTGTGGACTTCAACTCCCAGAATTCCTCAGCCAGCATGGCTGGCTGGGGAATTCTGGGAGTTGAAGTCCACACGGCGTAAAGTGGCCAAGGTTGAGAAACATCGTTCTTGGCTATTGATGACTGTTCCTCTCTCTCTCTCTCTCTCTTTTTTTTTTTTCAAATTTCTATCACAGCCCATCTCCCCCCTGAAAAGGGGGGACTCTGGACAGTTTACAATAAAATTAAACATTTAAAACCATCCACATATAAATTAACAAACAACCAGGTTCTTTACAGCATGTTAGCTTCCCATTCCTTATTACCATTTTAACTGAAGCAATGTTTTTTTTAAAAAACGAACTAAGTCAAGCGGGGACAGAAAGCTTGGTGAAGACTAAGGAATTATCTCTGACTAATTGGTGCCTGGGGACACCACCATGGGGAATCAAGCCATTCAAAAGGAAATCTGACTGTATTTCTCAGCAGCTAAATCAGGACAAAAGAGAGGATCAACGAGCTTGTGCAGAGAAAGAGCCAATGCCTTGCGACAGATGGCTCGGTCAGCCCGCACCCTGTGCAGGTCTCTGCAGCAATACCTTCCACCGGAGGATTTTTTTGTAAACTGGGTACCACAGTCACATCCAGGGGTCAAACGCGGACCATCCCAGTCCAGCTGGGACATATGAAAATCCTCCCAGAAGGAATCTGGAGCTATCAGAATGGAGGGGGAAGATGGACATGACCATCAGATGAGCAAAAGAGGATCCTGCCCATTCTGTGCCCATCTCCTGGTGGGCACCTTCTTGCAAGCCTGATGTGGTGGGAACTCAGAAAATGTGATTTTTCTGGAGTTTGGACCACAGTTTTCTATAAAGCCCTGCCTGAAGATGGTGAGGATAGAAACTGGCATTTCTTGTATGCTGGGCATGTATTTTGCCATTGAGCCATCCTCTTGTGGAATAAAAATGTGATGGCAGTTTTCTACTGTTGTGTTTTAATGCTTCCCTTCAATTTGAACACACACGTACAACCTCAGAAACCAGTTTCAAAGCATGGTGCGGAATCTCTCCGAGAGAGAAAAAAGTTAATTCAGCATTCGGTTTTTAGGGCTCCAGCCACATGAATGGGCAATGCGGACGCATCAATACTGGATCCTTCGGCCCGCCTCTTAATTCTTGAGATAATATCGATCCGTCCTGCTCAGGAAGCATTATAATTGGAAGCCTAACCACCATGGGACCAGAGATCAGCATCGTCAGCAGCAGCAGCTTCTGCAAATCCTGGAGAGCCCCAGGCAAACACAGATGTAGCATCATAGGGTGGGAAGGGGCCTTCGAGATCTTCTAGTCCACCCCCCCCCACTGCCCAGTGCAAGAATCCTCATAACATTTTGGACAAGCAGCTCTCCGCGTCCCTCCCCTTGCTCTATTGCTCCTACACGTGTACACCCACGGGCTCGTGTGAGCGTGCCAAGGGGCGGGCGCGTCGTCCTGGGGCAGCGCCAACGCAGTCTGACCCGCCAGCTCCCCCGTGTCGGGCGACTCACGGGGGTACTTCTGTGGTTTCACCTCAGCCTGGCCGGCTATTCGGGGTGGGGGTGTCGGAGCAGGGGAGCGAGGGGGCCGCCTGTTCCTTTAATTTGCTCCGTTCCGTCTCGCTCCCTAATTGGAAACCGCATCTTCGCAGGCAGGACCGCGTGGTTCTCTCGGGGAGGGCGGTTTTGGAGGGGGCTGACGCAGAGTCCTCCCTCCCCTTAGGTCTCTTCCCCACCCCACCCCTCCGCTCCCCAAATCCACACTTGGTGGCAGCCGCCTCGCGAGCAGCCGAGATGTCCTCGGAGAAAACAGGTGAAGCACCTCTCGCTGCGGAGGCTTCGGGAAGATCACGCGGGGAATCGCGCGTGCGTGTCTGCCGCGGTGGACACAAGCTCGGGGTACAATCCGTCGCGCGGGTAGCGAACGCCGTGCATGTCTTCCGCTGCAGCCCCGCGGCGCATTGGAGGTGGAGGGGAGAGAGGTGGCGTGCATCTGTGAGTGGGTGGCTGTGTGGGTGCGTGGTGTGGGAGAGAGAGGCAAGAGTGCATCTGAGGTGTTGTCAGGAAGAGGTCTTGCTGCTAATGCCCTGCAGGTTAGATGCACCCGGTCGGAAGACGGTCTTGGATGCAGCTTCGTCTGGAACGCCGATGTGTTGGGGGCGGTTGTGCCTCTACAAGGATCTGCCGCCCGTGGCGCGCACTGATGCGACCCCTGGAAAAGTGTTTGGGATGGAGGGCAGGATATCGGCCGGCCAAAGGGGTCCCAGCAGGGTCTGCCAATTGCAAAAGGCCCAGTTTTGCAGGCTGCAGGGGGCCTCTGCACCTCTGTAACGCATCCCCATGCGTTGGGCGTTTTGTCTCTCAAAGCCATGGAATGTGGGAGAAAAGGTGTGTTGGAGGCGAGAGGTGGCAGTTTAATCAGATGGTTTTGTGGATGCCATGGATACAAGGGGTAGCACATGTATGTGAGTGTGCGAGAGAAAGAGATGCAACATTCTGTGCGTGAGGGGTGAAATCTCTCTGTGGCAGAAATGCCGTGTTTGGCTACCTGGGCAGATCCCAGTGGGTGAATCTGCTGTTCCCAGTGAATCGGGGTTGCTTGGGGTGTGTGTGTGTGTGTGTGTGTGTGAAATTGTGTAGGAGATTGTGCAGGTGATGGGCAATGGGGTGATGTCATGATAGGCAGAGATTTGAGAAATGGAGCTGTTTTTGTTTAAGCTTCAGAGGTTGGGTAGGAAAGTGTGGTGTGCTTGGATTTGTCCTCTGGAGAGACATTGTTGAAATGTGCAGGCAACAGACACTACGCTTTGGAGTGTGAAGCAGATGGCATTTGGGTGAATCTGTGTGTGAGGAACTGGGTAGGACGGTCTGTTTGTATAGGATTGGGTTTTTAAGCAGGCGGCGTTGAGGTGTCCTATGTGTGTTGTGTTTGGATGTTGTTGTGAGCATGTGGGTGTTGTAGGGAATGAGAGGAGCCGTTAAGGACATCTGGCAGCATGGAAACATTTGTGGACAGTCTGCTTGGGTTTGCACACACTGTCAGCTAAAATGCAGTTAGCTAGTTCTTGGTTCCATGTGTATGCAGACTCTGACTGTCGGGCTGAGGCATGATTTGGTGTGCTGTGAGAACCCGGACAACTGGGGCCGATTCAGCAAGCCATGATTCAGGTCAGCATTGGTTAATGTGTAGAACACACAGATCTGTGTTCACTGCATTTGGGATGGGTAAATGGGTACATGCACAAGAAGGGAGTGAGGGAAAGGACCTTCGGTTAGCCTGGGGAAGAATTGGGAATCGATGGATCTAAGTACTTTGTGAGGAGATTTTGTTGAAGGCACTCTAAAACTTGTGAATGTTGGAAGAACCTTGCTGGATCAGGTGAAGACCCATCTTAGTCCAACATCTTATTTTTCCCTGGGGCCAAGCAGATGTTTCCCCTCCCACAGGTGTTCCCCTGCAGCTGATATTTGGAGGCATGCTCTCCCCATGCCCTCCCCAAGTCTCAGTCCTGTAGGACAGTGTTTCTCAACCTCAGCCACTTTAAAATGTGTGGACTTCAACGCCCAGAATTCCCCAGCCAGCATGTTGGCTGGGGAATTCTGGGAGTTGAAGTCCACACATCTTAAAGTGGCTGAGGTTGAGAAACACTGCTATAGGCCCTTGGTAGACCCATCCTCCATGCATTTAACCAGCCCCCTTTTAAACAGATCCAATTCAATGGCCACCGTCAAGTCTTGTGGTAATGACTGCCACAGATTAATTATGTTCTGTGCGCACTGCTTCCTTTGGTCTGTTCTGAATCTCCTTCCAACCCCCTGCGTCTCCTGTTTTAAGAGATAGAAAACATTCTCCAGACCAGAGGTGATTTTGTCCACCTTGGTCATGTTCTGCCTCTGTCATCTTTTTTTTCCAACCAAAGACTCCTATGCATTCTAAGTGTTTTCTCTTGGAGAAGATGTTTCAGTTGCTTTCTTCTGCACTTCTTCCAGCTCTATTACATCCTTTTTCAAGGAAGGGGCCAGAACGCTACCCTTGCATAGACTTGGGTAAGGGTATTTGACATCTCCACTGGGCTGTTGTCTATGACTTCAGGTCCTTTTCCTTTTCTTTGTTACAGACCACACAGATCCCATCAATGTGGAATAGGACTTTTTGGCCCAATGCAGATTATTTTCCTGAAATTGAATGGCAGTTGTCATTTGCAGGCCCATTCACTTAGTTTAAAGAGATCTGTCACAATCACTTTTGAGTTTTACCACCTGAAATAGTTTAGTGTCTGCCTTGAACTGCTCATCTAAGTCAAGATTGAACAATCATACATGAGGTTCAGGTTATACACAAGCAATACACTACTCTGCAGCTCAACACCCTTGAGCTTCTATCTCATGCATAAGGATGACAGCTGCACAAACCACCTTTTCTTAAAAAGCTTTGATTGTGCGTATCTGTAGCCCATGAGAATCCATGATCTCTACTTGGTATTTCTCATCATAGGGTTAAGATTTTTGTCACTTGAAACAAACCGGAACAGTTGAAGGCTACCCATCACACTAAAAAGCAGCAGATCCATTTCCTACGTGCCACATGTAGCATGTAATAAACCTATTAAAACAGTTTTGCAGGACTGATCCATCATTGGAATCCTGCACCTTCCAAAGACATATTCAGGACCTCAGAGAATCAACAGGAGATCATTTGTATCACTGAGGAAAGGAAAAGAAAAAGGGCCACCTCATTAAATACAAGGGACGTAGACCCAGGCTAGTTAAAAGAGCTTCTCTTTAAATATGAGAGATCTAAGCACACACTTTAGACTCTATTTAAATTGATGGGTTTCATAAAGAACTTCACTTCTCTTCAACTGTGCCTCATAAATTATAACAGTTCTTCATGGTGCGACAGAGGGGAAAGGAGAGAAGGGGAAAGGATAGGAAATAACATAGACCTCATAAGTGTTGGCTCTGTGTTGAATCATCTTTCAATTATGTACCCAGTGCATCCTTTTAATACTTTTCAGATAAGACTGTTCTATTTCAAAACAGCCACACAAGGGGCCAGTTTAATAATTGGAATCCTGATGGCTTTTTTATTTGCTTGAGGTTTCCCCCACACCATCCTCCTTGTATTATATGTAACTTAAAAAAAATCAGCTGATTCATTTACACATCCTTTTTCCCCATCTTGTCTCCCTCAGGACACTTCCTTTTCCTCTAGAAATAGAAAGCAGGCAGATTCAAGCAAGATGACCTAAAAAACAAGAAGTTATAACAACCAAACCAGTTGTACAAATTAATTCATTCTCTGGAGGGGTGCCCTACTTTGGAGAAAGGGGTGCAAATGTATTGGGAATGTGGGTTGCTATATAGCAGGTCCTATCTGTGTGTGTGGGAGAGAGAATGTAAATCAATAATGTGTTTTTTTCTAGCCACATCCCAGAAGCTTAATTTAGATGGTGTACTCTGGATATTTGCAGAAACTGCAGTGAGGAATAGAAGGTTTCCCAACAATGTTAATTTGTGTGTGCGATATTTATATCAAGCCTCCTATAGTTAATATTTTAACACAAAAAATAAAGTCTGGAAGACAGTTGCATTAATAATTAGGTGGGGGATGCATTATTGAGGATTAAAAGTTCACCGAAAATTCAACCTAAATCCCATCATTGAGAGGGGGGAATAGCTGACCTGGGGATGATTGGAAGCAAACTAGCAACATCTCTAGAACAAACAACGATTAGCCACCACAGAATTGGCATGGGTGGATGGGTCCTTATGTCCTGTAATAATGATTTTAAGCAAGAAACATGGCTTGGGGTCACATATACTTTGAATGGTCAACATATAAATTCCTACCCTGATGTTTGGGACTTTGGAACTTACCTGGAGCTACACACGGACATCCCTTGGGAGCAATCCACAGCTCCAGATAACTTGGGTTTCCCCTTGCACTGATGAGAATTAAGTTTCTCTCTTCCTCATATAAGTGACTATCATCTTAAAATTCTGCCCAGCCAATTAATACCTTTTCCTCATTGAGTGCTAAGGTGCCTGAAAGGTTCCCTTTCGCTGGTATAGCACACTAGACAACAGAAGTGATTCACCCTTGCCTACTTCTGTGATGCTGCTGATGCTGATGCTGCTGATGATTTCCTAGCCTAGACCCCTGAAATTTTTCTGGGATCTCCTATCCAAATACTAAAAAAAAGGCCAACCATGCTTAGCTTTCTGAGGTCCACCAGAATTGCCATCTAGCTTGGTGTGAGCTCTTTTTATGTATTTATTTTTATGCATTTATTGGATTTTTGAAGGCTGCCTCCAAGAAGATATACTGAAGCAATAAGGAGGGAGAGAAAAAAGAGAGAGAATAAGGGTGTACGTGCATAGTTCACCTTCTCCGGATGGTCCGTAAAGGTTGCCCTGTGTGACTTGGAGAGAACAGGTGGAAGGTTGTGGGGAAGGAGAAATGGAATATCGATCGTAGTGGAAGGAATATGAGGCAAAAAAAAAAAAAAAAGGATCAGGCTAAAAAGATTCTAATAGAAGAGAATTAATAGAATTCTATTATAGAATTAGAATAAAAGAATTAATAGAAGAGAATTGAGGAAGAAGATTCTTCAAAACAGGAAGTTCCCAAAACGAAAGAAAATTTTCCCTTGAGCTTTGCACAGCTCTTTTTTTTTTTTTTTTTGCAAAAACACTCAAGAGTATATTTAACAGCTAGTGGGGTATGAATATAGCATCAGCCCCGGTCCTGTCATTAAGCTGAGGGAGGGAACTGTTCACTAGCCAGTTTGAAGCCCCTTTTTAAAAGGCCAATAGCCATGAAGGCATTTCATTTGTAGTTGTACACATGGGGAGGGGAAAAAAAGGAAAGAAGTCATTTAGATTTCCACTCTTAGGCACCCAGATATCCTGGCTCTGAGCCTCGGTGGTGCTGAGCAACTGCTCCAATCGTCCAAATGCTAAATCCAAGGGATGGGTAATGGGGCAGTTCTGTCATGAGGCAGGGTGAAGCAGCTGCTTTTGAGTACCATAAAAGGGGTAAAAAAAAACAAGATGGCAGTCATGCCGGGGTGATTGAAGGTCTGCCCCTTTTTATATGCTTCCATCTTGACTTTTTTGACTCCACCTGTGGGTGCCCCTGAAGATCAGCAAATATATAATCATTTTAGGTATTATTTCTGCATCTATACTGCCAAGGAGTGCTTGCATCTGCACAGCATCTGGCAGGCCTCGTTTGCATCCGGCTGAAAAATGAGGATTAAACTGCTGCACAGCTGGTGAGCTTCTTGGGTAGCCCTGATGGGGTTGCTCCAATTCCGAGTTCTTACCAGAATGAAAATCCACCTTTGAGACAAAATCGATCGCGTTGACCTGAGGCTGCTCCTTGTATCACAGCAATACCACTGGAAGGAGAGTTTCTCGGAGAAAGATTAAAAGCTCACTTAGTCCAGCTCAGGTAGAGGCCTTTAAAAGCGGCAAGATCTACAGCTGGAAGTCAGCGTTCCTCAATTGTTGTCGCCTCTCGGTGACATTATTTACTATTCTGCTGCTCTGAAGCTGGGGATTCGGCGTAGTTATTATGGCCCATCGTTTATTATTACTCCACTGCAAGAAAATGTGGTGGCCAATATCGCCATATATTGGAAATAATACAGCCATTGGTTCAGTGTCCTGGGTGATCAATCATGCTGTTTATTTTGAAAATAAGGTTTTATGAAAATGAATAAAGAAATAAAATGAAAAACCGCTTCATTTGATGAAGGGCCCTGCAGCTCAGGAAAGCTTATGCCTTTTCATAAAAGTTGTTAGTTAGAAAATGTGCTACTGAGAGCCTGATTTTTTGCCACCATAAATTAATACAGCTCTCTTCCACAATGTTTCCTCCGTGCAAACCTTCCCTGCTTCATGCCATCCAGATAGGCTGGGGCCCGGGCAGCCCACAAGGCGGTGGTGGTCAAAAAAGTCACTATGGTGGCCCCATCAGCACAATTGGGACTGACTTCTAGACTTTTTAATGCCCCCCTCCCCAGTGAATACCCCTGGCTGTAGCTACAATTTGCATAATTTTCAGCCAGTGTGGCAATGGAAATTTTTCTTTGGAGGAAATCTGCTTATTCCCCTAATGAATATACTAGGCAATTCTTTTTTTTTAATATAACTTTATTAAAACAAATTAAAAGGAAGATAAGAACTAACAGAAAATAATATTTAGAATAAAGAAAGGAAAGAAGAAAAGGAAGCAAAGACAAAGTGCAGAAAAAAAAAGAAAATATAAAGCAGTAGCTTCCGATTTACTTTACAGCAGTTGTAAGTATAAATGTAAATTAACCTCTTCCTCTATGGTTACAGCATGACTATAATTTTTCTATAATCTATTTTTTTTCTAATCATAAAGACCATATATCATAAGTTCATTTTTTTCTGTTTCACGCAAAAATTCTATAAAGCGTTTCCAGTCAGCGTTAAAATTAGATAATGTCTTTTCGCTGATCAAAAATGTCAACTTGGCCATCTCAGCAAGTTCCATCATCTTCACCAGCCATTCCTCCATTGTGGATAATGTCAAATCTTTCCATCTTCGCACATACAATAATCTCACTGCAGTTACCACAGATAGAAACAAAATTCCATTACTTTTCCAAGTGTTTATCAATCTGTCCCAAAAGAAAAGCCTCTGGTTTCAACTGTATATTAATCTTTAAAATCCTCTGAACTAGTGCATGTAGTTGAGTCCAAGCTTTTCTGGCTTTTTCGTACGTCCACCAAGCATAGTAAAATGTCCCTTCTTGTTCACATTTCCAACATAAATTTGAAGTACCTTTATACATCCTAGGCAACTTCTCCAGTGACGTATACCAACAGTACATCACTTTATAAAAATTCTCTTTAAGATTATAGCATAATGTAAATTTCAGTCCCTTCAACCACATACTTTCCCATTGTTCCATCTGTATATTGTAACCAACAATTTTAGCCCATTTTATCACACATTCTTTCACTTCTTCTGTTTCAAATTTCGATAGAAGTTAGTACATTTTAGCAAGAACATGTCCATCATTTGTTCACAATTCTATTTCAAACTCCACACTGGGCAATTTCTGTCTGAGTTATTGGAGGCTCATCCTTGTGAATGCTTCGGTTGTCCTTCTGCAAAGCCTGGGATTTCCGCAAGCCTACAGACACCTCTCGTGTGTGGCTGGTGCGGTTTGATTATATAAGCAACAGCACCTACTGGTGAACGTTAGAAGCATAGCTTTTAATAAGTTTTATCTTCATTTGTGAAAGGTGGGTGGCCAGGTACATTTTCTAAAACCAATCGATCAATCTTCCATGAAGAGAACTGGTTTGATACACAGTAGTAGTTTAAGGAGCTGGACCAGGTTCTAGTCTTGCCTTAGGCATGAAATCCGGTTGGGCGGCTTTGGGCCAGTCACTCCCTCTCCGCCCTAGGAAGGAGGCAATGGCAAGCCATCTCCAAAATGTTGCCAAGAAAACAGCCAGGAACCCTCCGTGTAGTCACCAGGAGTCAGGATTGAGTTAAGAACCATAAGAACACCATGTTCCATGTTGTTCCCGGTGTCCCCTTAGAGTCAGTGGCTGTCAACCCTATATTTTAGGACACTGAATTCCAAATTTTAATTTATTCCGCATGCTTGGCGGCAGTAAGAGAGAACTGCAAAGGAGCCAATATGGATAAAGCCAAATGATGTTTTTGGTTCAGCATGTTGGGTTCAGTCTGCATGGGGAGATGGGAAAGGTTTGTTAACCTTTCTTGCACAGACAAAGTGAATTCTGATAGGTCTTCTAATTGTTTCCTTGGTTTTGTGATTTTTTTTTGTTTTTGGCTGGGCATCTCTCTGTTGCCTTGTCTGCTGTCTGAAAGGTTTGTTCAGAAATTGTCTGATCACCCTATTTCCTGTTTCCAGGAAGCACTTGACAGACCTATACAGTTAGTCCTCACTTAATGACCATTCATTTAGTGATGGTTCAGACTTACGACAGTGCTGATAAAACCAACTTATAACCGGTGCTCACTCTTATGACTGTCTCAGCCTCCCTGTGGTCATGGGATCACGATTTGGGCACTTGGCAACCAGTTCACATTTATGAGCATCACAGCATCCCTTGGTCACGTGAGTGCCATTTTTGACTTTCCCAGCTGGCTTCTGGCAAGCAAAATCAATGGGGAACTGCGTGATTTGTTTAACAACCATGTGGTTCGCTTAATGACTGCCACAAAAAAGGTTGTAAAATTGGGTCAGGTTTGCTTAACAACTGCTTTGCTTAGCAACCGAAATTCCAGTCTTAATTGTAGTCGTTAAGTGAGAACTGCCTGTATGTGCTTTTTAAAGATCTGCTTCCTGAGAATGCCTGTTTGCTGTCATCTTGTGATTTTTCTTTATAAGCCATTGACAATACTGTTGTTTAATGAAAGACCGGTATGAAAGTTGTCGCTGTGGGCAGATGAAGTGAACATTTCCAAGATGTTGCGCCGGAGCCTCCATAAAATAAGAAGCAATGAGCTGTATCAATCTCCAGAGACAAAGAAAACAACTCAATCGCGCTGGAAGACGCGCAGCTGTTGCGCTCAGCCGAAAGGCAAATAGAATCCGAAGGAACGATTAAGGTCTCCTGTTTGCAATATTAAGCTGGATCCGATTAACCTTCTCATTAAATAAAACGGTGCGATGGCACTCTCAGGTACCCGGTGCACTCGCATTGATGGCATTGTTAGCTGGCAACTAAGCTGGGCTTGACACACAATGGCTTCAAGTGCTGGACTGGGGAACCGAAAAGGGGGAAGGAACGAATTAATTGAGCGCAGGCCACAAAGTGCAGGGCTCATTCTCGGAATGGAATGGTATAAAATTATCTCCTGCTGTATAAGGGGTGAAGTACATGTAGGCAGGAGCTGGCAAAAATCCCTGTGCCGAACCATTTCCTACTGCCAGCAAAGCAACCCAGAATTCATTTCAGAACAGTCCACCTACACCCAGCACAGCACCAACCTCCTTGCGCTGATCGAGCTTAAGAGCTGGCATCTGGGTCCCCTCTTAGTCACGAATGTTTCTTTCCAACAAGGGGACATTTAGAGACATGGGTGTTCGGGGAAACAATGTTCGCCTGAGAAAGCAACCCCCCTGCGGCGTTGAGGCCCTTTGTGGTTTAGGAGCGGGAGAAACGCAACCCTGAAAGCGGATCCCTGCATTTTGCTTCTCCTGGTTGAGCACCTGGGTGGGCATAAGAACCAGAGCTTAAACAGCTCCTGAGGCCAGAAATTCACCGTGGTCCAGGGGAAAAGTTGGTTTATAGTTAAGAGGCCGGTGTACAAACACTGTATATTCATTGTGGCTGACGTTTGCACGTTGAAGAACCATGCGGCAGCCCAAGAACTGGAGTTTCATTTGTTTTGTTAATTTTCAGTCATTTATTGATTAATATTTTGGTGCCTTCAAGCCAGTGTTGACTCCTGGCCACTGCCTGGATTAGAGTCTGTAGTTAGATTTTTTGGAGAGTGGTTTGCCCTGGCCTTCTTCTCCCTGGGGCTGAGAGAAAGGGACTGGCCCTGGGTCACCCAGCCGGCTTTCATGCCTAAGGCAGGACTAGAAATCGCAGTCTTCCGTTTCCAGCCTGATGCCTTCACCGCTACACCAAATTGGTTCTTGTATTTATTAAGGAAGTGCTAATAGGCTGAAATGAAATGAGGTTCCTGGGAGATCAAGCCCCCTGAGACAGAGAAGCTGCAGAGCTGCATTTGTACTGCAGTAATCCTGTGACCTCTCTGCACTGGCTGCCCTTGAATTATTTAATGGTTCCTGATGCAGAGGGGAATCCACAGGGCACTGGCCTGCTTCTGTATCAAAGTGATGAGCGATGCCCTTTCAGGGCTCACAAAACCCACCTCGTATTTATGCACAGACTTAAAGAGTTGGCTCCTTGAAGACCGTGTCCTCTTTACTCTTATAAGCCAGCAGGCTGGTACTTTATCTTCCAAACAGTCCTGCAAGGCGGGCAAGGCTGAGAGAATGATCATGACTGGTGCAATATTCCCCTCCTCTGCTTCCTTGAGCATCAGGAGTTTCTGAGGGATGATTTGAACCAGGCTAATTTTAGTCTGCTGCTCCAGTGATTTCTCTTGTGCTGGGCCGCTAAAATAAAACAAAGGCAAAACACGGTGAATGGTGTCGTGGTGCAGTTAAGAATGAAGCATCCAAGAATTGGATCCACTGAACTGGCCTTCAGGCTTTGGAGGGTCTTTTCTTGCACATGAGTGACATAGAGCCAACCATCAATAAGGCTGCACAAAGCCTGTCCCTTTTAATGTTACCGGGACACCTCAAGAAACAGCAAAAGCTCCCCTCTGTCACCACCACAGAGAAGCAGCGGCATCTATGGGGAGGCGGTCAGAAAAGTCAAGTTGGTGGCGATCAAATCCCTGACGCTTTTTTTCCTCTTATTGCACATACTGCTCAGAGTCCCCCCGTTAGGGGGAGATGGGCGGTGAATAGATTCATAAATAATACATAAATAAATAAATAATGCATGTAAAAAAGGATCGAGGCTTGGATCACACAGTTGGGGACACCATCTTGACTTTTTTGACCATCTCCCAAATGCCACTGAGTGAAGGAGCTGCGCACCCCCGGCCTGCTTAATTCAGAAGGGGAAAGGATGCTGTACAGGTAGTCCTCGCTTAACAGCCATTTCTTTAGTGACAGTTTGGACTTATGATGGTGCTGAAAAAACTGACTTATGACCGGTCCTCATATTTATGGCCGTTGCAGTGTCCCGGGGTCACATGATTGTCATTTTCGACCTTCCTGGCTGGCTTCTGAAAAACCAAATCAACGGGGAACTGCGTGATATACTTAACAACCACATGGTTCACTAACACCCAGGGCGATTCACTTAACAACCACAGAAAAGGTCGTAAAATAGGGTCAGATTCACTTAATGACTGCTTCACTTAGCAACCAAAATTCCGGTCCCAATTGTGGTACTTAAGCAAGGACTACCTGTATTGGGGCCAGTCTGTGTAAAATGCAGGCCTTCATCACATCTGAGCAATTGTCTCTTGGATTCCCATTGTTCGGCAGTGAGCGATGCATGGGGCTGGGATTAACTGGTTGTGGCAGAAGGGAGTAACACTGATTTAGAGGAAAGCTGAAGGCTGAAAGCAGAACAACATTCTGTTTTATTAACTGGAATAAAATAAAGGCAGGCTTCTGGGTTTCTGCCCAGCCAGGCTAGGGCATCACCCAACAGGCAGGGTTGGAACCACTGAGCCAAGCTCCCACCAAATCCAAGAACTTAGAAAAACATAATATTGACTAAATGAGAGCCAGTTTGGTGTAGTGGTTAAAGGTACTAGGCTAGAAACCTAGCCCAGCTGGGTGACTTTGGGACAGTCCTTCTCTTTCAGTCCTAGGAAAGAAGATTAATGGCATCAAGTCATTGTCAACTCTTAGCGACCACATAGACAGATTTTCTCCAGGAGGATCTGTCCCTCACCTGGTCCTTCCAAGTCTCTCAATGGTTCCCCCATTACCAAAATAACTGAGTCCATCCCTTTGCTGCTGGTCGTCCTCCTCTTCCCTTTCCTTCCACCTTTCCCAGCATCAGAGCCTCCTCCAGAGATCCGGGTCTTCGCATCGTGTGTCTGAAGTAGGATCATTTGAGCCTGGTCATTTGGGCCTCGAGGGAGATCTCTGGGTTGATTTTTTTCAATGATCCATCGGTTTGTTTTCTTGGCTGTCCATGGTTATTTTCAGGAGTCTTCTCCAACAAGGAAGAGGCAAGCAAGGGCAAAGCACTTCTGAAAACCTTGCCAAGAAAATTGTATGGGCTTGTCAGGAATCAGGATTGATTTGAAGGTGTGTGTGTGTGTGTAGTATTGACTGAAGGAAGATAAGCCACAACCAAAAGAATTTCAGCTTATTGATATAACGGAGAAACAACCTTCCAGCCTTCTTGGGCCGTGCCTTTTGCTGGGATGTGGGAATAGAGCAGTGCTTCTCAACCTTAGCAACTTAAAGATGTGTGGACTTCAACTCCCAGAATTCCCCATGATGGCTGGGGAATTCTGGGAGTTGAAGTCTACACACCTTTAAGTTGCTAAGGCTGAGAAACACTGGAATAGAGAGATGCTACCCATGTAATACATAAGGGCCTGTCCCCTCTCACGCCAAGGCCATGACATTGGTGTTTCAGCCCTGTGAGCTTTTGTTGTTGTTGACATTTTCATGCTTCATTTACTCTCCAGAAATCAATTTTCGATGTTCAGATGTGAGGGAAATCCTTTATATAACCGAAACCACACCACATGCCTCCCACGTTCAGAAGTAACTCAGGAGGGCTTCCTAGACCACATGATTATCTGAGTCCACGCTAGGAAGCCTAATTAAGCCCGTTCGTTTTTTCCTTCCCCAATATATGTCCAGAATTTAATCCCTGCAGCATAAAAAAAAAGTGCTGCTAAAACTGAGTAGCTACCTTATTATTAATATGTTGATTGTTTTTTTAAAAAAGGATGTTTAGCTGCTAAGCAATGTTCTGATTTTTCAGGTCAAACCCCTGACAACAGAAGCGAATGCATCACACAATTTGAGAAAGGGGCCTAGTTGCACAGTAGGAAAATATAATATTTTTCCTTTAGAACTTTTGATTCCCACTTCTGTATATGGCAAAAGGATTGGGGAAGCCTGAGATGCACAAAAATAAAAGGAAATGGATGAACACTAAGAATGAGGGAGAGCATGCTCCATGAGCATGGAATACCAAATGGGAAAAGGAAAAATGGAGAGGAAAATTTAATCCTGCATGGCGTCACTTTATGCTGCAGGCTTTTGTTGCAGCTTATATTTGAGCTGGGTTTTCATAACACACAGCCCCACAAACTGTCTAACCATATTTTAGTCTAGCACAGTGTTCTTCAAGCTGGGCAATTTTAAGAGGTGTGGACTTCATCTCTCAGAATTCCCCAGCCTGGGAATTCTGGGAGATGAAGTCCACACCTCTTAAAATTGCCCAGCTTGAAGAACACTGGTCTAGCATGTTAGGTGAATCCAATCTACATAGAAGTTTTGTGGACCCAGGTCACTGGATTAATTTAATCAACTGCATTTAAGTTAACTGGGGTCATGTGAATACAATCTTGTTCTCCCTTTGGGTAACAAAAATTACAGTGTGTTTTGCTGAATATATGCCTAAGGGCATTTTCATGCAAGAATTTTGGACCTGTTTGAAAGCAGCTCTGGGTCTTGAGGCTGTAACAGCATTAGCAGTGTTAGAAGGCTGAGCTGATTTGTTTCCAGCTCAGCCGATATATGGTTGAAACCGCTGCAGAGCTAAGGTTGATGAGACACTGGGGTTGTGTTTTCCCCATAAAGAAATGGCTCCTGAGCTTCAGATCCTGTAAAGTGGAGATTCTTAACCTCTGTGCCAAGGATCTCTTTGAGCATCTGATGAAACCTAACAGATCTCTTCTCAGAAAAAGATTTTTAAATGCATAAAATGAATTATGTAGATATAGATTGTGAAAAAAGGTGAAAGGTCCCCTGTGCAAGCGCCGAGTCATGTCTGACCCTTTGGAGGGATGCCACTTTTGCGACATTTTCTTGGAGTGGTTTGCCATTGCCTTCCCCAGTCGTCACCTTCCCCAGCAAGCTGGGCACTCTGTGCCATGGGAGGCTGTAGACGTAGATTGTGTTCCACAGGAATTATGCTCAAATACGGTTATGCATATTGTATGGAAAGCATCTTTGCAAGGTGAACGGTGTGGGCTGCTATCTGTTACACATTTTCGGAGAAAAAGGAACTTCCCACAATCAATTGTATGCTGGTTTTGCTTTTTTAGGGTGTAATAATTTAAGATAGATTTTAACCAGCATTGTTGGAGTCTAGAGGCTGTCAGTTACATTGCTGTCTACCTTCCTTACTGAATGAAAAGCTAAAAAATAAAGTTGTAACATTTTTCCCATCCAAGTTCATGGACCCCGCTGAAATCTACCCAGGACCCTTAAGGGGGTTGTTGACCCCCGTTTAAGAAACTGTACAGATTTCAGGGAGAGAGTCACGTCAGCCTGCGGTGGCAAAAAATCAGAAGTCTGGTAGCGCCTTTTTCCAACAAACAAATTTTATTAAGAGGCTGGAAGAGCAGCTTCTGAAAGCTTATGCCGTTTAATAAATTTTTATATGTCAGAAAAGGCACTACCAGGCTTCTGACTTGTATGGCGAATGCTACCTTGGCAGACTCCTTGTAGTCCATGCAAACCAACCAGGTGTAACTCAAGAGCTGGTGTAACTCAAGAGCTGGTCAGGAACGCTAACCTACTCTCCAGAGCTTGAGGTGGAGAATAACAGGCAAGAGATAAATTGCTTTTATCGCAGATACCAAGAAGCTATAATAACAAACATGGGTACTCCAGGATGTAGCATGTCCTCCAGGATACAACTTCTATCAGACTCAGGGTCTAAATCCTACATCTCTTTCTCCTGTCATTATGTGGCAATGGTGCCATTTGTGGCTCAGCCTTGGAGGGGGACCACCTTTGGGAATAATCCCATCGGATCTTAACCTCTAGCTTCTGGCCTCACTAGCTTCAGCCCTAACACCTTTGTTTCCTTTTCTGTGGAACTGGGGTGGGGAAGTTTTGTGGCAGCCAGGGGTATCCCCAGGGAGGGTCAGAAAAGTCAACATGGTGGCCGCCACCATGTGATCAAAGCCCTGTTCCTTTTTTACATGTGGTGCCTGGTCTCCTCTCGCCGACAGAAACTCGCTAAATAACTTTGGGCCAGCCATGCTATCAGTCCAACCTGCCTCACAGGGTTGTTGTCTGGAAAAATAGGAGGAGAGAGTGCTATTTGTACACTGCCTTGCACTATTGAATGAAGGCAAGAGAATATAACTAAGTAACTCAATATAAATGCAAGAATAAGTAATACGGGGTTGATATTTAAGAGCCATGAAAGGGAAAAAGGCAGAAACTTGGGCTTTTAGGCAGAATTACACATTTATGGTGGAAGCCTTTGTGTGAGACCTGCTTGCATTGAGGAGCGCCTTCTCTTGAACAACCTCCTCCTCTTCCTCTTCCTCCTCCTCCTCCTCCTCCTCCTCCAAGATAGGGCCAGAAAGGAAAAGAAGAAGGGTTTGTAATCCAAAAATAGGTCTGAGAGTGTGAATGTTTTGGGGAAGCCTTGAGGCTGCAGTGAGAGGCAAAACAGACAAGATGTGCCAGCGTAGAAGAGTACTGAGGAAAGTACTCTTTGAGTACTTTGAGGAAAATATGTGGCAACGGTTGGTAAAACGTGAACTTCGCTTGGGAAAACGGAAGTGTAAGAAAGAAAGTCAGGACTGCCCCGCCTTGATTCTCTTTGGTATAAAAGGTGAGGGAAAGACCCCGCCAGGCTTTTAAGATCATAGCCTACGTCCGTTCTGTATTTCTGGTCATGCCTGTTTCCTGACCTGGTCTACCTTGAAGGGCTGATATCAGACCTTATAGGAGGCATTTGGTGTTAATGCCAGGCACCACTTTGTTCGTTTTTATACAGCAAAACCTTTTCCAGTGGTGGTTCTGCATTTATGGACTTGGACTCCAGATAGAAATGGAGCGCCCTCGTTCCCTCGCGGAAACCACTGGGAGAATCAGAAAGACTGAACATCCATTTCCATGCGATTTTCAGTGTGATGGTATTAGATCTCTGTTTCTGGCCCACTGGTTAGTCAGAAAGCAACTTGGGGAGGTGGTGTCACGTTGCATTTCTCTGGCAAACTTCGGGGCTCAGATGGGAGGGGCCTCAAAAGCATATCCCCCCACCGATAGATCTTGCTTTGGAAGATAATTCAAAACTGAGAAGGAAATGTGGGCTGAGCTAACCTTCGTATCTGTTTCAGTTGCTGTTTTTATCCGTATCTTGAATGCTGGAATGGTGCAGCAGATTGCAAGCTGCCTATGTAATCTGCTGCTAATGTTTTGGAGTTCAGGAGTTAGGTTTTAAATATCTGTTGCATTGTGTCTTGGATGCAGAAAAGATCAGGTGGGGAAACTGAGTGTTGATAGAGCGGGAATAAATATAACCGCATTGCTGTTGATCAAGGTTTCCTTTGCTGAGAACTGTTTCTGGCTAACATACAGGTAGTCCTGGCTTAACAACCATTTGTTTAGTGATGGTTCAGACTTATGACAGTGCTGGAAAAAACTGACTTATGACCAGTCCTCACACGGCCATTGCAATGTCCCGCGGTCCCGTGATCACGGTTTGGATGCTTGGCAACTAGTTCACATTTATGACCATTGCAGCATCCCATGGTCAGGTGATTGCCATTTTCAACCTTCCTGGCCAGCTTCCGGCAAGCAAACTCAATGGGGAACTGCGTGATTCACTTAATGACCACCACAAAAAGGTCATAAAATTGGGTCAGATTTGCCTAATGACCACTTCACTAAGCAACAAAAATTCCAGTCCCAATTGTGGTCATTAAGCAAGGACTACCTGTATAACTTTTCAACCGTCTTGTATCATGGAAATGGGGTGGCTCTTTTTGTGTTTATTCCTGTCTCTCTCTTTGTTTCCCCCTTTAGGACTTCCTGATTCTGCCCCACACACCTCTCCTCCACCCTACAACACCCCTCTGCAGCCTCCCCCGCCCCCTCCCCAGGATGCCCCCATCCCTGGATACAGTGATTCCTCTGCTACAGCCGTGCATTCGGGCACGGCCACTTTGCCCCGGCTTGGAGGGGCTGCTACCCTCCCCCGGCCTCCCCCCACATCCGCCACCCTCCCACGCCCACCCCGCCACCATTCTGCCACCCTGCCCCGCCTCCCCCCCGACCCCTACATGCAGGAAACTCAGTTCAACGGAGCCGCCCAGGGCTACGTAGTGCAGACGCATCCCCCCGTTGGGACCCTCCCCATGGGAGGCTACATGCATCCAGGGTATCCAGTCCAGCTACAGCCTTGCACGGCATATGTGCCAGTCTACCCTGTAGGGGCGGTGAGTATTTATGCTCAGGTGGGCAACCGTAGAGGTTCTTGGGATTGTGTGTCAGTCTGGGACTTTCGCATTATCCTGCAGGTACGAGTCGGTGCCGATGTAACAAGAAACCATGATTTCTTGCGTTATGACTACAGCCACCACGCGCCCTTTATTACAAAGAGCAGGCCTTTATTTCAGAAAGCTGTCCTTTGGATTGATTCTTTTTTTTCAAAAACTCACTTTCGTCATTTATTTTGGCTGTTTAACTTTTACCATACAAATGGTACCACTGAATGCCTGGTTTTTCACATTCATGGGAAAAACATGGACACTGAATTGTCTTTTTGAAATAAATCTACCTACATGGTTTGATTTTAGATAATTTTATTAGCAGATGCGTTTTTGTAGAGTTTTTCTTGGCTTTGCTCTGGAAATTTCCTCTGAAAAGCAAAATCGTCAACACAAGCAATTAAAATGTTTCTGAACCTCATTCCGATTTGCCCCTTTTTCAGGTTTGTCCTCTATTTTTCCCCAGAAAGTATGGTCACATAGTTATGACCAAGCCCCACTGGGCCTTGAGTCCTCATGCCATTTTCTCTCTTGTACGCCAGAGATGGAGCTTCGAAGCAGAGCGTCCTGCTTTTAAACTACCCAGTTTCTTGCGACATCTGAACCAGGAAGTGTTTTTTGTGGAAGCTTCTTCCGAAATAAGCTAGTGTCTGTAACCAGGGGTTGATCTTGGCATTTTCTCATTGAAAAAAATGTGTAGTTGGACCAGGCAAAGCCTCTGATAGTCCAGCTGGTGGCTAAAAGGCCTTCAGGAAATCCCCATGCAGATCATCAAGGCAATATGAATCTCATGCTCAGCTTGATTAGTAAAGGACAAAATTCCTCTGAAACACAGCTGTCGTGTTTTTGAGGAATAGTGTTAGCCCCTTACTAACAGGAGCTTAAAGAAAGCATAATTTGTCCTTTATGCTAAGCCATTGTTTCTTTCAACCGTGTTTCTTTTGCTAGAGTTAAAAGTGACTTGTCTGATGCAAAACACTGAACCAGAAGCTGCTGTTTAATTTAGAAACCCCAGCGGCTGGATGCAGACATCCTGCTGGGTCAAACAGCCTGAGCACAAGATGTGAATCCGTCCATTTTGGTTTCCAAGCTTGGTTAAAAAAACCAGTGGCGGCTAAAAACAATGTGTGGATGTGGCCAGCATGTAGGCTGGGGTTCGTCTGGGAGCAGTTAATTCAGCTATTCATCTCCTCTTCTTGGTGCAGTTTAGGGGAAGAAGGGCATGTGAGAATTCATGGACTGTAAGAGCTAAACCATGTTAATCTTGTTGATGTGTCTAGGCCTTTGTATGGTTCCTGACACATATTAATTATGTGCTCTTTGTAGGTGGTGTTTTCTCTTTTTGTATGTGGAGCAAACAAGTTCCTTAAAAAACAGCTAATTTGTCTTTTTCTCAGGCCCACAGTCAGAAATGGAGAGGGGGGGGGAGCCAAGGGGGCTTCTCCAAACAGCCAGCTAATAAATGCAGGCAGCTTAATTGCACTGAAAGTTGATGAACAATTTTTACTACTTATATTTAAAATGCCACTCATTCATTGCCCTTCATTGACCAGAAGTTTAGAAGGCAAGGGAGTTTCTCACCGTTAGCAGCAAAGATCCACTTGACTTATTTTTGCTCTGCTTGCTATTGCCAGAAGCTGCAGATGAAGAATTGAATTTTTGCTTGCTTGCTCCTCTCCCATTAACTATTCCCAGTTGATTTATTTACTGTACTGTTGTACATTTATAACACGGTTCTGATCATTAGGACATTAAGCCGGGACCTTTTTGGGTGCCTCCAAGTTTAAAACATTCATTCATTCATTCCTCAGTTCAGTTCAGTTCAGTTCACATGGCCACCCATCTTGTACAAGCAATTCTGGGTGAGGAACAGCGATAAAAACATCAGTATAATCATGAAATAAGAATAAACAGCAAAAATAGAAACAGGGTGGACAAGACCATCAACCTGAATCACAATAATAGATTCACCTGACTTCCCAACACCCTTGCCTAGGAGAACAGCCAGGTCTTAAGGGCCTTCTGAAAGACAAGCAGGGTCAGGGCCAACCTAATCTCATGGGATGGTGTACCAAAGGGTAAGGACAGCGGCAGAAAAGGCACACTTCCGGGGTCCCAGCAGATGCTATTCCTTAATACAGGGTTCCTCAACCTTGGCAACTCTAAGCTGTGCGGACTTCAACTCCCAGAATTTGCTGGCTGGGGAATTCTGGGAGTTGAAGTCTGCACAGCTTAGAGTTGCCAAGGTTGAGGAACCCTGCCTTAATAAATGAGGCCTGGCGTATGTCCCTCCTGCCAGATCGGATGGGACAGGTAGAGACAATTCGAGAAAGACAGTCCCTGAAATATTCTGGCCCCATGTCTTGAAGGCTTTTATAAGTGACAACCAGCACCTTGAATTGCATTTTTCATTGATAAAAATAGGACAGGGCACCAATTTCCAGCATCATCTTTATTTCCAAAAATCCCTCTTGACCCCAAATGGGCTCATAAGCTTCCTAAGCAGCTAGTAACCATGGTCAGCTGCATTTCAGTGCTGTGTTTTGAAACGGACACAGAAAGAGAAGAAACATAAGCAAGGCAATAGGGAGAATCCTGCCCTGGAGGGGGCTACTGGCAATTGTAGGTACAATTCTGATCCATTGCTGCTTTGTTAATATGTGTCCCGCGTGGCAGCTCTTTTGTGATGAGGCAAGCTGCTGCTGCTGAGGGCTCACAACATGTTTTCGAAATTCGAAATACGGCCACCAGCCTCCCAAAGCTGAGGATCCCTTGCTTAGTGGAGGCTTGAACCCAGCCAGTTGTGGTTTATTCAACAAACCACTGTTAAGCAAATAATAGCCTAGTGCAATGTGTGGAGCATGTCATAGTGTTGGCTGTTATCTACACCACTTTCCCCAGCCTTGTGCTCTTCAAATGTGCTGGGACTACATCTCCCGGAATCTCCAGCTGTTTCCCAGGCTGATCAAAGAATTGCATTTCAAACGTAGTTGTAGAAAACAAGTTAGGAAACACTCTAATACCTTGACTAGCAGCAGCTTTCCATCATGGGTTCAGGCAGGGTTGATTTTGAGCTTTGCCCCACCCCTGAGATATCAGAATTTGAACCTGCAATCTTTTGCCTGCAGAATCTACCACTGAGCTACTCCCTGGGGGCTGAGGGGCAGGCTCAGGATTGCAACACCCCATGGGCAGCCTCAGGTGGTACCTTCCATGAAATATTCTTCCACTTGATAGTGCTGAATGCTTCTTTCCTTGACTTTCCCACCTTAGGAATTGCTGAATGCCTTCAGCTTCCTGCCTTAGTAATTGCCGAATGCCTTCAGCTTTTTGATTCTTGCTTCCAGCCCTACCCTCAGGCCAACCCACCTCCTCCACCGACTCTTTCCACGGCACCGATGACGCCTGGCATCGCCATCTTGGAGCCTCGGCGCCCACCACATGATTACCTCCCCATTGCTGTTCTCACCACCATCTGCTGCTTCTGGCCCACAGGCATCATTGCTATCATCAAGGCTGTGCAGGTGAGTTGGGTATGCCTGAATACAGCAGGTGTACGGCAGATGGGTTTCTGAACACAGATACTCACCAGGATGGGCGTCCAGGACTTTCAGACTTGCAGGATTGATGTCCGCCTCGCGGGGTAAACCAGATAGGAATCACAACCAGATGAGCTAATTCTACTTTATGGTAAAGCTACATTGACAGAACCTTGCAAGTACAATTCTCTCTCCCTGCTCCCTTCTCCTTTACAGCCCAAGAAACTAGGGAGGGTCCCTTCTGAGCCTCTTGCCCTTCCCATTACCCAGCCGTGGGCTATGCTGCCTCTTATCTGAACATTCCCTAGGCTGCGTCTCTGGGCCCAGTCTCCCAAGGTCGTTCCCACATACCATTACAGGTGGCCATTACAGGTGGGGGCTCCAGGTGACAGAAGAAAGAGGAATGGAAACTAGATGTGACCTCTAATCAGCAGTTTTCTCACTGCTGCTTTATAGGATGTTCTGCATTAAAAGTATCTGGACTGGAAGTTCAGTTTGAGCCTTGGGTCCCGTAGCAGCCTGTGATGATGGTGTATTGAGTGGGACGACAGCCTAAATGATAACAGTACTGCAAATGCAGTGGAATCTAAGCATCTTTGTTGTCAAGCATCTTTACAGTACCAAAGTGATCCAGGAAATCTTTCTGGAGTAGGAAGCCCCCTTTCCAGACCTAGAAACGTCACAAGATGGAAAGAATCTACAGCAGAGAAAAGGAAATGGATTGAACATATGGCGGGTGCGCTCCCTCTTCACGTCTGGCTGGCATTCCTCACCTCCCACGCATGTACACATTTTGTAGAGTCAGTGGCTTCGTTCTGAAAACAATCCAGGGCTTTGAGGAGACAGGCAACCATTTTGTCATGTTAGAAGGCCGTGATGTGCTTGCCTCCATCTGAGGTGCTGAGTTCACCTCAGTTTGTCTGCTCATAGGATGAATAGCGTGTCAAACTGGTGCTTGGCAGCGGCTGAGAACACTTACTCAGAGGAGGTGGAGAAACCATGTGGAAAGATGGTAATGCTAAGAAAATGCACTTGAGTGTCAGATGATTGCAGTGGTGGAAAAGAAAAATGATTTCAAAGGGCATAATCGCACTACAGACTGGCTTAGGCTGCATTCTTAAACATGCCTAATAGGTAATAAGCGATTGGACACAGCAAACTTGGTTCTCATAACAAGTGTGTAGAACTGAGGCCCCAACAGAAAGTACAGGGGTACCAATATGACTACAGACACTTCTGTACCCCTCTGATCTTTTTACATATCCATTTCTTTAAATGTGCACATTTATTTCTAATTTTAAAACATAGATAGGAAGCTGGCACGCCGTGCAAAGCACCCGTTGTCGACTGATTCATTTTAAAGAATGCCTGCAAGCTTCCTTAGAAAATAAAAATGATGAGTGGGAACAATACAGTGTTGTGTTTGGATGGGTCCCCCCCCCCACACAGAAAAAGGACAGGGTAGTAGTGAATTTTCTTTGGGAATGACAGGCACGAGGGGGTAGTAGGAAGCACTGAAACCATGTTTTGCTTTGTCAGTGGGCAAGCTGCCCTTTTGAAGAATGCTCGGGAAAAGTTCGTAACATACCAAATATGCCAGCAAAGACGGGGAATCCTAGATGTAGCCTCCTTCTAAGAAATACTTTTTCCAGAAGTATCTTGGGGAGATGTAATTCTAGTCTGTTGTTTATTCCTTCATGTCAACATTATCAGTTCTTCTTCTGAGGTCTTTAAAGGGGTCAGGCCAGTTCTAGAAGACCATCTGCGATATCTAGATGGTATCTAGATGGTGGTAACTTACTGCCAAAACTGGAAGCTCTGGGCCAAGACCACTAGTTAGGGAGCAAGATGGAGCTACTGCAGCCATCCACCGCTTATGGAGTCCCCATAGGAATTGGCTTGGGTAATAGGGGAACAAATTCAGCAGAGCCCTTTCCTATGTTGTTATTGCCGTGGCATAGATTGGGATTCCACCAGCTTTACTGCCTTTCTGGGAGCTGAACTCCTAATATATCTGGAGCAGTGTTTCTTAACCTTGGCAACTTGAAGATGTGTGGACTTCAACTCCCAGAATTCTCCAGCCAGCCATGCTGCCTGGAGAATTCTGGGAACTGAAGTCCACACATCTTCAAGTTGCCAAGGTTAAGAAACACTGCTTTACAAGATCGCTGTAGGAAAAAAAATAGGAGGGAGGGTTATGTATGCTGCCAAAGTGAAGAAAGGAGGGATGTATATCCAGCAGAGGAATAGCCAAGAAGCTGATTGATTAAATTTTGCCACCGCCCATCTCCCCCCAAAGGGGGGACTCTGGGCGGTTTACAACAAGGATAAAAACATTAAAATACCATAATAAATATAAATACAAATATAATATTAAAGATAAATACAGTATAAAAACCAGATGATGATACTAGTTTGAATATCACCCATGGGTATCTAAGAGGCCATTTTAGGGTGCTAACCATCTCCAGGTGTGATTACTCCCCCTCCTGCCCCAAGCGAGGTGGCAAAACCAGGTTTTTAGTTGTTTTCGGAAGGCAAGAGATGGAATCTTTCTTATCTCTGGGGAAAGAATGTTCCAGAAGGCGGGAGCCACTGCAGAGAAGGCCTGCTTCCTGGACCCCACCAGATGGAATTCTCCTACAGACGGGGTCTCTAACATGCCCTCTCTGCATGATCGGGCGGGATGGGTTGATGTAATGGGGATGAGACGGTCCCTCAGGTACCCCGGGGTCCCATGCCATGAAGGGCTTTAAAGGTGATAACCAACACCTTGAAGTGCACCCGGAAGCACACCAGTACCCAATGCAGCTCATGAAGCAATGGTCTAATATGTACTGATCTAGGGGCACCAAGAATAGCCCGCGCAGGTGCATTTTGCACCAGCTGTAGCCTCTGGATACTCTTCAAGGGTAGCCCCACGTAAAGCGCATTGCAGTAGTCTGTATGGGAGATGACCAGGGCATGAGTGACGGTGCGATTGTCTTGTTCCCCAACAAACTTCCCTACAGAAAACTAACACGGCAGCAAGAATTTCCAAAGTAGATGCTTCACTTTGACGTGATTATTTTTTATACGCAGGGAGGAGTCTTACACATAGCGGAAGGCATGGAAAAGCACATTCCCCTGCCTGCAATCTATAAATGAGTCTTCATCTCTTTTGCTCTAGCCTTTTCAGTACATCGAAGAGCATGCTAAGAGAAAGGGAACGGGGAGGCATATTGTGCGGTGTGCCCAAAGTGGTTTGCAGCTGCAGTGCCAGCATTCTCCCCCTGTTCCCACGTTCTTTGTTCTCTCCATCAGGTGCGGACTGCGGTTGCCCGTGGCGACATCGTATCGGCAGAAATTGCCTCCCGGGAGGCCCGCAACTTCTCCTTCATCAGCCTGGCGGTGGGCATTGCTGCCATGGTCCTGTGCACCATCCTCACAGTGGTGATCATCATCGCCGCTCAGCACCATGACAACGACTGGGACCCCTAGCGACCAATCACCTCTCTTCAGCCTACTCCTGTACCCTGACAACTGGTCACAACCGCCCTGGCAACAGCCGCCCCCGGGGATGGTCCTTGGCAACCGCCTCCCCTCCTTCTCCCCCGTCTTTGCCCTTGCCGACACTCGGAATGCTTGGCAACCCTTCTCCACTGGCTCCCCACCCTCCCCCATCATCCTTGGCTGTTGTTGGCCTTGCTAGCCGTACCAACTCAGCAAATGACTTCCAGGTGATGCCATTCAGACGTGCTCCATAAGCTAAGGCTCCTAGCAAAATGCTTGTCCTCCCATCCGTTCCTTCCCAGAATACGTTGCTTGCTTCTTTCCTTCCTGAGGAGTAGGCTCCGCCTTCTGTGACCAAGCGATAACCATCTTCCTCCCACTGTGTTTGCATGCCTAATGCTGCCCTTTTATGGACCAAGGCACCAGCGCGGTCTTGGTGAAGCCCTGCCTCTCCGACCCCATCATGGCTTTTATGCAGGTTCGAATGCTGCACCTCGTAGTGCTCGGCCACTCGTCCCCTCCCCTCCCCTCCCCTCCATCTCACTGCTCCCCTCTCTCTGTGGGCACTCCATCGTTGCAACAGCTAGAGGCACCCAATATTTGGAGAGCCTGATTGGCTTCCTCCTCATTTTATTTTAGCTGTGAAAGGAACCGTTGCTTCCAAACCAAGTGAAACAATTACCGTCTGTAATTAGGAAGGCATATATTTTCATACGCTGTTTAGAGATGTCGCACTCGGTAAACACGTAAGGAGTAATCCACAGCCTGTTTTTTTTTTTTTTAAGATGTTCCATTTTGTAGGGCTTACGCAGTGCTTCTCAACCTTGGCAGCTTGAAGATGTGTGGACTTCAACTCCCAGAATTCCCCAGCCACCTGGCTGGGGAATTCTGGGAGTTGAAGTCCACATATCTTCAAGTTGCCAAGGTTGAGAAACACTGGTTTAAAGCTTTATTCTTTTTATACCCTTCATTTCACACCACTGTCCTTCATTTCTTCCTTGGAAGTGAAAGTTATTTTTTAAACTCTGTACTTAGTTTGATTCCTTCCCATCTGGTTCCGAGTTCTTCAGTCCAGGTTCTTATGTTATCCTGACAACATTCTTAGCAGATGGGCCTATAGAGTTTTGTTGCCTTTTAGACTTTTGCTACTAGCTGATATTCAGGCTGAATTATGCAAAGCCACATTAAACTTCAAAGGAAGGAAGGAAGGAAGGAAGGAGGGAGGGAGGGAGGAAGGAAGGACATTACAGTCATAAGAATCGCTAGATAATACTTTGATAGCAGCCAGCAAAATACTGTAAGAAAACATTGCAAGATCCTTTCTAAAAAGACCGAAGGGGTGAGTTGATGAAAAGGAGGTAAGATGCAGCAAAAGATCTAACTGTCCACTGATAGGGGGATCCAACATGCCTGTTTCTAATAAGCAGGTCATGTCTAACCATGAAAATCCAAAGAAAGGTTCCAGGGAAGATGTTTTTACAGCATCCTATGCTAAGTAAAGGAGTGAAGTCTGGTCTGAATGTGGTGGTGAGACAATAGGATGACCCTTACAGATCAAAAAATATATATATTTTTGCTCCCCTACTTTAAATATTATCCAGCAGGTAGAACCAAGGTAGTACATTAGACAACTGGGTTTAAGCAAGGTTTGGGTTCCTACTTGGCTACAACGCTTGCTTGTATGATCATATCTCATCCTAACCTACCTCAGACTTACTTTAAAAAATGTAATAAATAGAACAGCATGGTAGTAAGCCAAGAGATGGAGCGAGCTATCCTAGCTTATTGCTGCTAGCTAGCTTTTCAGGGAGAGGTTTGGGGAAAATATTCAAAATTGCAACCCACGCCTACCTTCTGTAATCAAACAATGGTCCGTAATGGTCTGTAATCCACCACTTTTGGGGCGTGCACACTGAGCCTTAGAAACATTCTGTGCGATGCACTGGATAGGGTGGCAGAATCTTACTTTATCCTTTCCGCCTGGAAGTGAATGTAGGACATTTTTGAATACTTTTCGACGAACGTCCCTGCAGGTAGTAAATTAGCATAGAAGAGAGACCGATGCGGTCTTTTTGAGGTGCTAGTTTATTACATGCAAGTAGCTTGATATAAACGGGAGAACGATTTACAAAAACAACTCCTCTAATTTAGAAATGGACACGACACAATTCAGACTTCGACACACCTCATTCTGTGTAACAAGTAGCCCAACTCTAAGTTGCATTGACCAAAAATGGTTAGGTGGTTTAATGGGCACTCAAAACTATGTTTCAGGGATCAGGCATGGGGAGGCTTCAGTGTAGAAGCATTATTTCTCATTTTTAAGGCCTCCCGTCGTCTCTAACCTGTGCCAAATCTCATATTGTCATATGAACTCCCCATTCATTCCCTCCTTTTTTTTTCCTTGGATGTTGGACTCTATATTCTATCTCTGTTTGCAAGCGACATGATTACAGAATCTGTTACTTAATAAAGACATTTGATTGATTCCCAGCATCCTATGTAATTGTATTTAAAGCCCATTGTGTCCCAGAATGGCTTTGTGGGCAATTTGTCAGAAGAGGTAGGGCCTTTTCACTGTTTTTTTTTCTCCCCTGCTTCTGGCTGATTTCAACTCCTGCGTTGACACCCAGATGGATGTGAGCAAGTGGAAGGTTCAATATCCCTCCTCTCACCCCAATCAATCTTTTCTCACCTCCTCCCCCACTCTCCCCCCTTTGGCTTACCATCCCCAATCTGAGTTTTCCAAGTTCTGTGGTCTCTTAGGAGATGGTTGCTTAGAAACAGCAAAAAGGGATATGTACAGATTCAAAGCGATTGCTGGGCATGTGACTGCCCTAAGAGAGCAAGCAGGGGACTGGAAAAACCTATAATAATAATAATGAGAATGGGAGATTTCAGCTTTGCTTCACTTACAGCAGAATCTCCAGCTGAGCATCTCACCTGCAAGGTTTTCTTTTAGTATGGATTCTATATATTAAGATTCCTTCCTCCCCGTGCAAGCAAGTGCCACTCCCAAAATTCTGCATTCGGTATAAATTTGCACATACTTTGCTACTTCACTTTTGTTTCCCACATGTAGGTTTTCAAAATAGCATTTCTCCTCAAAAAGGCATGGAGACTGTGCCCTAATGGGCCACAAAAACTACCTTTCAAAGCAGCCTGAAAATGCTGCTGCTTTCCTGAAAATGGAGTAATTTAGTCTAATTTGTCTAACTGTGGGAGGACCCCAAATCCCCTTCAAACTTGAAAGCCTTATCCACAATGAAGATCTTTCTTTTCTGCTCCTCCTGTGATTTTATGAAAGCAATGTGTTTTCCTGCTAATCTTCACAACTGCAATGGCTAGAAATTTGTCTTGAAAAAGCTCTGCATTAAATATAAAGCCTAATACTTTAAGGACAGTGGCTTCTATACAAAGTCTCAAATAAAATCCCTCAGTTTTGCTTGTACAGTGTGATCCTAGAATCACAACATACGTAAAGATTTAAGCATGAGTTGTGGGGAAGGAATAGGTGAATTGTCATCTATTTTATCCGCCTTACTTCCAATTGTCTCATAAAGGTCCTCTTGAATTGTTGAGATTCTACTAAGTGCAACACAGATATTTCTCATTAGGATTAAACAGTTGTTTATTTTAAAACCATAGGAACTGGAATGCCAAGGGCCAATTTCACATTTACGTAGCAAGCCTCTGTGATAGCACGTGATATATTCAGTCTAGTTTTCCATATGTAGGAAAGTCAGAGTGATAAAGCAAATGGGGCTGGATTTGGTGCAAGGATGTGGAAGTCTAAATCCTGCCCAGCCATAAACTTCATGGCGGTGCACACCAGCTCCTTCTCTTTGGTTGCCCACCAGAATCACGGTGAAAATGTGACCCACGAATACTGACACAGTAAAATTATTTTATTCAGGCAAACATTTTCTGCATGGCCTGAGCCAATCTAGCATCTCGTGCCCGGATCCGCTCCGTAACCCTTTCTAGTTCCCGGCGAGCCGCTCGGTTTCCTGGCTCTACTCGCAAAACCCCCTTCAGATCTTGGACGGCCCCCTCCAAGTCATTCATCGCATCGTAAGCCAAGCCCCGACGAAACAGGGCCTTGGTGTTGGCTGGCTGGAGCACGAGAGTCTTGGAACAGTTGTGAGCAGCGTTGGCCGGCTGGTGCAACCGCAGCTGACAGGCAGCCAGGTTGGTGTGAAGCTCTGCCTTGATCTGGTCATAATCTGGGGGAGGGGCAGCCACCACGAGCAGGCGCAAGGCCCTGGCATAGCGCCTGGCAGCCGCACCAATGGCTCCCGCCCGGTACAGCTCACCGCCACGCTCTTTATTGTTGAGAACCAAGTCCCACTTCTCACTTGCGCTCATCTCCCAGGAGTCCTTGGCCCCAGTGAAGCCTGCCAACTGGACGGTGATGGTGCCGCCTTCTGTCAACCTCAGTTCAGCCTGCTCCCCTGCGAGCATGGTTTCCAGACCACGGTCCACCACGCCATCCCACTCGTCATCACCTCCACCCAGCTCTACTTCAGCCCACCTGTGGGATGGGTAGCTCAAGGGCCCTTCACGACTGGCCTCAATGAAGACCTGGCAGATGGACCCTTCCTTTGGTTTATCTAAACCTGTCCCAGCCTTCAGAACCAGCTTGACAAATGTGCCATCTGGGCAAGCCCAACACACCCCTGGCTGGGACAGGATGGGAGGCGGCCGGTTCTCTTTTACCTTGACCCCAAGGTTCTTTTTTCCATTCCCAAGAGATGCATCTTGGATGTTTTTGTCACAGCTGGAGGATCTCTGGCCTGGCTTCTTGCCCTCTTCCCGTTCTCCAGCAGTCTGGCTCTTCAGAGAAGCTGACTTTGAGCTTGCCATCCCTTTCTCCTCCAATATGAGGTTCCAGGTCCAGTGACGAGAAAGTCCTGGGTCCCCCAAGAGAGAGAATGGGAGTTATTCTAATGCTGAACTGCTAAGGAGACCATGGAAAGATGTTCAACAACTGAAGAATTGACATACAGAGGTTGTATTCCCTGCAACCCTTCAAACAACCTAGATCCTTCTGGGGCTCAGCCCTTTGTATGGTACTAAACCAGGATTTGTTGACTAAACCAACTGACTAGGTTTGTAAAACATACTAAGCCACAAAACATGGTTCATGAACTGCCATGGTTGGGGTTACATAACACTACACCAGAACCAAACCAACCACATTAGAACTTCATATACTGTGAGAATCAACCAAAGTAATTTGGTGGCTAGAGGGGTGGATACCAACCCAGTTGCTTTTTCCTGCAAACCCCACCTTAAGGTAAAGTTCCACTGTGTGATCTCAAAACAATAAAAACAATTCCCGCCATTCAGTTCCATACCTGTAAAACAGGAACAGCAGCAGCTTAAATCGTTAACAGCTGTTCTGAGAAAAAAACGAAGTTGACAAAGCCTAAGAACGGATTATAGGAAGGACAAAAACCTTAACAAGGATAAAGAAATCCAGTCTTTAATGTACAGGGTTCCCTGCTTGTCCTCTTCCTTTCATTACCAGTTTTTTGTCCCTGCAGTATCTGTTGACATTTGCTGCAGTTTCTCCAGACAAACAGAAAACTCATCCTCCTTTAACAATATCACAGCACATTTACCAGTGGCTTCGTAACCCTGGCATTTAGTAGCTAATTTTTAGCCTATCTCCTCTGTCTGTCTTTTCTACACCACACATACGCACATCTTACACACCCAGGAACAGAACAGGGTCCCCACCAATCCTCCATCTACTTCCCTCGCACATGCTTTTCCAACAGATCACTCCTGTGCCAAAGGTATTGAGTGTGTGAAAGTCCGATAAACCCTACATCCCCCCCCATGCTCCCCCCCCCCCCGGTTAGGATTTACCGTCACATCTCCTTTCTCACACCTCTTACTCAGTCCCCATTCTCAGTGCAGGATGGAGAAGATGGCTGTTGATGAGATTGGGGTGCAATTTAGCTTCTGGCTCCGTTACAGCCTCTAATTTCGTTCCACCTTCCCCCCTTCTTTCTCCTTGTAACGTCATTTCCTCAGCAACCACCTGTCTTAGCAACTATTGTATGTTGAGACCGTCCCCCAAAAGAAGCCACGATAGAGGCAGGCAGGCAGGGGGAAAAATAAACCCTGGAAAAGTAGGGAAACCCTTTCTAATCGCTCCTCCCCCATAACAGGTTTGGAGATTCCTCCACCATTTATGGTCTTCTCTTGATCTTGAAGGCTCACTAGGGAGCTTCTGACCAAGGGGTCCGGCAATGGAGGTTTAGCAATGACTTTTAAGAGGGCATGGCTTTGAAAGATGAACTCAAAAGGTCCCTGAGACTCCCATCGTGTTGTGATACGAAGCTGAAATTCTGGGGCATCCTTATCCAGGAGAAAAGTCCAAAGAAGATAACAGGGCTAAAGTAGATGGTTGGTTGGCATGTTGGTTGGCTGGTAAGACGTTAGGGGCTGGGCCTGACCAGTGGTCTGAACAAAAAGCTTCTTTACAATTTCAGCCCATCTCCGGTGATAACCTGTAACTCTTCCAAGGACATTCCAGCCATCTCTTCTCATCTATCCATTTTATCGACTGTCCTCCTTTTCTTTTACTCAGCCTTGACAAGCACAGCAATTTTTCTAGTCCATCATCTACTCACGTCACACCCGCAAAGTGCTGTGTATCAGTTTCAGCTTCCTGATCGTTGTCTTAAGAGAACAGTCAGTGTTTATTTCATCCAGGCTTAATGGATTCTTCTTCCTATTCATAGTGCTCTTCTTTGTATGCGTGTGTGTGTGTGTGTGTGTGTGTGTGTGTGTGTGTGTGAGTGTGCGCCTTTATATTTCATACCTACATATATTTATATTTCATACTTATATATATTTATGTTTCTGAACACACATGCAGGTACGCACACACGCACACACATTTATAAATATATTCTGGTAAACATACTGCATAACCCAATCCGGTTAGACTGATTAATTGATCTTTCTTTATTTTTTTACGGTTGTGCTGATGCCAGGAAATGTCTTGTATAGATTATTTTACTGGTAATATTGATTTATATTTTATTGTTTTACCTGCACATTAAATAAAAATAGTTAGTACTCCTCCTCTTAGTAACCATCAATACTTCACCAGAGCCTTCTGCTAATTCTTTCTAAACATCCAGCTTTTGCAGCCAAACATTGCCACTGGAAAGCCAGCTGGTTGAATTATCCCAGACTTTGTTGCCACAGAAATATACCTATTGTTCAAGACTTTGCCTAAAGTTGCCACTTCATTCCTCCCTAGGATTAATCTCTTTACTCCTCCAGCACACAGTCTAGCTTTACCTACTCTTGACCGCCAGAAATCAAAATGGCCATCCTTGCTTCTTCACCATGATCAACTTGAGGTCCACTAAGTACAATGGCTGACATCACCCCATTTTTTTCTCTTTCTATAAGGGACTCTTCTAAGCCTTCTCTACTTTCAGCCAACAAAGTGATTGTATTTGCACATTTCAGACTGGGAGCATTGTAACTTCCATTTGATTTCAGCAGTCATCTCTTCCAATCCTGCCATAATGGACTGACTGTGGACGTTAAACACACGTGGAGACAATGTGGATCACTCTCTCATCCCCTTCCTTATTGTGAGTCACGCTGTTTCTCCAAATTCAGTTTTTACAGGAGCTTCTTGTCATATATGCTATGTGGTTTCCACATTAAGAGTACAAATATCAACCAATTTTAGAATAATTAGCAAGAGATGTATGATCAGATGCATTTCTGTGACACTTTAGGGAATGGAATCAACCATTATGTTAAGGCATTATGTTTCCTCAACTATGGTTTGTTGACTGAGTCCAAACTGACTAGATTTGCATTCAGGTTCTGGTCTCCCGCTCAGCCATGGGATGTTCCCTGTGGGACTCTGAGCCAATCCCCTCTCTCAGCCCAAAAGATAGTGTGGTGCAGTGGTTAAAGTGTTTTAGTCCACCCTCATAGATACTCCCTGGCTGACTTGGGGCCAGTCACTCTCTCTCAGCCCAACCTACCTCACAGGATAGTTGCTGTGGGGAAAAATAGAAAAACTCTAGGCATGCTGTACAAAAGGGAGATACAAATCTAGTAAACAAGCCACAACTGCTTAATTCACACCAAACACCACAGTACCATGCCCCCTTCCCCAGTCATGAGAGAAAGGTGTGTGTGTGTGTGTGTGTGTGTGAGAGAGGGGGAGAGAGAGAGAGAGGGAGGGAGGGAGGGAGGGAGAGGGAGAATATACACAAGTATTTTCTTCATGGGAGACTTCTTTACATTTCAACAGATCAATAAATTACCACCACCACCATCATCATGATCATCATCATGATCATCATCATCATCTCCAAACTAGGAAAATGAATGCACTCTAGTGTAGATTTGCTAATACTTTAAAAGAAGGTTCAGAAGATTTATATAGGTCTGAACAGTGGGCTGTTCAGATGCTGGTTTTTCAGTTGTACATACGTAAAAGATCTGGATGTTCTAGTAGATCACAAGCTGAACATGGGCCGACACTATCATGCGGTTGCAAAAAAGGTCAGTGCTGTTCTGGAATGTACTAACAGGAACAGAAGTACAGTTCACAGAAATAAATCGACTAGACTTCGCAGGGAAGACTGTGTGACAGACTTCAGACGTTTGAAGAATCATTGTCATATAAAAGAGGGACTAAATTTGCTTTCTCTGGCTCCATAGGGCAGGGCTAGAATGTGGGTTGGATTCAGGGTAGATACTAGGAAGCATAGTGGTTGCTTCCTGAACTGGTATATTGACCTTCACTGGAGGCTTTTAAAGATCTGTTCAAACTGCTTTAGCAGATCCTGCACTGAACAGGAGGTTGGAGCAGATGATCTCCAAGGTCCCTTCTATCTCTGATGCTGATTTTACTCCCCTACGCCATGCATCCTTTCAACCATGCCCCATGATTTCCCTTGGATTAAGCATTCTGGTCCAAACTTGGAACGTCCTCCCATTTTTGGTTAGTATGAAACCAAGGTCATCTGGTGATTCCATATTCAAATTTGATGGGAAATGGCAACCCATCCAGGTTTGGAGGACACTTTCAGCTTGAGATAAGCCTCAGATCACTCTTAAAAGTTTGCCTGGTGGTGGTAGGGAGTGGAGGGGACACTTAATTGGCTTAACTTGCTTTATGTAGTATATATGCTTTCTGGCAGAGAATACTAAGACTAGATCGGGGGTCCCCAAACGTTTCAGCTCATCGAACCCTTCATGAAGTTTCAGATTGCTCATCAACCCCAAACATTATATGAAAATAATTTAATAAATACTACTTTAACTAATAGTACACTACTACTACTACTACCAGTAATGGATAGTCCCATTGACCCTTGGGGGTTGATACTGACCACTTTGGAAAATGCTGGACTAGATGGGGGGAAAAACAGAAAAACAGAAATCCAGAAATATGGCATAAATATATATATATACACACCACATCTAGAAAGACCTGTAGAAAGCGAACGCCTAACATAGATTTTTTTTTTCCAGACTTAAATTGGGGTGCAATGGCATGAATTTGTTCTACTTGAAGAATAAGGATGATGTTATTAAAGACAGCAGCACCAGGCTGGGTGGCTGTTGCCTGCAACACTCTAAGTGTGCCATCTCTGGACCTGAAGATGCAGGGATAATAAAACTACATCTCCCACAATGCATCTCTCCACCCTTCACATCTGCTTCCTCCCTTCCTTTCAACAAAGCCATTTCTGCCACACAAAGTGGGGCTTTCCAGGCTGACTGGCCCTGTTTCTTCAAGAAGATGGCATGACTCATATTTGGTGGTAGGTGAAGGGGTGCAGAAAGGAAAAGACAGCAAGGCAGCAATTCTGGGTTGGAGTGGGGGGTGGGAGTAGGGGAGGCTGGTAGGTGAAAGCAGAAAGCTGGGAAGACGAACCTCCGAGGCTGGCAGAAACGGGAAGAGGTTTAACCCAAAGACCATCTAGAAATCAGACTCCCTGCGTTGCTGAGAAACTCAAGCACCCCAAGTTTTGGGTGGAGCTGATAAGAACTTGGTCCCTGAATTTGGGAGAGAGACTAACTTTGCAAAGTGGCTTTTTTGCCCCTCTGGCAGCATGAATCACGAGGGCTACAGGCAAAGCGAAGAGCCTTTATTAAAGGAGTCAAGTCCTTTTATAGGGTGCAGAAACAAATGATGCATACATTCGGTACACATGATACGTCAGAAAGCAGCTAATCAAACAATAAAGGACACTGATTCCATGTGAGAATTGAACAGTAGAAAACATTGAATACAGATTCCGTTCCACAAGTGTCAAATTTATGGGTTACGCCACTCCCTCTCCCAGCCAGGTTTGTCTCTTTCTAAAAACTTGCAAGTGTATTCAAGGACTTTCCGAATACACTTTCTATTGTTCAGTTGCCAAAAAGGCTTGTTTTGTGGAGTGCTTGGTGCTCTCTGAGCCTTGTTGTTTTCTTGCAGATGGTTCATTGCCCACTGAAGATGTTGCCTAGTCTGGCAATGAAACGTCTGCAAGAAAACAACAAGGCTCAGAGAGCACCAAGGACTCCACAGTTCAACCCTGAGCTACAGATATTTGCTTCGAACGCTTGTTTTTGCATGTAAAAGAAAGAAAGGGATTTGGGTAAAAGGAAAACATGGTTTCTTGAATTTCAAAGAAGATATGGATGCCATGCTAAAATACTAATATAACCTTTATTAAAAAGCTAATAAGGAAGCCTAAAAATTCCAGGTAATACCCAGAACAGCTGCACAGAGGTGCCCGGATGCTCCAGGTCTTGTAAGGAAGTTCCTGATTTTTTTTCCCTTTCCAATTCAGCCTGCCGTTATGTGGCTAGGAAAATAGCAATGTCCTTGCGCCATGAGGATCTGGGGGAGCCTGCGTCAGCTTTCAAGGTGTACCAGGCAGGTGAGACAGATAGCCCATCTCCCAGTGGCCAGCCTCAGTCTGTTGGCAAAGTCTCCTTGGAGGAAAGGGTTGGGAATGCTGGGAATTGTAGAAGAGCACCAGGTTGGGTAAAGCCATGCTAGAGGCTAGAGGGCCCTGATGTACCTCACTGCTGTCTTTTCTTGCAGGCACCACCAAAAAGGCAGCACCATCTCAATCCATCCCTTACTCTGCCAGCCAGAAGGATCCCCATGCAGCTACTTCTGAAGTCAGAACCCAGAAACTAAAGTCCTGATGAAATAAAATAAAAAGGACAGCAAAGGAGAAAATGACGGTTTGTTTGACAAAATCCTGAGGGTGCAGGAAGTGAACAGACCCGAGAATCTCTTATTCTGTCCTCTCATTGTTCCACTATGAAAACAAACTTAAATAAAGAAGCGCTTTGTGTATTTAGCAATACTAGTGGGCATTTACAAAGGTGATTTGGTGGCTGATGGGGGTGTGGGCTTGCAGTGTAGAATTCACATAGATTCCTCTTTGACAGTCATATGGAGCAATCTGAGATTGGTAGGTTCAGAGACTGGATTTGGCAAAATGTGGTGATGGAACGGAAATACAGTACATTTTCTCTCCCTCAGAGAGAGAGAGGAGAGAAAAATGTTCTGTCCTTCAAAAAGAACCACAAGTTTACGGAATCTACTTTGTTATTTAATAGAACCTGAGATTTACTAAGCAAGTTTCAGGTAAAACAGTGGTGGACTGACATATTCTAAAGGTTGTTAAAGTTTTCATATTCAGTTTTGTTTTAAATGCTGCTCTATACTGTTACAGTGAATTTTATCTTCATGACAGCATACATTTATGTTATTTTTATTATTTATGTTACAATATTTAATAACCTCTGTTCTTTCATATCGTTATTTTTTTACATATACACACTTGTACATACATTCCTCTATTTAATGCAACAGAACAAAGTGAGAAAAAGAAAAAAGCAGTACAACAAAGTTTCTTCTCTCTCTCAGCAGCTTTGCTGCATTTTTTTGTCATAATTTGTTATGGTTGTTTTTCCTTTTAAAATATTTTACAAATCTTTAGTGTTTGAATTATGTTGTCATCCATCCAAAAATCTTCAGTTACTTGGAAGATTCTTCTTTTCCTTTTAAAATGTTCCTTTTAAATGCTTAACTTAAGCCCACCCAAAAGTTTTTTCTTATTGCTATGGGGGTCAAGTGCTTAGTAATATACAGTAATCGTTCAACGTTCCACCTACTCAGCACCTGAAGAAAGGGAGTAAATATATAAATATGGCTGCAACAATCTGAGAAGGTATTTATATCCTTCCTGTTAGGCAATGCAGGCCCACCGACTATACAAAATTTTAAAAAATACATGTACTGTATCTACAATAAGACACCAAGAAGGTTGTTACATAACACAGGACAAATGCCTTCTGTATTCCAGCCAGGGAAAAGCATAGCAAAACACCTAAGATTTTAACCCTGAAGTCTCATATACAGATATAGCTGGATTCCTGTATTCTGTAGCAGCTGAACTTCTGCATAGATACCACTTCTAATTTGCTTTAAAAGTTTTATCTAACTGCGCTGTGCCCTTGAAGGTTCTGTTGTGAGCCAGATATTGCGTGTTGGGGGTCAGGTGTATAAAAAAATCAAGCTTTGCCTTCACAGTCTGGTAGCTTTAGGATTGAGCAAAAATCTTTTGGACCTCGTAAGAGAAGAGTGCCTGGGAGGAATCTATTATTTGAGGTGACACACAAACCAGCCACACCACAATTTTTTCAGGCTTATGAGGAAACCTGAAAGAGTCTCCTTGGATGAACGGTTTTAAAGAACAGCAGCACTGAATTGGCTGGAATCTTGATTAAAGGCTTCAATGTTATGCTGCATTTCTGTATGCTTATGCATGTGTTGGCAGATACATTGATTTATTTTATGCCTCCCATCATTTTCTGCAACCCAGGATTGGGCGAGGGAAGCAAAAACATTGCCCATCCTTTAATACAGCAAGGTCTTAATTATCCACAAAATGTGATTTTGCAACAGTACAAAAGCAGAAGGGGAAAAATTGGTAGGTCTGTAACATTTACATTTATTCTCAGAAAGCTTACTCAATGCAAATCACAGTGAGGTTTGGTTACAGTACTGAATAGATTGTAATATAAGAAATAATGCTAATTAATTCAATTTTACAGATAAGAAAAATGCTAAAAATGTCCATTTGTTCAGAATGACAACTAGTGTATGTTTGCTTTCTGAACGGCCAAAGATGTCCAATAACGATTTTTTTAAAGGCAGGAAGGAAAGCCCATTCAACACTGAAAAAAATCTGGATGTGAAAATAAAGAACTGAACTACAATTCCCAGTAGCACGCGAGAGAAGCAGCAGACGCACGCGCTGTTTAACAAGTTAAAAAAACTTTCCTTGTACGCATGCGCGCGGCACGTTGAACCACTCCACCGCACGTGGTCGGGAGAAGACTTACCTGCTCCCCCACCCTCACAGAATTCATTGACGCACAGGGAAGCAAGCTCTGTCTGTTGCGCTAGAATTCAACGCATCACGAGAAGCGCCTGCCCCGTCTTGGTTACGCACGCGCACTTCCGCTGAACGCTGACAACCGCTTACAAACTGTCCTCCTCAAGGCTCTGGCGTGCCGCATGACCGGTCATACGCACCCGCATCTCTATTTCGATGCGCTTCCGTTGGTGAATATACCGGTCGAGTCCCGCCTCATCTTTCTTCTGATTGGGCAGGGGAGACAAGAAGAGACTTCCTATTGGGCCGCGGTGTTGCTATGGCAATAATCGACTGGGTGGGTGTCGGTGTTGGTATAGGCAAGGCGGAAGGAAGATGGCGGCGCTGGCTTCGGAGCTGCTCCTCTTGAGCGATGCAAGCCGCTTCCGAGCAGATAACCTGCTGAGCAGCGAGGACTGGGGTGAATAGAAGAAGTAGTGGGCCGAAGGAGGGGGCAGCGCCTGTAGGCCTGGGCGAGGCGTCGGTTTCAGGGTTGGGGTTGCGGGGGGGCGCTAGAATATAAAAATTCTCTGATGAAGACTCTCGGGGCTTCAACTGGTGGTATCAGGCCGGTATGCAATAGGGTATAACTTTCCGCCAAGGGGAAGCTTCACCTGTTGCACTTCTGCCTGCCAGAGACCTAATTGGAGTGGTTAAAGGTTACCGCATAAGGAATTAATTCTTTATCTATCTAGCAGGAAGTTCTTTCAGTGTGCATTGTCGTTCACTAAGGTGTTGCAAGACTAGGTGGTTCTTTTGACTAGCCTGTAGTTATTAAAGCTGAAGAGATCTGGTATGGAAGAAGGAGGAGGCGTCTTTCTGCATTTTTTTTATTACACACGTTTAATAGAATGCATTGCATAAATGATAGCAGAAATTACACATGCTGCAAAACGAGTAGAGGATCAAACGACATTATAAGCTGTATTTCCAGTTTTGTTCAGGGTTGAGTGGGTGGCAGCCTTAACAGTACAGTGAAACAAAGTTGGAAGAGGAAGCATGTAACTGGGTAATCCGTACAGCTATTAGTGGAAGGTAGTGGTAGGAACTTAAGTGAAAGAAAAAGTCCAGAGTTGCTGGGAGACAAGTGGCATATACAGTTGTTGTTGTTATGGTTGGTCACACAGCCAGATGTTGAGAAAAATTGGGCATTTTTGTCCCCCTATTGAGTCCTTCCCATGGACCTGAGATAGGCAGATGTTGTTGTTTAATAATGTTAAAGGTATCGTTGCAGAATGTAAACTGTTCCAAGTAAAGCTGCCTTTTGCAGTTGACTGGTGGTGATTTTGTCAATGCTGATGAGGTTCAAGTGGTGCTCCAGATGTTTTGGGATTGTACCCAAGATGCCTGTTATTTTGCTTTCTTTTGCCACAGTCGTTCTACTTCTATTTGCAGGTCTTTGTATTTTGTGATTTTCTCCAGTTCTTTCTCTTCTAGAAAGAACTGGTATTGCAGTTCTCCAGGTATTTCAGTGTCCACTATCCAGACTTTTGTGTCTTTCTTATCAACAGCTGTTAAGTCTGGGGTTTTGTGTGGCAGGTGCTTGTCTGTTTGAATGCTAAAGTCCCGGAGCACTTTGGCTTCCTCATTTTCTATTACTTTGTCTGCTTTGTGGTCCCACCAGTTCTTGCTTGCAGGCAAATGGTATTTCTTGCAGATATTCCAGTGCACCACTGTGGCTACTTTGTCATGCCGTATGATGATGATTTATTAGAGAGAACCCACGCTTGAGTCAACTAATTGCTCATCCGATTGAACTTTGCTGCTCTCCCTTCAGATGCAGGCCTTTACAGCTGCTTGGATAATGATGGAGATGTGGCAGCTGAGCTTTTCCCTTGCCTTGAACACAGCATTATGGACAGTGGCGGTGCCCATTCTACGGTGAGAATACCTTTGCCTTTAGAAGAAAAAAATCTGCTTTCCAGCATGCCTCCCATGTGATGACAGGGCATACTTCTCATCTCTTTGAAGTCTCTCTTTCTTTCCCCTCCTCTATAGCTTTATAAAAAACTGAATTCAGTGTACCTTCGCATCATGCTCACTCCCACTTCAGCTTGTTTGTTTCTTCTGATGTGGTTCATACATTAGAATGTGTGAGTTCATTTGGGGTCTGGCACATCTGTGTTGAAGTGATCATCTTCCTAGTTATAATGGCTGGCATGACATGGGCACCATTTAGATTGCATTCCCAAGGGTATTACCTCCATCCCTGAAAGTGGTATTAAATTGGAGCCCCAAACTATACCTCTTCTATTCGTTCATCACCGTCACACTTTGCTCCTCAGATAGGAGTCAAGCTTACTGTTTCACGCAGATGAAAAGCTTTATTTTCTATATCTTCCTTTCTGTGCCATCAGTTCAGTAATGGGTTTGACTTGGACATGGAAACTATGCCTCCAGACCCACCTTGGGATCCTTTGCAAGAATCTCTGTTCCCAGGTGAGTACTTTTTCAGTTGTGGGGAGGCAGGCTATTGAGAACATGTTGCAGAACTGAGAATATGATGTAGGATCTGATTAAGCAGACTGTGATTTACAGAAGTTTTTATAATAAGCCCATTGATTTTTAAGCTGTTTCAAGATTGTATTTACTGCAAAACAGTAAGATGGTGTCATTCTGGAAATGATAGAGTAGGATGATATTCATAAGGAAGAGATTTGTGTTAGGCTAGCCTACTTTCTCAGGTTAATGCTAATGTATATACATAACTTGCCTACTCACTGGCTATTTAGCAAAATAGGATCAGAGGCAACTCTTTTGCATGCTGGAAATGCTAGACTTTATCTCCAGTACCTCCTGTTAAAAAAAAAGATACCTTTAGGAAGACTTTGGAAAGTCATTGCCAGATGGAGTAGAGAGGGTTGGACGAGGTCAGACAATAAACTACTTCATATAAGCCGCCTAGAGTCATTGTGTATGAGGTGGGCGGCAGAGAAAATTGATAAATAAACATAAATCTATATTTAGTAGCAAAATTCTTTTCAGTAGGAGAAGGATGGATTTTGCCTTTGTGGCTTGCTGTCTTCCCAGAAGCACCTAGATGGTCGCTGCCCACATGGGCCTTTGATCGGATCCAGCAAATAGCTTTCATTTCTGCTTCCCAGAATTGTTTAAGCAGTGCAATAATTTGTCTGCAAGTAGTTTCGTGCAGTAAGAGTAGCAATGGGCAAATACAAGGTTGTGTCTGTCCTGAGCCAAAAAAACTGAAGCAAGCTTTTCTAATTGATTGATAATTAAATTGCCCCTTTGTAGGCAGAACAGAAGAGATAAGAGGTTCAGTTGCCTGCTTTTTCCTCTTCCCTGTCCTCCCCCCACCTCCCCTCCCCACTTCTGACTTCCTTTCTGATCCAGGCTGAAACTACAAAACAGCATGCGACTTGTGACTTGACAGTTTGTCCTGTTGGATATTATCTTGGCTGCAATATATTGCTTAAAATAAATGTAGATGCACTGCGGAGCCAGTTAAAGTCCATGCAGCCTAGGAACTGCAAGTCACTTTCCCCTTAGTTAGAATTCTGTACCTATCCAAATTTAACTATTAGTGCAAATCTGTGGAGGAGCATTCACAGCTGTTCTTTAAGTGGCATAGTTAAGAAGCTGCAAAATCAGATATTTAGGAGTGATAGGAACTGTTCTGGAAAAGGAATAGTTGGGCGAGGTTTACGTAGGACAGCACTTGTGGTAGGTAGCAGCGTGTGGCTATGGGTTTAGCAACTGCAGAGTGGATGAGCTCTGCACACAAGACCACTTGCTGGTTTCTCCCGTGCCTTGGTTTTTAAATCAAGTCAGAAGAAATGTGAATCTATATCAGATAATCAGATTCTATCATTTAGAGGGGAATAAACTAGCCATGGCATTGGGGACAAGGCAGTTTTTGGACCTGATGACTTTTCAGCTCTAGGTGGAAGAAAGCAGGAAGTCTGACAGTTTTTCTTAGCTGGGCTTGCTGTTGAAGGGTTTTGCTTTTCCTTTCGCTAAGCTATTATAGGCAGGAGGTGTAGCTGCCTGACCATGCCTTCAGAGAGTTACAGCCTCTCAAAAGGGCAACAGTGAGAGAGAATCTGCTGCTGCTTCTGCTGACCCAGATGGAGGGAACTGGTGGCATGGCTGTTGAAGCTGAGTGGGGTGAGAGGCAGAGGGGAGACAGTTACAAGCACCTTCCCTTTGTCTTGGGTCAGCAGGCTGGCCGTGAGAGTGTCTAAATAGTTCCCCTTTTTTTAGAGTTGCAGGTAAAGTCGGAGCCGGTCTCCCCTGCCTCATCTCATTGCTCTGATTCATCTGTGGCCTCCTCCGATTCATCTGCTGCATGCTCCTCTTCTGCAGAGCTCTCAGAGCAGGTAGGTCTTCTCAGAGACCTCTTTATGGAGAACTGGGGATTTATTGTACTTTAATTCATTACACAAGGCACCATGATAGCGAAGGCATGCCTCCTTTACTTCCTATAACCGGTAGGATGCAGTAGTTGTCATAATTTTTAGGAATAGTAATAACAGAAATAGTAAGTAACAAAAATCCTGTAAAACATATAAATGCCCTTCTTGAAAAAAAACTTTTGTTTTGTTTTGTTTTGTTTTGTTTTACTGATGCTTGAGAAGCATCAAGATGGAGAATCTTGATGCCTCTGTTGAGACATTCATTTTTCTTTCAGGTCCCTGGACCAGCTGATGTGATTGGAGTGAAGACGGAGCATCCCCCAACCCCTCCGTGCATGTTTGGAGATGTCCTTTTACCTCCCTTTGGAACTGTCCACATCAATGTAGTCCCAGCTTCTGAAACAGGTATGTTGGAAAGGATTGTGTAGGAGCGAGCCTTTATTTCTTGCTTCTGCAGCAAGATTTAGATTTAGAATTAGAATTTAGTAAGAAATGGATTGACTCCAAAGCTCACTCTGGTGCTCAGAACCAATGAAGAAGATGTAAATCCTGGAGCTGTGGTATCCTGTGCACTAAAAAATATACTGAGTACAGATAGTCCTCACTTAACAACCATTTGTTTAGTGACGGTTTGTACTTACGAAGTGTTGAAAAAACTGACTTACGACTGGTCCTCCCACTTGTGACTGTTGCAGTGTCCCTGCGGTCAGTTTGGGTTCTGGTTCACGTTTATGACTGTTGCAGCATCCCGTGGTCACGTGATCATCATTTTCAACCTTCCCAGATGGCTTCTGGCAAGCAAAATCAATGGGGAACTGAGTGATTTGCTTAATGACTCGGTGGTTCACTTAATACTGCTGCAAAGAAGGTTGTAAAATCAGATTGGATTCGCTTAATGACCGCTTCGCTTAGCAACTGGAATTCTGGTCCCAATTGTGATTGTTAAGCGAGGACTACCAGTATCTTTTGAAGGGGAATTTAGTATAACCAAATAACCTATTTGTTAGTTACAATTAATATGTGACATTTTCTTTCTGTCTCACTGCATCTTCTACAGACTTTTCATACTGTGTTGCCCTTCCTGTTCTTGGCCATGTATTTAGTTTTCTGAGCCGAACCAACATTTTGTATTTCTCACATCAGCTTTTATAATTTAAATCCTAACGGCATCTCACCCACACTAGTTAGAATGTTAGTGAATATTCATGACTTACTAGCAAGCATCAAAACTGGAGCACTTTTCAATGTGAAGTTTTTTTTTTACTTATGATAAGTACTTCTGATAACATATTGGAGAGATGTCATACGGAAAAGTGTTATCTCTGAAAATACACATTTTGTATGTTTTGTTTCCTTTTTAAAGTTTTTTTTCCCTTTTATAATTTTGTGTATTCTTTTTCTTCATTTTTTTTATTTAGTTTAAAAAAAAGAAAAGTCTCAAATGGCCTCATTTGAAATAAATACTATGGTAGATTATAGAAAGATAGGAAATATGATGTAACTTTAGAGAGAGAGGTTAAAATATATTTATACTTATAACTGCTGTTATAAGTATATCAGAAGCCACTTCTTTATATCTTTTTTCTTTCTTTCTTTTCTTGTGCTTTTTGCTTTTTCTTACATTTCTTTTTTTTTCCTTTATATTAGTTTGCGTTAGTTGTTATTTCCTGGTTTAAAAGTTTGAATAAAAATTATATTGAAATAAGCAGATAAATAAATAAATAATACTTGGGCATGGATGGTGTCAAAACTGAGCTCGTTGAAGAAAGGGAGTGATAAATGTCTATACAACCTCTCATTTATTTACTGTTCTTTTTTTCTTTTTTCCCCTCCTTCAAGATGATAATAGATCCCCTCTTCTCCAGCTCAGGGGGCCGTATCAGTGTAATTAGTTGGGCAAGACTTGAAGAGCTGTGATGGATTCTTGTCTGTTATTTGGGCTACTCGCTTCTGTTTCAGGGAAACCGGCAGCTCCCAATAAAGCGGAGAGCATCCTGAGTCGGAAACCCCCCCTTCAGCCAAAGCCCGTGGTGGTGGCCGCTGTCCCAGGCCAGCCGGCAGCCGCTTCCAGTAAGACCATCCTGTTGCAGCCTGTACCTGTCACCCAGTCACAGACTGTCAACCCTGGAATCTCAGGTAACCAGACCTGGGGGACTTCCTTCAGACATTAAGGGAGTAGTTTACAGTAGCTGCTGCGTGCAGCCTGGAGATGTAGTATGGGAGGAGTGTGGGATTCTTTGCTTTGGGGGGGCATTCTGGGAAAAGGACTTTGTTTTCTTATACGACGACTATGGCGTACATGAAGCGGTGTTGTGGCTTTTTTTTGCCTCCTTTCCAGCACAAAGTGTTGTGATTTCCCAGTCTGAGCTGCTGCATCTCCCAGTGTCTGGTTTGATCAAGGTTCAGTCCCCTGTGAAGGAAGTCCTCCCACCTAAGCCAGGCCCCTCCGTCCCGAAGCCAGAAGCTAAAACCATCATCCCCGCACCAACACAAATAGGACCCTGCAGCCAAGAAATCGACGTAAGTCCTGGCTTTTCGTTCTAGAGCGTTTTCTCTTCCAGCGACATCAGATCATGGGCAGATTCACAAGCAAGGCACCTCGGGCATAGCCACACCGTTCTCTTAATCTCCTACATTTTAACAGTCTCCCAAAAGAGAGGGGAGTACAGTAGCCACAGTAAAACCTGTCTCAAGTTTACAGTACATGATTTTTGCTAAGGACTGTGGCCGAAGAGGAAATAAGATAAACAAGGTAAGTTTTACCTGGTGAACAAATTGGAATATTGAACTAAAGTCAGCACAGGGCCTGGAGGATGCGAAGGGTGTTGTCCATGAGGACAGTGTGGCCCACCCCTGATGTAACCCACAGAATTGCATTTCAGAAACAAGCCCCCCAAAATGTACCAGTTGGTTATCCATATAAAATGCCAAAGAGTCCTGAAGACTGAACTTCATTCCTTCTTTTATCTACGCTATGAATATAAATAGTGTCTTCCTTATCAATTTGCTCAAGATCAAGGTCCTGAAAAGGCAGCAGCGGATGATAAAGAACCGTGAATCAGCTTGTCAGTCCCGCCGGAAAAAGAAGGAATACCTCCAAGGGTTGGAATCCCGCCTGCGAGAGGCCCTAGCGGAGAACGAGCGGCTGCGGCGGGAGAATGCTGTCCTTCGGCACCGGCTAGATGGTGTCGTGGATGAGGTGAGCCCCTTCCGCCAGGGATGGGACTTGTGGGTTTCTCTGGGAAGCACATAGTCAGGATTACCCCGTATCTTGGGGATGTGGAGCTGAGAGCTTTTGCAGTTTTCAAATGGGACGTGCAACAGAAGGTCACTGTGCTTGCTCCATCTGCCTGCCAGCTGAAATGCCGCAGTGCAGAATATTAGCTAGCTAGCCAGCCATGGACCTCTGGGATAATCCATTTTGATTCGCTCTCCCCCTTTCCTTCCGCCTGAGCCGGGGTGCTTTCTTTAATTGCAGCTCCTTGAAGACAGCACCATTTACGAAGTTAGCATGGCACACTAAGCCACAGCCAAACAAACCATTGTATGGCTTAGCATTATGCATGAGCCCAGTCACGTAATTCCTCATTTTCCCCCCTGCTGATACAGGAGATGGTGCCACATTCTTTTGCTACTGAGCTGGCTAGTTCTTAGTAAGTTGGCATGCAGGGGTTG